>NW_026575020.1:39590047-40092547 GCF_905146905.1 Nyctereutes procyonoides
TGGGTATTTAGGTTCTTTTTACGAGAATACTGTTGGCAGGGCAGAGGATTCATCCATCAAATATTTGTTGAACATTTACTGTACTCCTGGCAGAGTAAGAGGTCCTGGAGTACATTGATAAAAGGATAGTTCCTGCCCTCAAGGAGCTAGCTCAGAGTCTCATGAGGTAGAGTGTGGTAATCCAAGGATAGGAAGATTTGGAGGTACAGAGATAAGAGTCAGTTCCAGACTGAACTGTTGGCAGAGAATTTAGTAGTCTTAAGCTCAAGTGAGAAGAATGAGGAGGTTCTGGCTGGAATCTTTATGATTTAACTTTTCAGTGACTGCCCAGGTAGCTGCCTACCCTTCCTAGAAACCTAGAAATGCTGATTCAGTCTTACATATTAAAAAACAGTTGCCATATCTGCTTCCAGGTCAGATTCTTTCTCCTGGAAAATTCCTGCTTGTCCTCTTCAAGAACCAACTCACAGATGTCACCTCTTCCTCAACACTTCTTTGACTCGTCAAACAGTGGCTTTCTTCTCTATACTTCCACAGACCTTGTTTTATCTTTAGAGTGCACATTTTTCTCTTTCTCCCTCTTCTCTGTATAGTAGTGCCCAGCATAGTGCTTCGTAAATACTGGTAGGGAGTAAAGGTAGGAATGAAAAATCTGCATCTTAGTGGGTTATATATGAAGTAATTCAAACAACTCTAATGGCACCCACAATAATAATAACAACAAGCATATATTGAGAATTTGCTCTGTGCTAGACACAATTCTAAGTGCTTTGCATGTAGTGATTGAATTTTCACAACAAGCCTGTGAGAAAGTATTATGATAATAGCTGGTTTGAGAGGTGAGGAGACTGAGGCTGGGAGAGAGGTTCAATAACCTGCCTTAGGTCAGAGAGTGAGGAAGAGGGGAGGCAGCCCTGGAGCCAAGGCACTCCAGTTGCAGACAGTGTTCTTCATCTCTGTGTTACACTCTCATGATGTGTGAAGGGCTCCCAGAGGTCTTCCACTTGTTATTGTGAGGTTAATTCTCAGCCAGTTTTTAAGTGGCTCCTTGTTTCCCCCCAGGGACTGGCCACAAAGGTGGTGATCATTCCTTTTGCCCTGAGGTTTTCATAAAGTCTTTTTGCCAGTGGAATATTTGTAGCTGAAGCCATTTAGGAGACAATGAGGTGCTTAGGGACAGAGTGCTGCTGTTGTACAGATGACACAATGTTTTATGTGCTGCAGTCTTTAAGGGTGCAGGCTGTGTTTC
The DNA here is from genome assembly GCF_905146905.1 of Nyctereutes procyonoides. Classification (NCBI taxonomy): domain Eukaryota; kingdom Metazoa; phylum Chordata; class Mammalia; order Carnivora; family Canidae; genus Nyctereutes; species Nyctereutes procyonoides. Next base: position 39,591,297 of record NW_026575020.1, read on the forward strand.
CTCAGGCCTGAATGATTGAGGGACATGAGTGAGAGTAAGCAGATTGCAGTTTAATCTCGGAAAGATCGAGGTAATTTGTACAGACCTGTAAGTATTTGGACTTGACTAGGAGAAAGGATGTTGCTTGTAGAAAAAGCAGAAAAATATTAAAGTGTATTTTGTGTGCAAAACAAAGGGTCTTTCTAATGTCCAGGTGATTATTTTCAAAGGAAGATTATTTCCAAAGTGAGATTTAAGCCATTTAAAAATCTGAATTAGGGATCCCTGGGTGGCGCAGTGGTTTGGCGCCTGCCTTTGGCCCAGGGCGCGATCCTGGAGACCCGGGATCGAATCCCACATCGGGCTTCCGGTGCATGGAGCCTGCTTCTCCCTCTGCCTGTGTCTCTGCCTCTCTCTCTCTCTGTGACTATCATAAAAAAAAAAAAAAAAAAAAAAGTTAAAAAAAAAATAAAAATCTGAATTGATGGGAGTACTTTCCTTCTCTTTCACCACTCTCTCTTCACATTGTGTCCATAAGGTCAGCCAGTGACTCCTTCTCAGTGTCTGTCAGATTTGACACTTCTCAGATTCACCAGTCGCTCCCTTGTTCCAGGACCTCTCATTTCCCATTTATGTTACAGCAACAGCTTCCAGGCTGGTCTCCCTGCCACTTGTTTCCTCTCCCTCGGTGGGTCCTGTACAGTTGTGGCCAGATAAAATACCCCCATTGTCCTCCTGAGGTAGCAAAACTAAACATGTCCACCTGACAGAGCCTGTCAGCAGCAGCACCCTCTCCCCGACATACCTTCCAATTTAATTTGTACTGTTAGTTCACCCTTTATTTACCCATCACCTACCTTCCTGTTGTAGGTATGCTACTGTAATTAAGACATCATTTCTCATTTAAGGTCTACAATAGCTAAGAGAGAGAGATATTTTTATTCTAGTTCTCTAGATGAGGAGACCAAGAAACAGAGAAGAGAAAACCCTAGAAAGGAACTGGCATGTAGGTGCAAAATAATTATCTAGTGAATGAATGAATAAATGATTGAAAGCCAATAATTAATAAAGTTTTTGCAGTATTTGAACCTGGGTCAGTCTGGTTCTAGATCTTTTGTCACCCTCCCTCCCAATGTAGCCCCATTTTCCTTATTACCTGACAGTTTTGTTCTCTGACCACCAGGACCACCAGTTCTTTCTAATTGTTCACACTGTTTCTCCTGTTACTTCTTCAGCTTGGACTGCATTTACCCCACTTCCTCACTCTGATTATCACTTTGATACCTGAACCTCTTTTTATCTGCCTGTTCCCTTGGTACTGTCATTAGGCTATATACTTAATTAGATACTGATTGGTGGCCGGCTTTTCTTTTTTCTTTTCTTCTTTCTTTCAAAACTTTATTTTTAAGCAGTCTCCACACCCACTGTGGGGCTCAAAGTCACAAGCCCGAGATCAAAAGTCCCATGCTCCATGGATAGAGCCATCAGATGCCCCTGATTTGTGACATTTCTAATCAGATCACATGTGTATGGGTGTCTTCAAAGACAGACTCATGGGCTCTTTGGGCAAAGGGCTGGGTGTGATAGAATAATGGTGTCAGGGACACTTGAGTCCTGGCTTTGCCACTTATTATGCAAGTTTGGGTAAGTAAGAACTTAATTTCCTTTGGACCCAGTGTCCTTTCCTTCCCAGCCCTGCTTTTAGTCATTGGCCCATAACAAGTCACCAGGACAAATTGATTATTTTTTCCAGTTAATTCATCCTTTTTTAGTTGTGGATGGTCTGGTAACTAAATATACTAGTATACTTGTCCTGTGTGCAATATTTAGTTTAGAATTTTCTCCTTAGGAATGATGACCATTCCAGCAGTGTTAAATTGACTTTCCCGGCCCACATCTTAGAGAATATGCAGTTATCTGGCAGATATTACAGTTACATAGTTGTTACATGGTGGTGGGGGGGATGGTTTTGAATTATCTGATTTGCCAAATTATTTACTTTGCCTTTATGTGTCTTTGATATATGTGCATTAATACCTTCCCCTGTACTTTGTTCAAATCAGTACATCCCTTAGTGTTTTTAAGTGTTTGGTTTAGTTTTTTCCTTCTTCCTAGTCTGTTGTATTTTTGTTCTCATCTGTATGTCTCTTTCAAGGAAACTACATGTTCTAGGTGTCCCACCTGTCATTGGAGAGGTGTTTGCTGCCTTTGCTTGGCTCAGGGTCTCGTTCATCTCAAAGCAGGTCTCCTCTGTTGTGCAGCAGCAGCTCCCCAGAGTCCCTGCTACCACAGATCTGTGGGGGTAGAAGACTTGGTAATAGGGAATGTCATCTTTGCCCTGGGAAGGCACCTCAGCACCCCAGTGGTCCCACCACATCGCAGCTGGTGCTTGGAGTTCATACCTGGGCCAAACTGAGCTGAGATGCTCTAGGTGGGGGCTGTATTTAAGCAGATATAGACCTGCGCCCTAGCAATTTTTATTTCATTTAGTTTAGTGAAGACTTGATCTAGTTAGGCCACGTGTGTACAGATGTGAGGTAAACTACTGTCCCTGCTCTGAAGGAACTTGCAGACTAGTAAGTACACAAACCACAATGAAGACGCATTAAGAAAATTTTAAATTAATGACAACTTCAAAATCAAAATTTCATGTGTCTCTTTTTGAGCAGTAGGTGCTAAATCATCTTTACATCTTTATGCATAATTTAGTTTTAGTCTGTGTTTAATTTCACATTCTGCTTTTGCACCTACCTTTGTTATCTTTGAATTTTTCTTTTTATGTATTACACATAAATACTCCTTGTTCAATGACTAGCTTGCATTCCTTTGAGCATATATTCCACAGTTTCCATGCCTCTTTCATAGGCCGAGGCTGCTTCATGAATAGCCTTGTAGAGAAGGCAAAGACAGGGAATGTGTTATCAGAAAGTAGAGTTGTGATCTGAGTCACTTGGGTCTGTGGTCTGAACATACAGTAGACCATTTTCTTGATTTTTTTAGGTTTTTTTTTTCTTATTTTTTTTTCTTTTTTGATTTTTTAGGTTTTAAAAAAAATTATTTGATTTTATTTTTTGAGCAGCAGCTCGGGAACATAGAAAAAGACTAGGATATACAGGAATGCAGGGAAAGTTCATATCTAGTGGTTTCAGTTCAGTTTGTGCAATACTGGGGGACTAATCTGAGAAGACACTTCTGCCACTAGTGATGCTTGAAGTGAGTGGGGCTATTCTGAGCTTTTTGCTGTTGGTGTAAATAGACATTTAAGAACATCCGATAAATCCAAGGGCAGAATTTGCAGGACTCGATGTCTTCCTGGCTCAGTGGAAACAGTAGGTTTCATGGTGGAAGGGCTAGAATTTAAACTATTTGCCACTGTTTAAATGCAGAAAGAGGAAGGATTAGAGCTGAAGAGGATGACCCTAGAATGCTAGACTGGTTAGCTCTGTCTGTGGACTAATTAGAGAGGGGATGACCTTTCCCCCCAGTAGATTGTGATGGAGCAGAGCATAGGACAGCAGTTCACAGGTTTGTTTTCCTGTCCTGAAGTTCTGTCCTTTCTTTGCTGGCACATCCTTGTGATGAAATCTTTGAGCCTCAGTTCCCTTATGTGAAAAAAACTGGAGTGATAGTACCTCCTGGTCATGCTTGTTTTGAAGGTTGAATGGAGAATACCTGTGCAGGTGCTCATAGGCTGCTTGTTGTCACTATAATGAGTTATTCTATTAAGTAGTATGTTTTGAGACTTTGACTTTCTGTCTCCCCTGTGACCCTTTATTGATCATTATCAGGATTATGTTCCACGGAGAAATTGAAAACACACCTGACTTCACCGGTACTCAGTTTGCCCAAAAGAAATGGGCTTGTGAAGCTGGGCAGTGTTCTTTGCTAGTTAGAAAGGAGGTGAAACCATAATTGTTTCAGTGGGATTTCTCCCCTTTTCTCCACCTTGTGAAAAGCATATTCAGATGTTTTATAAGCCTCCCCTACAAGTCTAATTTGATGACAAGAATCACCATTATTGCTAAGTTTATTACACTTTCACCTCTTTTCCCTGAGTGATTCATTATTGAGTCCTGGAAATGCAACTGTGTTTTTGTTTAGGAGGAGGTGATGGTGAGGGAGAACTTGGGGATGACTTTTAAATAAGAGAACTTTGTATTATGTTTATCTGTCTGGAGGCAATAAATCTGTTTCAGCAGATTAAATACAGACTTCTTTATAAAGCCCTATTTTCTCAAACCTCTTATCAGCAGCACTTGGCAGTAATCACACCTACGGAAACTTGTAATTTTCCTCAAGGAGGTGACACTGACAGAATTAAAAATGAAGGAGCCCCCCTGAAAAGCAAGTTCATTACAAATTAACAGTGGTCTTAGCAAAGCAGTGGGCTAAGGCGTGTCAAATAGCGATATGGATAAAGAAACCCAGCATTTTAAACTGTCAGAGCTGGGAGCAGGGCTAGCTTGAGAACAAATTAATCACATATTGTCAAGGCAAAGTTGCATCAAATTAACACATCGGATTCCAGCATATTAATGTTAGAATGCTTTCACCTGATTATTACTGCAAACCATTGCCACTCTTTGAATGCAAAGATATAATTAAATTGCTAAATAGAAAGTGCATATAATATCTCCACATGCATTTAGGATGCATGAGCTGAAAAGTGCACATCCTAGGAAGTGACAGATTCTATTTGTAGGGGTAAAACTTTACTTTTTTTCCCTTTTATTTACTTGGGAGTACTAGAGTATGAAATTAGAAAAGTTAGTTATGTTATTCATATCCTATATGAGTTAGATGAAATACAGGTTTAATTTAACTGATTTGCTACACTGGCTATGAGTACATAATTACCTCTGTGTTTTTCTGGAAGAGAAATGGGGAAATGTTGCACAATGGTCCTTTGCAACAAAATTGCCCATTATACATAATCTTAGTGGTGGATTTATCATCAGAAGGTGCTTTGGAGAAACTAGACTGGCCATTATGACAACTGTCTTTTACATGGGGTTGCTTTCTGGCTCTGCTTAATATAGTATGTGCATTTTATGATCTTCACAATGAGAACTCTGGCTCAGTTATGGTTCACCTTTGTGATCAAGGATATAACCCAGCAGGAAGAACATGCTTTTTCATAGTCCCTGCTTGTCCTAGGTTATTCTTGGACCAGACCTTCTGGTTTGCTATCTCTGCCGCCGACATTTAGCCTTGCTGTCTCTCTGTTTATTCATACTTAGGCTGGACTATTCCCCCTGTGCCTTCTACCAACCTCTATATAGTCTCCTTCATTAAAATCTTCCTTAGAGCTCACTTTCTTTCATAAAGACTTCTTTAGCAACCCAGGTATCCACAGACTTCTCTCTTCAGCTTGAGATAGAGCAGTCTTGATTTACCCGTCTTACTTAGTAGCAGCCAGGGCTTGTAAACTTGACAAAGAGAAGTAGTGATTATTAGGAGCCAGCACAGACTCCCTTAGAACCAGGCAAGGTAAGACAACCTCATTTCTTTCTTGGGTAGGGTGACTGGACAGATAGAATACTGTGGTCATGGCATTGTGAATTTCACTAAGAGGGAACCTTGACTGTCTCAGAGGTTACAAAAGTGTCATTGCTTCCTGGGCATTTCTACTTTGTAGGTGATCTGATCTAAGGCCTTTGTTCCCCTTAGGGTCACTGCCTCCTGCCTCTCAGCACTCATCCATCCTCCAACCCCACATACTGAATTTCTGACCTCCATCCTGCGAACTCATTTTGATATCCATGTCGCTAGAATATGTTTGTGAATTAAGTGTGTTGCAAAAGCCAGTTTATTTACTCCAAAGACTTTTATTTATTTTATTTTTTAAAGATTTTATTTATTTATTCATGAGAGGCACAGAGAGAGAGAGATTGAGAGAGAGAATGGCAGAGACACAGGCAGAGGGAGAATCAGGCTCCATGAAGGGAGCCCGACATGGACTCGATCCCCAGTTCCCAGGATCACGCCTCGGGCCAAAAGCGGGCGTCAAACTGCTGGGCCACCGAGGCTGCCCACTCCAAAGACTTTTAAAAATGAGTCGTATTATCCATGGCCCTGCCTGCCCCTCTGAATTTAGATGTTAAGGAGTGAGCCATGCCTGCATTGTTAAGTGTACAGTACAGTAGTGTTAATGACAAACGCCTTACTGTGCAACAAATCTCTAAAACTTTTTCATCTTACAGAACTGAAACTCCTGTCTCTCCCCTTCCTCCACCGCCAGCTCCGGGCAGCTGCAATTCTCTTTCCCTTTCTGAGATTTTGACTATTTTAGATGCTTCACATAAGTGGAATTATGCATGCAGTATTTGTCTTTTTGTGACTGGCTTATTTTACTTAGCATAATATCCTCAAGATTGATCTACATTGTAACTGATAGGATTTCTTTCTTTTTTTGAAGGTGGAAAAGTATTACATTGCATGTATGTATCACATTTTCTTTATCCATTAATCTGTGGATGGACGTTTGAGGTTGCTTCATCCTCTTGGCTATGATGAATAATGCTGCAGTGAGCATGGGCAGGCAAATGCCTCTTCAAGATCCTGTTTTCATTTCATTTTATTTTATTTTAATTCAATTTGCCAACATATAGTATAACACCCAGTGCTCATCTCATCATGTGCCCTCCTTCATGCCTGTCACCCAGTTACCCTATCTCCCCCACCCCCATCTCCCCTTCTGCAACCCTTTCTTTGTTTCCCAGAGTAAGGAATCTCTCATGGTTTATCTTCCTCTCTAATTTTCTCCCACTCAGTTTCCCCCCCTTCCCTTTTGGTCCTCTGTACTATTTCTTATATTCTACATATGAGTGAAACCATATGATATTGTCTTTCTCCGATTGACTTATTTCACTCAGCATAACACCTTCCAGTTCCATCCACATTAATGTAAATGGTAGGTATTCATCCTTTTTTTTTTCTAATGTAAATGGTAGGTATTCATCCTTTTTTTTTATTCTAAAGATTTTATTTATTCACGAGAGACACACACACAGACAGAGGCAGAGACATAGAGAGAGAAGCAGGCTCTCTGCAGGTAGAGCAGGGAGCCTGATGTGGGACTCGATCCTGGGACTCCAGGATCATGCCCTAGGTCGAAGGTAGGCTCTCAATCACTGAGCCACCCAGGTGTCCCAATATTCATCCTTTCTGATGGCTGAGTAATATTCCATTGTGTGTGTGTGTGTGTGTGTGTGTGTGTGTGTGTGTATCACCTCATCTTTATCCATTCATCTGTTGGAGGACATCATGGCTCCTTCCACAATTTGGCTATTGTGGACATCGCTGCTATGAACATTGGGGTGCAGGTGTCCCATCATTTTGCTACATCTATATCTTTGGGGTAAATACCCCAGTAGTGCAATTGCTGGGCTGTAGGATAGCTCTATTTTTAACTTCTTGAGGAACCTCCACACTTTTCCAGAGTGGCTGAACCAGCTTGCATTCCCACTAGTAGCACAAGAGGGTTCCCCTTTCTCCACATCCTTACCAACATTTGTATTGTTAATTTTAGCCATTCTTACCAGTGGGAAGTGATATTTCATTGTGGTTATGATTTGTATTTCCCTGATGGCACGTAATGTGGAGCGTTTTTTCTTCATGTGCTTGTTGGCCACATGAAGGTCTTCTTTGGAGAAATGTCTATTCATGTTTTCTGCTCATTTCTTGACTGGGTTGTTTGTTTTGGGGGTGTTGAGTTTGATAAGTTCTTTATATACAAGATCCTGTTTTCATTTCTTTTGGATATATACCCAGACATGGAATTGCTGGATTATATGATAATTCTATTTTTAGTATTTTGAGGAACCTCCATACACTTTTCCATAGCAGCTGTACCATTTTACATTTCTACCAACCATGCACAAGGGTTCCATTTTCTCCACATTTTCATCAACACTTGTTATTTTCTGTTTTGGGGGCTTTTTTTTTGTTTGTTTGCTTTTTTGCATTTTGTTTTGTTTTATAATGGCTATCCTGACAGATGTGAGGTGATACTTCATTATGGTTTGGTTTCCCATGATTTGTGATGTTGAACATCTTTTCATGTGCTTGTTAGCTATTTGTATATCTTTGGAGAAATTTCCTTTGCCCATCTTTTAATTGGATATTTTTTTGAGTTGTAAGAGTTCTTTATATATTCTGAATGTTAACCCCTTATCAGATACATGCTTTCCAGACACTTCCCCTTGTTATTCTGTAGATTATCTTTTCATTCTATTGATTATCTCCTTTGCTGGGCAGATGTTTTTAAGTTTGATGTAGTTTCATTTGTCTGTTTTTCCTTCTGTTACCTGTTTTTGGAGTCATGTACAGAAAATCACTGCTAAATTCACTGTCAACAAGCTTTTCCCTCATGTTTTCTTCTAGGAATTTTATAGTTTCAGGTCTTACATTTAGGTCTTTCATCTCTTTTGAGTTAATTTTTGCAACATGATGTAAGGTAAGTGTACAACTTCATTGTTTTACATGTGGCCATCCAGTTTTCTCAACACCATTTGTTGAAGAGACACATTCTTGTCTTAAATGACTTGTAATGACAGCATCGTTAAAAGTGGAAAGAGCTTTGTCCTTTATATTTATGTGACTCTTCTTGCTAATCTATACAGTGAAGGATTTCATTTAAAATACCCTTTTTCTTGTGGTAATTACAGTGTATACATATATCAAATCATTATGTTGGATACCTTTATTTTTTTTTTAAAGATTTATTTACTTGAGAGAGGGAACATAAGAGAGAGAGAGAGAGCATACACAAAGTGGGGCAAGGAGTAGAGGAAGAGGGAGAAACAGACTCTCCTCTGAGCAGGGAGCTCAACTCAGCTCAATCCTAGGACCCCAGGATCATGACCTCAGTCAAATGCAGATGCTTAACCGACTGAGCCACCCAGGTGCCCTGTTGGACACCTTTAATACAATGTTATATATCAATTATTTCTCAATAAAACTGCCTCATTTTCCCTGCCTCATCACCTGCAGTCCATATTCTGTGATACCATTGTTCCTGTTCTTTGCATGTTATGTTTTCTCTGCCAGAATGTCTTGCTATTTCAGTGAATTCCTATTTATTCAGTAAGATTCAACCCACATATCGCCTCTGACTCCCTCAAGCTCACTCCCGCAAGTAGTACTTATCATACTCCATTGTAGTTATATTTATATATATATCCTTTGCTCCTGTGAGAATGTAAGCTCTGTTTGAACAGGGACAATGTCTGGTTCATCTTTATAACCATGCAACTAGCAGAGATCTACTAGCATCCAGTAGTTCCTTGGCAAAACTAAATGTTTAAACAGGCCACCTTTGCCATAGACTGTAAAACTGTGAAGGTAAGATGCCTAAGTTTATATATTGTTAGCTGAGTTTCTGTCTCCTTGATTCTAAAATTATGAGATGGAAAAAATAATAATAAAATAAAATAAGATTAGGAGATGGATAGTTCTCCAAGGTCCCTTCTGGCTCCAACAGTCTGTGAAAATCACATAGGGAATTGTTATTCAAGTACTCCCAGAGCTTCAGTCCCACAAATCCTATAAGATCTGCCTTCAAATAGGATAGATCTTAACTTTCTTGTTTGATGGGTGTGAGGCCCTAAGGAATTTTGCCATTCGAGAGTTAAGGTCAAGGAAAATTTGTTGGCTAAATTTTACCAATCTGTTCTGGTTCTAGCAATTCTGTCTTTCATTGCAGGCAAGGCATCCCCACTTTCTTTTTTGGCCTTACTATTCTCATTTCTAAAATTGGAAAGATTAGTCTTTTTTTTTTTTTAAACTGTTTGGTGCATGTGTGTTTGAGGGGGGGAAATGAATGTATTTTGAAAGAGCATATTTGATATTTTAATGTTATGTAAGGAAAATAAAAATAATTTTTATACAATACTTAGAAAATAAAGATTCATGAAAATTTGACTGTTAGAAATATGCAGAAGATAAAAAAATTGTAATGGCTCTGGTGAGGTACATATCATCTTTGTGGGAATGTGAGATTTTTATAGTTATCAGAAGGGGTCACAGGTTAAAGATGGTCATGAAACACTACATTAGTTTCTGTTCCTATTCTAATTTTCTGTGATTCTATAATGATGAAAAACTCACAGAAGGCAGATGAACCCTGCTTAGTTCTAATGTATATATGACTTGCACCTATAGTTTTTGTTTGCTTGTTTCATTTTCTAAATTGAATCCAGACTCTACCATTTACTAACTATGTAACCACAAGTAAATCACTTAATTTCTCTCAGGCTTAATTTTTTTTTTCATCTGTAAAAGGAATATGATAACACCTCCTTTATAAGATTGTAGTGAGAATTAAATTAGATAATTAAAGTTCTTAGTTTAGTGGCTGGTACATAAATGTTCTATTCACTTTAGTTATTATTGTTAAGGATTTGGAAATGAACATTCCCACACCTGTGCCCAGTCTGACTTTGGAATTTTGAGAGGTAGATGTAGAAATTTGAAAAGAATATTAATTTTGTTATTGGCAAATCTGGTTAGGATCTTTAGCCTGATACCTGAGTATCTATTGAGTGTAGACCAGCACTGTGCAGTAGAACTTTCTATAATGATGTTCTCTATATCTGTGCTGTCCAATATTGTAGCCACTAGCCACAGATGACTGTTAATCTATTGAAATGTGGCTAGGGTGACTATCGAACTGTGTTTTAAAATTTAGTTTTAAATTTAATTAATTTAAATTTAAAATTAAATTTAAAAAGTTGGGTGCCTGGGTGGCTCAGTTGGTTAAGCGTCTGTCTGCCTTCTGCTCAGGTCATGATCCTGGGGTCCTGGGATCGGGTCCCACATTGGGCTCCCTGCTCAGCGGGGAGTCTGCTACTCCCTTTCCCTCTGCTCCTCCCCCTGCTTGTGCACTTGCGCTCTCTCTCTCTCTCAAATAAATAAAATCTTTTAAAAATTTATTTAATTTAAATTTAGTCAGTCACATGTGGCTAGTCATTATTGTTTTGGGCAGTGTATGTCTAGACATTAGAATGATTTACCCAAGAAGAGACTGTATCTGTAGAGGAGACAGACAACAGAATTGCTATCTCATACCCTTTCCATGCCAGTGCTGGGATCAGAGAGAACTAGACTCTAGGACCTGACTCTTGAAGGCTGGCCAGGGTCCTAACCCCACAGTTTCAGCACAGAAACAACTTGAGCAGACACTTCTGAGAGAGCCTGAAACAGGTGAGGCCATACCAGGGAATTCAGTCTTCCTGAGAAAAAGAACAGGAACTACTCTTCCCAGTACTTTTACAAGGGAGGAAGACCTCTTGTCGCTAGAGCTAGGGAGCCCAGGACTAGAAAGAGCAGTTTCTTCAGTGACTCTTAGAGTTACAGCCACTAAATGTTATACAGAGCATCGTCTTAACAATAAATTTTAAACTTTAATGTCTTAATGATAGAGACTTTATATTTTGTTTTTTTCTTGTGTACATGTGTATTTTTCTTTTCTTTTTTTTTAGTTTTTTTTTTTTTTTAATTCATGAGAGAGAGAGAGAGAGAGAGAGGGAGAGGGAGAGGGAAAGGCAGAGGCAGAGACACAGGCAGAGGGAGAAGCAGGCTCCATGCAGGGAGCCCGACGTGGGACTCGATCCCAGGTCTCCAGGATTACGCCCTGGGCTGAAGGCAGTGCTAAACTGCTGAGCCACCTGGGCTGCCCATGTGTATTTTTCTTACCATGTAACTGGATGATCAAATATAGCTTATCTTTCGGACAAAGACAGACACTTAAAACTACAATTAAAATAAAATGTTTCAGGGACCCCTGGTGGCTCAGCAGTTGAGCATCTGCCTTTGGCTCAGGGCATGATCCAAATTCAAGGATCGAGTCCCACATCAGGCTTCCTGCTTGGAGCCTGTTTCTCCCTCTGCCTATGTCTCTGCCTCTCTCTGTGTCTCTCATGAATAAATAAATAAAATAAGCTTCTGCCTTGAATTCAATCTGATCGCATTTATATTGAATATGGTTTCAGTAGCTTATGAAAAGTCAGCTGTTTCTTTGTAGTTTTTTCTTTTTCTTTGCATTCTTTATTTGAGGTTAAATATAAAAGGGCATTCTAGATGGGATAGCTTGTTTCTAGAAAGGGAAAAGCTGACATTTCTTTTGAAACTTCCCCCAAAGAACATCTTACTTACAGACTTGGAACATGTGCAGTGATTATGTAGTTTCATGGTGTGGGACAGCCTGTTGTCCGTGAGTAACTAAGTGAATTTGAAGTGACATTTTTTGGAATCAGATTTTAAATTTGGGAATTTGTCTTGAAGTTACCATCATATGTACAGCCCCCACCATTATTAAAATAATGATTACGCTTCTAAGTTCTTCAGTTGATATCTTTTCTGATTAAGTATAGTCGCACTATTTAACAGTAGCCTCAAAGAACCATGCATAATTATGGGATATGAACAGTTACTTTAATGACTATGTAATTTATATAGTGAGGATATAGCATATCTAAAGCAGCCTCCAATTAATTAGAAGAGGTATTTAATCTACATGTATAAAAATTTCAATTAAAACATCTTTGCTAAACTCCTTGTCTGATTTTATTATATTTTATATGATTCAGTTGATTGAAACATCTTTGAAAATAGTTATTACCTTGGAATGGTAAATTATTGATTAAGCATTTACTGTGTGTCAGGCATTGTGTGAAATATCTTATATAATCTCATTTAATCCTCACAACAACCTGTGAGACAGGTGATATCACTGATTTACAGATTTGAAACTTCTCGGGACCTCAGTCTTTTCTCCTTTATACTGGGGTTAATATTATCTACTTTGGTGTCTTATGAATATTAGGTGAGATTAATATATGTTCACCTTGGAAAGAAGTATTCAGTAAATGATAGTTGCTGTTGTTATTATTTTTGAGTTCATATTTTAAAGCAATAGTGCTTTTTTGGGGGGTTGGGGAGGGGAGAGGCAGAGGGAGATGGAGAGAGAGCATCTTAAGCAGGCTCCACATTTGGAGCCTGATGCAGGGCTCTATCCCACAACCCTGAGATCATGACCTGAGGCGGAAATCAAGAGTATGACTCTTAACCAACTGAGTTACCCAGGCACCCCAAGGGGCAGTGCTTTTTATGATCCAAAAATGTGAAAAAGGTATTACACCATGAAAAGTCTCTTTCCCTTCTGTCCCCTATTCATCTAGTACCTACCCATACCCATTTCACTAGTCAGTTTTGTATCTTCCTGAATGTCTATATGCAGATATGAACATATATTCTTATTTTTCTCCCCTTTTACACAAAATGTAACATACTATGAACACTGTTCCAGAGGTTGCTTTTCTACATAACAGTATTACTTGGAAATCACTCTATATTAGTGCCCAGAGAGTTTCTCATTCCTTCATATTGCTGCATAGTATTCCATTGTTTGGAAATATTATAATTTATTCAGCCAATTCCCTGTTGAGGGTGACTTGAGTTATTTCTAATCTTTAGCTATTATAAACAAATGCAGCAGTGGGTAATCATGTACACGTGGCGTTCTGCATGTATGCAATTATATATGCAGGATAAATTCCAGGAGGTAGAATTGCTGGGTCAAAGGGAATATGTGTTTGTAATTTTTGTTAAGTATTGCCAAATTGTCCTCCATAGGATTTGTGCCAATTACATTCTAACCAGCAATTTAAGAGAGTGCCTGTTTCCTCATAGCCTCACTATAGAATTTATAAAATGTTTGGAATTTTGCCAGTCTAATAGGTAAAAAGTGAATCTGTGTAATTTTAATTTGTATTTCTCATATGAGTGAGATATTGAACCTTTTATTTAAGAATGTGGCAGTTTTGTAAGCTTCCCAGATATATTGGAATCTTGATCTTTTTCTTATTTTCTAGTTCTTTATATATTAGGGAGATTAGTCCAGTTTGTTGTTTATCTGGTATATCATTTGACTTTGTTTATAGATTTTTTTGGACTGTACGCAAATTTTTCTTTTTAAGGAGTGAAATTTATCATTTTTCCTTTGTAGCTTCTGGATTTTGAACTTCTTGGGGGGGGGAGTTTTTTTTAAGATTTAATTTTTATTTATTTATTTATTTATTTATTTATTTATTTATTTATTTATTTATTTGATAATGAAAGATCATGAGCACGGTTAGAGGTAGGAGGAGGAAGGAGAAGAGGGAGAAGCAGGCTCCTTGCTGAGCAGCACCCTGAGGTCATGACCTGAGCTGAAGGCAGACACTTAAGTGACTGAGCCACCCAGGTGTCCCGGATGTTTTGTTTTGTTTTTTAAATATGTCTTGAATATTTCTTTTTTCTCTCTCTCTTTTTAAAGATTTTATTCATTTATTCATGAGAGACTCAAAGACACAGGCAGAGGGAGAAGCAGGCTCCCTGCGGGGAGCCTGATGCGCGACTCGATCCCAGGACTCCGGGATCATGCCCCCAGCCAAAGGCAGACGCTTAACCATTGAGCCACCAGGCGTCCCGTCTTGAATATTTCTTAAGTTTATTCCTAAATATTTACAGTTACTGCTATTGTGAATGGGGCCTTATTTTCTGTTTCTACTATTTGTGTGTATGGAGGCTGCTGATTTCTGTGTTAATTTTTTATTCCTTTATATTACCAAATTTGATTTATAGTTGTTTTTAATTCTTATAGGATTTTCACATATATAGGAATATTATTAACATACAATAATATGTAGAATAACATAATCAATTTCATTTTACCTCTTTCATTTTTACTTTTTATACCTCTACTTTCTCTAGTGTTGCTATTACATTGTCACTACTACCACCACCAAGTATTTGACATTAAGCTAAGAGTTGGCATTAAGCAAATGTTCATTCTTTCTTTAGATTGCAAGATGTAAACATTACTAAAATGGAGCCTAGCCAGTGTCTGTGCCAAGCAGGGAATATTAAGATAAATTTTAAAGAGTGAAAAAAGGGAGAGTTGAGTTGGAAAATGACATTCTATTCCAGTGACCCTTTCCTGCAGTGCTTATAAGATCCTGTATTAAATAGGGTGAATATTTTGGTTTTGGTTTGTTTTTTCGGTCCTTGTTGAAAAATATCATTTGATGTGTGTGTTTTCTCCATTAGAAATCTCTTGGTTTCTTTTTTTCTTTCACTCTGGAAAAAAAATTAATACTTGACAGTGTACCATAAGATTACTTCTTTGTATTCAAGTAATAATCTTGCATTTAATCAAATATAGACCAGCATTTGAATTAGCAACTGAAATCCTTTTGAAGTTTTCCAGAGCTTCAATTAAACGTAGTAGGAATTTTGGATTGCTTTTTCCTGTGAACATTCTGTTCCTTCATTCATTGCAGTCCTATAATGAGCTGTCTCTAATATTCAGCCTTATGCTTTAAGAGGGCTTTTTGATTTGTAAACTATAGGGAACCAGAGCATTTGAAGGAGGAAAGAGTATGAAGAGAAATTGTTTAAAAATGCTTTTAGCACATAATAATTTCTCTTTCCTTTCCTCCCTTCCTAAGTTCTTAAGGAAATTTTTGGTTACTTGGGAATAATTGGGCACTTTTCTTCTCCACATAAGCTGGAAAGTTTGTGAGGCTCCCTACCCATCTTTGAAATACAGATGTGGTTTACTTGTAAATATGTCTTAAATTTTTGAAAATTAAAATATTGAGTAAATGCAGAAAAACATTTTAAAGATAATTCAAGATATGAATAATTTTGTAGTAATCACTCATGTAGCCATCACCCAGTGTGGGAGGAAGAGCATCATTTTACTTTTGAAGTCCTCTCTGTATTCTTGCTCTCCTCCCACTCACAGAAGTGTCTTTAACTCTCTTGCTTCTTATCCCTTGTGTTTGTATCTCTAAACAATACATTTTTGAACTTTTTTTTTAAATTTTTATGTATTTATGATAGTCACAGAGAGAGAGAGAAAGGCAGAGACACAGGCAGAGGGAGAAGCAGGCTCCATGCACTGGGAGCCCGACGTGGGATTCGATCCCGGGTCTCCAGGATCGCGCCCTGGGCCAAAGGCAGGCGCCAAACCGCTGCGCCACCCAGGGATCCCTACATTTTTGAACTTTATATAAATGGACTTATGCCTTAAATTCTTCTGTGATTTTTTTCTCTCAACATTGTATTCCTGAGATTTACTTGTGTTGAAGCCTGCAGTTGTAGTTAATTCATTTTCATTAATGGAGAACGCCCTTATATGAGAGTACTACAGTTTATTGATTGATTTTGTTGTTGATGGACACTTGGGTTGTTTTTGCTACCACAAGCAGTACTATTTATAAATAATTTACATGTCCAAGAATTAACCCAAAGCAGAGGCTTAGAAGTGTTTTTGACAATGAATCACATCTATAATGGGAGATACATTTTATATCTTGACCCAGCACACATACCTGTAATGTGTGGTGTACACACATATGTATCAATATAAAAAAAAAAACAATATATAACATATGGAAGCAAAATTTTCCTGTAAGAATACTTACCTTCATTGAGTACCAATGTACCCTGATACTTTTTATTCTGATCTAGTCTGTTGTGGTTAATTAAAGAAATATTGCTCAAAATTGGCTTAATTGATTAATTAAAGAAATATTGGTCAGAATTGGCTAAATTGATTTCCCAATAGTCAGGACCATGGTTTCAAAAATCCTGTTCCAGAATACATGGAGATTTGGAATTACAGGGTCAAAGGATATATATGCAACTTCAGCCTTAATAGATGATGATAAATTGTTTTTCCAAAATGGTTATTCCCATTTACAGCAGTGTGTAAGTGTCCCAATTATCCCATCAGACTTAATTTTTTCCAGTCTTGTAAGTATGAAATTATATGTCATTGTGATTTGAATTTGTATTTCTCAGATTATAATTGGCATTGAACATCTTTTGTGTGTGCATTGGTTATTCTGTGAGATACTGTTCAATTCCTTTATCATTTTTTAAAGATTTATTTCTTTATTTTAGGGGGGAGGGGCAGAGGGAGAGGAAGAGAATCTCAAGCAGACTATCTGCCAAGTGTGGAGCCCAACATGGGGCTCAATCTCATGACCCTGAGATCATGACCTGAACTGAAATCAAGAGTCAGTTGTGTAACTGACTGAGCCACCTAGGCACCCCTTTGCTTATAATTTCTTAGTGATTTGGAGGAATTGTTATTTAAAAATTTATTTATTGGGGATCCCTGGGTGGCTCAGCGGTTTAGTGCCTGCCTTTGGTTCAGGGCGCAATCCTGGAGTCCCGGGATCGAGTCCCACATTGGGCTCCCTGCATGGAGCCTGCTTCTCCCTCCTCCTGTGTCTCTGCCTCTCTCTCTCGGTCTATCATAAATAAATAAATAAATAAATAAATAAATAAATAAATAAATAAATAAATAAATAAATAAATAAATCTTAAAAACATTTATTTATTAAAAAAATTTTTTTTAAGATTTTATTTGTTAGAGAGAGCATGAGTGGGGAGAGGGAGAGGGAAAAGCAGGCTCCCTGTTGATCTCAAGCCAGACACAAGGCTCTATCCCAGGACTACATGATCACTACCTGAGCTGAAGGCAGATGCTCAACCAGCTGAATCACCTAGGCGCTCCTGAAGGAATTTTTTAAAACGTATTTTGGATAGTAACCATTTTTATGTATGTATATATCAATCATTTTGTTGCAGAAAAAAATTTTTTTAAAGATTTTATTTATTTATTCATGAGAGAAAGAGAGAGAGAGGCAGAGACACAAGCAGAGGGAGAAGCAGGCTCCAGGCAGGGAGCCTGATGTGGAACTTGATCCCAGGTCTCCAGGATCACACCCTTGGCTGAAGGCGGCGCTAAACCGCTGAGCCACCCAGGCTGCCCTGCAGAAATGTTATTTGTGGTTTGTCTTCATTATCTCTGTGGTGTATTTTTTGATGAACAGAAATTCTTATTTTTAATGTATGAATTTATGAGGCTTTTGCTTTCTTACTTATACTTTTTTGTCTTAAGAAATCCTTCCATACTCAGGATCATAAAGATATTTTCATATGTTGCATTTAAGTTTTAGTATTTCAATAATCTGTCTAGAATCCTTTTTCTAGACATATAATGTGAGGTAAAGGTGCAATTTCAGTTTTTTTTTTTTCTGGATAATTGATCAGTTATCTGGGCATTAGTTGTTTAAGTCTCATTTTCCCCTGCTCCGTGGTGCTAGCTTAGTCATATATCTATCAGACTTCCCTGTGTGTGTGCTATTGTTTCTGAGCTCTCTTTTTTTTCCAGTGGTTTATTTGCTCCAGGTTAGTATCACACTATCTTAATAATTTCATGCTTAGAACACTTTCTGATATATGGTAAATCATGACCCTTAAACTTTTTTTAATTATGAGCATTCTGTGTATTCTTGATCCTTCCATATATATTATCAAACTGCTTGACAAGTTTTTAAAAAAATTCCTGTTGAGATTTTGATTGGACTGAATTTGTAGATCAGTTTGAGAGAATTGATATCTTTACCATTTTAAACATGTAGGTCTCTTCATGTACTTAAGTGATCTCAAATGTCTCTCATAAAATTTTATAATTTTCTCCATAGAAGTCTTATGTCTTTTGTTAGATTGATTCACAAATACTTAATATTTTTTATGATTTTATTTATTTGTTCATGAGAGACAGAGAGAGGAAGAGACATAGGCAGAGGGAGAAGCAGGCTTCCAACAGGGAACCTGACACGGAACTCTAACCTAGGATCCTGGAATCACCATCTAAACCAAAGGCAGACACTCAACCACTGAGCCGCCTGCGTGCCCCAACAAATACTTAATATTTTTTTATTCTGCTCCCAATATCTTTTAAATTATAGTGTCTGTTTTTTGCTAGTTGCTGCTGCTGCTCCCCCTCCTCTTGCTTTTCTTCTTCCTCTTCCTTTTCTTCTTCTTAGTTGTATGTATTCACTAACAGAGATTTTCGTCATTAACAGAGGCGGTTGATTTTTATCGATTGGTTTTTATTTCAACAACCTTAGTAATAAACTTCTAGTAATCCTATTTCATACCTTTTTTTCCCCCCTCTGGCATCAGTCATTTGCAAATAACGATAGTCTTATTATTTTCTTTGTAATCCTTATACTTTTCTTTTTTTAACTTTACTGAGTTGGCTAAGACCTCTTAATACCATGCTGAAAAAGGTAATCTTGCTATGTTCCTGATATTAAAGAAATATTTTCTGTATTCCATCATTAAGAATGATGTTTGTTGGGGTGCCTGGGTGGCTCAGTTGGTTAAAAATCTGCCTTCTACTCAGGTTGTAGTCCCAGGGTCCAAGGATCAAGCTCTGCATCTGGCCCCCTGCTCATGGGGGGAGCCTGCTTCTGCTTCTCCCTCTCCCTCTGCTGTTCCTCCTGCTTGTGTTCTCTGTCTCTTTCTCTGTCAAGTAGATAAATAAAATCTTAAAAAAAAAAAAAAAAGTTTGTTGTTTGGTTAAAGGGCTTATGTTGGATTAAGAAAGGTCCCTTTTACTCCCAGTTTGCTAAGATAATCATTTTTTAATCATGAGTGAATGTTGAACGTACTGAGTGCTTTTTCTGTATTTAATGTATACTGCCATAATATTTTTTCTTTAATTTCTTAATCAGAACATAATGTTTTTTCTTTGTTTAACCAGCCTTGCATACGATAAAATAAACTTTGGTCATTAAGTATCCTAGTTTTTATATAATGCTGAATTGGCTTGCTAATATTTTCTTTAGGATTATTGCATCTTTGTTCATGAGTAAACTTGGCCTGTAGTATTCCTATCTCATACTCTCATGTTTCGATATGGAGTTTTGGTAGCCTTATAAAGTGATAGGAATTATTCTGTTTTAGTACCATTGAATAATATGGGTAATAGTAGCATTATCTATTTTTGAATGTTTGTTAGAACTTGCTAATACAACTGTTGTTGCAGTTTAGGTTCCCATGGGAAGCAGAATTTGAAATGGAGATACACATGCAGGAAGTTTATTAGAGAGTGCTTTCTGGATCAACATCTATGGGGAGAAGAGAAGGAAAAAGGATTGAGTAGAAGGAAGAGTAGGGCCATTCTGAAACTAGGATGACACTTAAGGGTTGCCACAAGTTGGGCAAGACAGCCAAGCCTTTATATTCCTTGCATCTGACTTATCATTGGATGCTGCCTCCCTGAAAAGAGGGTGTGATTTTGGGCAAGATGGCTCTATCAACCTGGTTTAATTCCAGGAAAGGACTAGCAGCTGATAGCAACCATCCAGCAGCTGGAGAATATGCCCTTCATTCCTGAAGATGGCATTTTGGGGGTGCAGCTAGTGACCATACCAGTCTACCTTTGGTGCCACTTGTGTTTATTTGCTTCATAAAAGTTTTGGGACCATTCCTTTACATCTGTGGTGGTCTTATTTTCATTGGGGGAAACTTATACAAGGAAGGTTAGTGAAATAAACTGCAGTTCTCGTTTCTGCAGCTGATCCTGAGGACACAAGTGATACTCATCCCCCTCTTCAAATATCCGTTTTCATCCTTTCAATCTCAGTTAGCATCTCTGCTGTTCTAGGTGGCTTTTATGGTATGATGAGTCAGACCCTTATCCCTGAGTTCCAAGTCCTTGGCCAAAGGCTATGACTGCTTCATTTGTCCATTTACCATTGAAATTGGGCAAAGGAGAACAAAATATTCCTAAGAAGATTTACTGGCCAGATGTATTGCTTCCTGCCTCTTATATAACAGCAGACCTACCTTCTCCTGATGAGCATTAATTACTCCTGTCAGGATCATGATTTTCCTTCTTTTCTGATATCACTTGACATAAGGAGCACGAATGGCATAGTTTAACATTTAGTGGGACTTCTGCTGTTTCCTGGTGGAAGTGTTCTCCCTTCGGAAACCAAGTTCTCTAAAATCTGCAGAACCCTAATTTCTGGAGATTGAAAACGTTCCCCAAGTGGGTGGGAATAATGGCTAATCTTGCTGCTTCTCCTGGGTTCCTAGCACCATGTATTTTACCTGCTGGGGACATAATACCATACAATGGTTGTTGATTTTTAGCATATATGTTGCATCCTAGTTATGGCATCCCAGCCTTATGGGGTGTCATCTGTGACCTAATGCCTTATCTGTACCTTCAACATGTTGTTGAATCACTCTTTTAAATTGACAGCTTTGGGGCAGTATGCTATATGATATGACCAAAGGATCCCATGGTTATATGCTTCTGTTATATCTCCTTTTCTATAAATTGGGTTCCTCAGTCTGGTAGAATATTTTGTGGGTTGCCCTTTGGTGATCAAACACTGAGATAATGGTGCTAGCTGAGGCATTACTGGCAGCAAGGGCAAGCCCCTACTTGAATAAGTATTGGTCTCTAGCAAGACCACTTTCAGAGTAGAAGCAGTCCAGTGTATTCAGCTTGTCACCAAATGGTTGTTTGGTCTTCTTAGGGATGATACTGTATAAGGGGCACAGCATTATTTTCTGTTGCTGTCAGATTTGATATTTGACAGTAGGCAGTACTAATATCAGCCTTGGTGAGTGGGAGATAATGGTGTTGGGCCTATATATAGCTTCAGTCTCTGCTACCATGGCTAGTCTATTCACGTGTCCTTTGTGCCAGCACTGGAGAGACCAATAATAAAGAAACTGGCTGAAGGTAAAGCTGTGTTGGGAATTCCCCAGACAGCAATTTACTAGGAGGATTTACAGGACTCAGCATATAGTTGTACTCATGTCTATGATTTATTATAGCAAAAGGATATGAAGTACAGTCAACCAAGGGAAAAGGCATATGGGATGAGGTCCAGGTATACACTTGTAAGAGTTCTCTCTCGGTGGCATTACACCAGGCATGCTTAATTCCTCCCAGCTACAAGTTATGTCAACATGGGCGAAATACTATCTACTAGAGAAGCTTATTAGAGACTTAGTTTCTATTGGAAACTAAGTTTCACAGTTCACACTTCTATTGGAAGCTCATCACATGGGCACCCTCTGCCTAGCAGGTACCAAAATTCCAGAGTCCTAGAAGGAAGGGAATTGTTCAGCATAAATCATTGTTGTTCGCACAGTTTAGGCACAGTGAGCCACTCTTACTGGTTAGGGTGCTGGGACTCTGCTGAGGTCCAAGTTCCCAAGAGTCTATATATTTAACCTCCTGACACTTTGCCTTCACTTTGACACAAAGAAGATGAACAAATGTATTGTCCTGAACTCTATTGGGAAGATTCCCTATCACTGCTGTCTTTTAAGGCCACTCCTGATTGGGACTGTAGTGTAACCATTGTCCATTTTTAGCTTCAACAATGTCCAGCAGTTCTTCTTGAAGTGTGGCATTCCTCTATCAGTGTATGATTGCAAAATGGCCATAGATGCTTCAGGGGAGTCATTACAATGTTTACTTGCTATGGAGGTATAGGTCCTTCTTCCTTTAGCTTTAGCTCATAATCTCACATTTTTTGGATATGCCCATCCCTAGATATTTTTAATTATTACTTCTTATTTGATACATGAATTATTTATGTTACTAAATTTCCAAATATATTCGGTTTTTATAATTTTGCATTTTAGTTGTTGATTCTAACTTTATTGTTTTATGGTTAGAGAAAACTGGCCTAATGATACCAATTATTTGAAATTTGTTGAGCATGGTTTTATGTCCACTAATGTAGGTTGCTTTTCATAAATATTATCTGTGAACCTGGAAAGAATTCTGGAGCAACTGCTGCTATTGTTTGCAGAATTCTAAATATGTCCATTAAGTCAAGCCTGTTAATTCTGTTAAAATATGTATCTTTATTGATGTTTTGTGTCTGCCTGCACTATCAGTTAGACAAAAATACATTAGAATCTTCCAGTGTTATTAGATTGCCTATTTTCCTTTATAGAGTTCTGAGAGATTTTTCTTTTACATATTAGGAGATTATGTTTTTAGGTTCATACAAGTTCAGAATTATTTCTTCCTGGTAAATTGAACTGTTTGTGATTTGTGTCTCTAGTGACTCCTCCCCCCCACCCCCCTTACACAGCTATACCAGCTCCATTTGGTTAGTATTTGCCTGTATATATGCAGTTTCATGTTTAGATACAGATTTTTTTTCTTGTTTTTCCTCTTTGGGTTTCACTGGACTTTCTCAGTCTGTACGGTTGTCTTTTCATCAGTTCTGGAAACTCTCAGTCAGTCTCTTTTCAGACATTGCCTCTACACCTTCTTAAATTCTAGTTAAGCTTGTTAGAATTTGTTACTTGATCTTCCGTTATCTCTTGACCCCGTTTACATACTTCTCTGTGTTTCTTTCTTTGGGTTACATTCTAGGTAATTTCTTCCATTCTATCTTCCAATTCACATACTCTCTTTTCTGCTATGGAACCCATACATTGCACTTGGCGATTTTAGTCATTGTATTTTTCATTCCTAGAAGTTCCATCTTGATCTTCCAAAAATCTGCTTTGGAACTTTTATTTATTCATTTTAATTTTTATTTATTTATGATAGTCACACAGAGAGAGAGAGAGAGGCAGAGACATAGGCAGAGGGAGAAGCAGGCTCCATGCACCGGGAGCCCGACGTGGGATTCGATCCTGGGTCTCCAGGATCGCGCCCTGGGCCAAAGGCAGGTGCTAAACTGCTGCGCCACCCAGGGATCCCTGCTTTGGAATTTTAAAAACTTTTTTTATGAAACATTTAATAATTTTCTCAGTAATCGTAATTTTTTCAGTAATCAGTGAGCACCCTTATACATACCACCTGTGTTCATTAATTGCTAAGATTTTCCATATTTGCTTTATGTTTTATTTAGCTGTTTCAAAATTGGCATTCAGTCCTAAATACTTTAGCTTGTATCTCCTAAGGATACTGACATTCTCTTACCCAACCATGATATCAGATCACAACCTGTGTAAGATTTTACAGTGTCTTGCTCTTTCTTACCCATGTTTTTAATACTTTAACATTTTTCATTAAACTTTTATGATCCATTTCTGATCATTCTGTTAACTCCAGTCATTGTTAGGTCTCTTCTATGATGCTTTCTATGCTTTATGATTTGAGGCTGTAACAACTTACTTTCTGCAACTTTCTTTCTTTCTTTTTCTTTCTTTCTTTCTTTCTTTCTTTCTTTCTTTCTTCTCTTCTTCTTTCTTCTCTCTCTCTCTCTCTCTTTTCTTTTCTTTCTTTCTTTCTTTCTTTCTTTCTTTCTTTCTTTCTTTCTTTCTTTCTTTCTTTCTTTCATTTTATTTATTTATTCATGAGAGACACAGAGCGAGAGAGAGAGGCAGAGACATAGGCAGAGGGAGAAGCAGGCTCCATGCAGGGAACCTGATGCGGGACTGGATCCTGGGACTCCAGGATCATGTCCTAGGCCGAAGGCAGATGCTTAACTGCTGAACCACCCAGGCATTCCTGCAACTTTCTTTTGTAATTATGGAGTCATGTAGGTTCCTCCTGCAAGGTTTTGTTAGCTTTTGCCTGGTAGCCCAGGACAACTTTATTATTATTATTATTATTATTATTATTATTATTATTATTTTAAATATTTTATTTATTTATTCATGAGAGACACAGAGAGAGAGAGAAGCTGAGACACAGGCAGAGGGAGAAGCAGGCCCCAAGCAGGGAGCTGACGTGGGACTCGATCCCAGGTCTCCAGGATCACATCCTGAGTTGAAGGCGGCACTAAACCGCTGAGCCACCAGGGCTGCCCTATTATTATTTTTTAAAGATTTTATTTATTTATTTTTTGCACCATTATTTATTTACTTTTAAAGATTTTATTTATTTATTTGAGAGACAGAGATAGCGATAGAGAACAGGAGTGGGGAGGAGATGCAGGCTGTCTGCTGAGCAGGGCGCCCTATGCAGGGCAATCTTAGGACCCCAGGATTATGACCTGAGCTGAAAAAGCTCAACCTACTGAGCAAGCCAGGCACCCTAAGATTTTATTTTTTAAAGTAATCTCTACACCCAAGGTGGAGCTCAAAGTCACAATCCTGAGGTCCAGCGTCACACACTCTACCAACTTAGCTAGCCAGGCACCCCCAGAATGACTTTAAATTCTTGATTTGAGGCTTTCTGGTCTATCCATCAGATATGAATTTGGCATGAAAATGTTATATGAAGGTTGTGGTTATAATGTCTCAGGAGAAAAAAAAATTGTTTGGACGTGAAGTTTTTCCTTGTCTGGTAGGGGGCCCTAATTCTAATTTACGTTCATGTGTAGGTCTTTTGGGTCCCAGCTTTATTACAGATTATGGATGGGCTGTACTGTGTATCCATCTGACCAAGAAAGTAGACACTTAATATCACTTTAGCAAATATCAATATTAGTAAAAACTGTGTTCTGTTTTCTTTTCTGAGTTGCCCATTTCACTTAATTTTTGAGGCTTTGTGAATTTCTTAAACACTTGCCAGCCTATTGAATTAGGTAAAATGAATATTTTTATAGCTTATCAAAATGTTTTTTGTTAGACTGTTGGTCAGAGTACATATTTTGCCATATGGCTGAAATACAAGTCCTTTAGTAAAACAATTTTTTAAATGTGTTATCTTAAATGTTGCAGAAAGAATATTATAAAAGGATGAGAAAGAAAGAGACAATTTATGCATAAATATGTCATTGTTCTTGATTTCATGAAAATGTTGATTCGGAATATAATAAAAAGGCTCCCCCCCAAAAAAAAAAGGCTTTTAAAAGTATATTGATTTTGGGGAGAATTGTAATAAGTTAAAGACTGTAATTTTTTGAGTCCCACTGGACCTGGGTGTCCATCTGAGTTCTTTCACTAGCTGTGTGACTTTATTTTATTTTATTTTATTTTATTTTATTTTATTTTATTTTATTTTTTGCTGTGTGACTTTTAATGGTTTAATTTCTTTGTATTTATCTATAAAATGGGGTAAGTGAGGGCAGTTTTGAGGATCAAAACAGATTATATATGATTTAATTTCTTCATATTTATTTATCTATAGAATGGGGTAAGTGAGGGCAGTTTTGAAGATCAAAACAGATTATATACAGTAAAGGGCTCAGCCTGGTGCCTGACACATAGAGTAGATGTTAGCTGCTTTTAATTTTAGCCATTCTCTTTCCAGAAGTGTTCAAAGTGTTAAATGTGAAATATCTCACATTATACATGTAATATTGTAAAACTGAATATGGGTATGTGGGAGACATAACCATAAAGGGAAAAGCAAGAAAGACATCACAGTGTCAGAAGATAAGGGGGAAAATATGAAGCTTGGCAGGTGACCAAAGCCAAGAAGACCCTCTGGTTCCCCTCAGCTTTCCGAGACTTGGATTTAGTAATAGTGATATTCTCCACTTTGGCCTTTTCTTTTGTGTTCTGTTTAGTTACTTCAGGAGCACATATATCCCTACCTCTTTGGGTCAGAGGGAGTTCTGACTTCCTTAGCCCAAGGGAGCTGCCCAGCATACTTTTGGACAAGGAATCTTGTTCCCTTCTATAGGGACCTCAAGGATAGAGATTTTCATTCTTACCAATTCAACAAGGAACTGTTTGGCATCCCCAGAGTTCTGGAAATACCTTATTAGAAAAGAGACATAGTTGCATTCTTCTGAATAGAAAAATTTATAATAAGAATACAGAAATATATACCATGCAGCATCAGCATATATCAGATAATATGAAACACTTAGACTTTCTCCCTCTTCCTCCTGGTAGACCAGGCCTCAATGTAATTCTTGTATAACTTTTTATTAGAGCTCCAACATAGAGCGAAATAAGAGGGAATTGTGTAGCCCACCTCCATCTAACCTTTTGCTCTAGATTTTTGCATGCCCAAAGACAAAAGTGTGTCTTATTCATCATCTTTGTATATTTCTCTTGGTACTACTATTGTCACTTTAGTTTTTTAGTAAAGGAAATTCACTCATTTGAAATGTTTGTCTTAATCCTCTATGGAAATATCAGTTTATGGGAAGGTTAAGGCAGAGCTCGTTTGGGCTCCTCTCAGAGTCTCTGCTGCAATTTTCGGAAAGGAAACCCCAGGGAAACCCCTGAGCACAGGCTTCACAGGAGCAGTGGCTGCTCAGAAGACAACACTCTCAATGCTTTATCAGGTGCTGTCTGGAGAACAGAAATAATGGGCTAAAGGCAGAAATGCTGATGTCTCCACTTTCCCAACTTAGCGCAAACATCTTCTTTATCTTTGGTGGATTTGGTGCCACAGAGGCGGCTCCAAGAAGCCTTAAATGCAAGTGTGATTGCTTTTACAATCCTTGCTTTGAAAACGTGGCATTTGGGGATTTCCTTGACTTGAATTCTTTTTTTTAAAAGGAGTAGATTCATAGCATCCACTGTCAGTGCCATTTTCCTTTCTGTGATGACTTGTTCACAGTTTACATGAAAGGATTCAGGAAGTAAGACATAAACATAAATAGATAAATGAACAAATAAATGAAAAGCTCTGCTGTCTTTGTCACATAGCGAAAAGGCTTGACTATAACATAATGGGAACACAGCAGCTGTTTGATTAAAACTTTAGGATTTTTCCTGAAAACTTCGAAGCATGTCTGCATTTTTTTTCTTTTTAAATAACACTATGATATGGGAGAAGTGGTTGCCTCTAATGCCATGGTTACAATGGAGCTTTTGAATGTATCATCATCCCTGTTACTGCACGTGCTAGTTTGAAATACTCTCACAACTGGGGCTTGCTTCCCTTCTGTCATGTCCATCCTTTGGAAGACTGGGAAAGTGATTTGTAAATAATTTGCTTCTTGTCACCATACTTTTTTTTTTTAAGTTGTGTTTTCTGTTTGTTTTACCATCTTAACCCTTTTGAAGTGTACAGATAAGTGGTATTAAGTGCATTCATAATGTCATCAGTAGTTTCCCCCCCTTATCAACAAGATATCTGTTCCAAGACCCCCAGTGGATACCTGAAACTGGATAGTATTAAGCCCAATAATGTACTATGTTTTTTTCTATACATAAACACCTTTGATAAAATTTAATTCAAAAATTAGGCACAGTAAGAGATTAACAACAATAATAAAGTAGAACAACTATAACAATATACTGTAAGTTTGTGAATATTCTCGCTGTTCTGATTTTGTAATAATCAAAGCAGGCTAAACATTCACTATATTAACACCATGCATGTGTCCCCAGACCTAGTTCTTTCCTTAGGTCTGATTTTATCAAGGCTGGTGATAAATCAAGTCTGATTTATATGATGCACATCATATGTGGGAAATGTCTGTGACTCTGGGTATCTGATCATCCTTGAGAAATGACAGCACAGCTAGTGCAATAACTTTTTAAAATAACCATTGCTAATTTGATGATTACCAGTTGCCATTAAATGAGTTGTAAAACTAAAAAGAAAAAAAGTTATGTGAATGTGGTCTTTCTTTCTTTCCAATATCTTACTGTACTCTTCATTGTATTCTTGTGATGATGTGAAATGATGATGATAAAATGCTTATGTGATGAGAGGAAGTGAGGTGAGTGACATAGGCACTGTTATATAGCATTAGGCTACTATTATTGACCTCCTGATGGTGTTTGAGAAGGAAGATCATTCTGCTTTTGGACCACAGTTGACCACAGGTAACAGAAGCTGTGAAAAGCAAAACTGCGGATAAGGGGACTACTGTATGATCATCACCACCATCCGTCTCCATAACTCTTTTCATCTTGTAAAACTGAAACTCTATATTCATTAAACAATAACTTCCCTTTTCTCCTTCACTCCAGCTACTGGCAACTACTAAGCTATTTTCTATCTCTATGATTTTGACTACTTTAAGGTATTTCATATAAATAGAATCAAACAATATTTGTCTTTTTGTGACTGGTTTATTTCACCAAGCATAGTTCCCAAGGTTCATTCATGTTGTAACATATTGCAGAATTTCCCCTACTTTTTAAGGCCAAGAAACATTCCATTGTATGTATACACATTTTGCTTATCCATTCATTTGTCAATGGACACCTGGGTTGTTTTCATGTTTTAGCTATTACGAATAATGCTGCAGTGAACATGACTGTACACCTGCCTCTTCAAGACCATGCTTTCAGTTCTATTGGGTATATACCCAGAAGAGGAATTGCTGGGTCATTTGGTAATTCTATTTTGAATATTCTGAGGAACTTCCATACTATTTTGCACAGAGGCTATACATTTTACTCTCCTACTACTAGTGCACAAGGTTTCTAATTTCTCCACTTACTCACCAACTGCAGTGTTCTGGGATTTTTTCGATAGTAGCCATCCTGATGGCTGTGAGGTGCTTTTTCATTGTAGTTTTTACTTGCATTTTTTTAAAAAAAGATTTTATTTATTTATTAATGGGAGACCCAGAGAGAGAGACAGAGAGACAGAGACACAAGCAGAGGGAGAAGGAAGCTCCATGGAAGGAGCCCAACATGGGACTTGATCCCCGGACTCCAGGATCACACCCTGGGCCAAAGGTAGGCGCTAAACCACTGAGCCACCCAGGGATCCCCTACTAGCATTTTTCTTCTAATTCGTGATGTTGAGCATCTTTTCATGTGTTTATTGGCCATTTGCATATCTTCTTTGGAGAAATGCCTATTCTAGTCCCTTGCCTACCCATAATTTTTAAAAGCAAAACAAGCAGCTTTGCAGTGTTCAGAGGCAATTTTAAGTGATGAGTAAGAACTCAGGCTCAGGATTTAGACAGCTCCAGACTGATACCATGGCTTTACCAGCTCTGTGACATTGAGCAGGTTACTTCATTTCTCTAGACTTCCATTTCTTCTGTAAAATGGGGAGAATAATAGTTGAATCTGTCTCACTGAGTTCTTCACTGCAATATCACCTAAGCTGATATTACAGATACCAGATATATGGGATAGTATTTGCCCTGTTGTAAGTATTTGATAAATATTAACTGCCATGTTATTGGAATCATGAGCCAGTCTTATAAAACGCCTTTTATAGGGCACCTGAATGGCTCAGTCAGTTAAGCGTCTGGCTTTTGATTTCAGCTTAGGTCTTGAGTCTTGATCTTAAGATCGTGAATTCAAGCCCTGTGTTGAGCTCTATGCTGGGTGTGGAGCCTACTTTTTAAAAAATTTATACACACACACACACACACACACACACACACACACCTTTTAGATGTTAGTTGCCTTCTTATTTTGATAGTATAATTCATTTCATTCTTGAGAATTTTCACTTGTTTTTCTAGTTCATGCCTATTTACTGTCTCAGTCACTGTACTATTAGGTGAATCCATGTGGAATTGCAATTTTTGTAAGTCATAAACCATGTCTGTCAGTAGTTTCATGTGATTCAACTTAATGTAATAGAATCTGAGTGTCTAATATATGCCAGAGTGCCTACCATGCTAATTCATTCATTCTTCCTAGCTTCCCTATAAAGTAGGTGTTGTTTTTCCCATTTTGGGATGGAGAAACTGAGGCTCTCAGAGATGAACAAACATGCCTGAATTTACACAACTAGTAAGTAATGAAGCCAGCTTTCAAGCCAGATCTTGTTGAATTCAAAGCTCGATCATTTTCTTTTTTTCAAAGTTTTTATTTTGATTCTAGATGGCTAACATACAGTTGTTACATGTTACAGTGTACAGTGTAGTGATTCAACACTTCCATGCATCACCTGGTACTCATCATGACAAGTGCACTCCTTAATCCCCATTACCTATTAACCCATCCTCCCACCACCTCCCTTCTGGCAACCATCAGTTTGTTCTCTATAAGAGTCTGTTTCTTGGTTTCTCTCTCTTTTTTTTCCCTTGTGCTGGTTTGTTTTGTTTCTTAAATTCCACATATGAGTAAGATCATATGGTATTTGTCTTTCTCTGACTGACTTATTTGGCTTATAGTACTCTCTAGCTCCATCCAAGTCATTGCAAATGGCAAAGTTTCATTCTTTTTTTTTTTTTTTTTTTTATGGCTAAATAAGATTCCTGTGTGTGTGCGCGCCACATCTTCTTTATTCATTCATCAATTGATGGACACTTGGGCTGCTTCCATATTTTGGCTATTGTAGATAATGCTGCTATAAACATAGGGGTGCATGTATCCCTTTGAATTAGTGTTTTTGTATTCTTTGGGTAAATACCCAGTAGTGTAATTGCTTGAATGTAGGGTAGTTCTATTTTTAACTTTTTTTTTTATTTAAGATTTTACTTATTCATGAGAGAGAGAGAGAGAGAGAGAGAGAGAGAGAGAAAGGCAGAGAAAGGAGGAGCAGGCTCCATGCAAGGAACCCAATATGGGACTTGATCCTGGGACTCCGGGATCACACCCTGAGCCAAAGGCAGACAGACACCTAGCCTCTGAGTCACCTAGGCATCCCTATTTTTAACTCTTTGAGGAACCTCTATACTGTTTTCCACAGTGACTGCACCAGTTTGCATTCCCACAAATAGTACACGAGTGTTCCTTTTTCTCCACATCCTTAGCACATTTTCTTTCCAATTTCTACCACATAAACAGTCTCAGAAACAGTCTTCCCCAATTCTTTGCCCAATAAAGATGAAAGTTAGAGAAACTACACTATTTCTTCTTAGTTGCTGGTGATTTGGGTTTTCTTCAATACAGTGAGCATACGTAGTAGTTCTGTGTTCATGTGCATTTTGTGCTTTTGTCTCACTTTTTCATATTTGTAATATAACATGTGCAAATGTTGGCTGCAGCTATCTAAGGCTCTTTCAGAAAGGTGCTGTAGAGTGAAAATAACTTAGGGTCTGCCTTCAACTCATTTCTCATGGCCACCATCATGTTCACCACTTATTGATCATCTCTTCTGTGCAAGGACTGTGCTAGGTGCTTTACCTAATGTCCCTATGATTTATATAGAGTAAGGGCTTAAGTCCTGTACAGTATGGAAGGAAACTGAGGCTAAATGGGATTATATGATTTAGCCAAGAGCATAGGACTCTCTTCAGAGGGTCAAGTGTTTT
Source organism: Nyctereutes procyonoides (assembly GCF_905146905.1). NCBI lineage: Eukaryota > Metazoa > Chordata > Mammalia > Carnivora > Canidae > Nyctereutes > Nyctereutes procyonoides. Next base: position 39,623,150 of record NW_026575020.1, read on the forward strand.
TTACTAAACCCCATTTCCTCCCATTCTTAGAACGAGCCTCCTAGAGGGGAAATGAGGACAACCTTTCTATAGGACACTGTAGCACACTTGGGTGTTAACCCTACTGAATTTTCCCGTTTCCTTGCCCGTTTCCTTTCCTCCACCGGTTTGCCTTTTCTTTTCCTTCTTCCTTTCTTCCCTCTGTTTATTCCTTCCTCCCTCCTTCCATTTCTTCCACCCACTCTCAGTCTCTTTCCTTCCTTCCTTTCTCTAAACATACCTAATGAGGTTTAAATACCAAGATTAAGAAACTACTTAATGTATTTCCTGAAGAAAATTGGATTCTTAAAATATTCCCATTTGATTTTTTTTCTGGCACTAAAAATTTGCTTTCAGAGGAATTACCATTTTTAAAAATATGCTACTAAAACAAGTTAGATTGAATTCTTATCAGCTTTTAAAAGAGTGACCTCAGTCTTTTAAATAATAAGATTTGGAAAAATTGCTTAATGTCTGAGTTTAAGAATGACATGTTTTGAGTTCTAAGGAAAGCCTGTTTGACCTAGCACCATACTTATTCCTAAACTCAGTACCAGAACCAACTTTCTTACTCAGTCTAGGAACTGTGCTGGTGAAACCTCATCTGTTTGTAGCTGGAGGTTGCACTTTTATTCTTTTGTTGTCCCATTGTTTCCTTTAGGGTGAGGGAGAATAATTAAGGATAACATCTTTTCTGAGCAGCTGGAATCAAATTCCAGCTGACTGCAGCACCTGCAAAGATGGCACCTCTGCCTCTGGGTGGCAGGGTGGGGTGCCAGCTATGGAGCTGGTGACAGTGGGCTCCAGAGTGCAGAGATGTGACTGTGTCGCACCACTCCTGCCCTTCTGTGAGCTTCAGATGGTGGCAGTACCAGTGAATGCAAAGTGTCTGTTTTAGACTAATTAGAGGGATGATTTGTGAAACAGTGGCTATTTATTTAATTAATCACCAGCATAAAGCCATAAAACCCATATTTTAAAAATCCCTGTTAGTTTGCCATGTGGTTAATAGATTGGGGCACATTAAAAAGTGACATGGTGATGTATTAAAAATGTTCCACCTAAGGTTCCTTCAGAAAGGAGTGGAAGCTGTCTGCTTTCAGATGCTGAAGTGTTACCTGCCAGGATTTGACCCATCAGAGGTTTTAATGTTTGTAAAGGCATTTATCTTTTGAATAGCATCCTCATTAGGACATGTTCTCTTGAAATAATTCAAAATGTAAAAATGTGTGTAGAATTTTAAAAATTATAATTAAAATGAATTTTGTTAATTTTTCTGAACAATGAGGAACTATATTTTCCTATTAGATTATACTACGTTTGCTAAGCATAACAATGTGTTTTTTTTTTTCAATGTGTTTTTTTTAATAGAGTCTTCTTTTCCATTTTGGGGAAAGAGGGTCATTTAATTAAGTAATAAATGGAGTAGCATTTTTGTTGCAGCAGTCAGAATTGCATTTTGTTATGCCCTTGTATTATTTTTTATCTAATAGGTACAGGAATAATTGCTCAGTCTCAGCTTAGGTGGATTGTCATTTTTTTTGGATAGCAAGAATAAAGATAGAATTGACTCGTTTAAGAAATGACAGTGGCATTAAAAGTGAGTAGAAATGACTTGGATTGTAACAAATGATAGGTTTTTATATACACAAAGTTCCAGTTGGTTTTCAGTATACATAAATGTGTCTGTGCAAAAGCTTCCTGCACTTGGAGAGTATTTGAAGCCAAATTTGATATATCTGTAATTCACTCTTATTTTTTAAAAATTATTCTGAATGGTCAGTGTTTTTAATAAGCAGTCCCACCAAATTTTAAGATTATGTATAAAAAAGTGTTGCTCAGGTGGATGCTTTACAGAAATTGTCCAGCTCTTAGGATTGTGTTTCTATGCTGTGTTGTATAATTACCTGCTCTGTTAGAAAGGGAGCTGGAATAAAACATGAGTATGTTAATGCAGCCTGGAGCTGATGTGGTGGTGATGATTACAATGCAGATAAAGCATTTCTCATAACTGCCGTTGCCTACTGGAGCCTTTGAAACATCTGGACTTTTAATTGAAAAATAGTGTGGTGCTGTGCAAGGCAGACATGCTAAGTGAAGTCACTAATTTAGAATACAAAAAATATAATTGATAAAGTGTTTTATTTACATTGTTTTTAAATATTCATACTTTGTTATGCTTTGTATAACAGGGAATTACTGGGTTAAATTTTCATGAGCATAGTTTAAATAAGATAAATTAAGTGAAAATGTTTATGGAATTTTACACTGGAATCAGAAAATAGTTTGTTGTAGGAGGGTATATACTTTTGCACATTCAGGCCTTTTAGGGGAAGCAAATAGGTTAAGTCCTACTCTTTGGGTTTCCTGCTTGAGAATAACTAACCATCAGTTGGTAACATAATTTCATTTCATTCTTGTTATTGCTATCTTATCTTGTTATTTAGTTAAAAAAAATAAAATGTTTCTTGGCATAATGGTAAATGGCTTTAATGGCAACATTATCACCCAATAAACCAAAGCATTCCTCACCTCTCAGGGGCAGGTTATCAGAGCCTGCCCAGGAGAGCAGAAGAGCTGGTGAAGGGCGTGCAATTAACCTTTGTCCTGCATTCACAGCAGGGGAACTGACCTAGCAGCCTTCCGAGGAAATCCAATTTAATTTAAAATGAATTTGAAAAGACAAATTAGCCATATCTATTTTAATAAGATAAAATCCCGACTCTCCCTATGTCTGGTTTAGTTAGGACCTCAGAGGAGATTAGACTAAGACTCAAGATGAACGCGAGGGAAATAATGCCAGGGGGCTGAGGAGAAACCCAGGAGACCCAGGTACTGGAGTGCCTTGTCAGTTTCTGCAACTGAGCAGGTCTTGGGCTGCCCATTTCCATAGAGAATTGCAACCTGAGATGAGCCTTTGTCTCATCAGACTGTTTGCTTGTGTTGGAGCTCGATGCCGTTTTGATGTCCTAGCTGCTTGCCAGGCTCTCCAAGGACTGCATTGTTATTTCCCTCCTTTGTCATCATCAGAGCACATTTGGTTCCCGCCACCTGCGTAGCCACATTTAGTAATAGATATACCTCACAATTACTGATGAGACTCTTAATCCAGGAGTAAGGGTTCTCTGGGGACCCACAGTTGGTACTTGACCGCTCTTTTATGAAATCTAGAGCAGAGGGTTCTGCCTACTCTTTGTGGAGCTAGTGTTGCCAAGTGTTTTACCTCTGAAACATGATCAGTGAGGATTTATCGAGGCCCTTCTATGAACCCTAAGGCAAGGAATCCAAAGTAGTTTCTGCCTTCTACCTGTACGCAAGAGGTAACTGCTCCTAGAAGCGGATACCCTAGTGTCCCTCTGTAGTAGCAGCAGTCTCTGCAGAGCTTCAAGTGCAGGTGCAGGCAGGGCCACAGGAGGAGCTGCTCAGACCTTCCATGTTGGTCTCAGCCAGAAGGATATTTCTGATCCACTGTCCAGGACTCCCAGTTCTGAAACAGTGGCTGCAACATGAACCAGTTGCCATTGTGACATTCCCTAAATACCCAGGCCTATCCAGAATTGTTCAGGACTGGAACTCAGCAAGGGGATAAGGTTTTTGAGTTGAACAGACCTTAGGTTAGCATGATGTTCCCCCCTAGTTGAGGGATTTGCAGCAGCCTCTACATAAATCTCTCATTCCTCAGCTTTAAAAGGGAGTGAACAACCCTCAAAGGACTGTTGGGTGCATTAAATGAGATAATTTATGAAAAGTACTTGGACCCTGGTAGGTGCCCAACAAATGGCAGGCAGCACTTGTGGCCTGCCGACGCAGAGAGCTCTGCGGTGCAAGTACAAGGGGCTTTGTTTGGAGGAATGGGGTCTTTGGGCCTAGTCCCACCTCCCACTAAGGCTATTTGCTCTGTAACAGGCTAGCTTTCCTTCATATTGCTAGGCTGGTTACCTAATTGAGCAGTAGGACTCGTGGAGAACTTTTTTTTTTTTTTTAAACTACTCAGTGCTAACAGTTTTATCCAGTGGATCCTGTTGTCCTCTCAGTTTTAAAAATCAAGTTTTATGGGGGTGCCTGGGTGGCTCAGTCGGTTAAATGTCCAACTCTTGATTTTGACTCAGGTCATGATCTCAGGGTCGTGAAATCGAGCCCCACATCTTAAGCGGAGCCTGCTTAAGTATTTCTCTCTCCTCTGCCCCTCCTCCCTGCTTGCACACACACACACACACACACACACACACACACACACACTCCTCCCACCCCCATCTCAAAAAAAATGAATGAATGGATGATTAAATAAATAAATAAATAAATAAATAAATAAGATGTTTTTATTCAGCCCACTTTTCCTTTCATTGTATCAGAGAGACATATGGGATAAGGGCGTGATAGATTTTTTGGGCTGTTTCTCAATTGTAAATGTTGTATATAATTAGAAGAGATTCTTTCCAACAGGAAGTGTTGTCCTAGATAAATAATAACTTAACTCTTCTTTTTCTTGTTGCTGTTTGTATTTCAACATATATTTGCAAACTATTAAACCCAAACTTTCTCAAATGGCCCTTTGCCATTGTATCATTTTCATATTGTCAAAAACATAATACATGTTCTGCTGCAGACAAGCATCTTTTTCTGTCACTATAGGTATAGGTTCTTTGTGTGGCCTTTTCCTGTACAAAATAACACCTATCTCCGTTATTTCACATGTGCATATTGAGGATGAAAGTGAATGTCATTATTGGAGAAATGTAAAGCTATTTATTTCCATTTTGTCTGATGTTTTTACATTGTTTGCTAGGAGGTGCGTCAGGGATTTGAATTAATTATAATTACTGAAGAGACATATACTGATTGAGCAAATAAAGTAGTAAGCCCATTTGTGGCAAGGCTGTCTAATTAAATTCTAACTTTGGATAAGCTAGATGTGCATGAAAGATTAATTTTAAGAGGTTTTTATGACTTACTAAATAATGATTCAGTAAAATTTTTGAATTATATCATTAAGAAATATTGAATCTTAAAGTGATAAAACACTTAGTCTTGAACATGCTACTGTGTAGAAATTTGTGGGCTTTTAAAAACTATTTAGAATTAAGGACACACACACACAAAAAAGAATTAAGGACACAGAATAAAAATTTTAAGGTATATATTGACATTTAAGAAATTTTTAGTATTTAATCAACTGAATCCCTGTAAGAAATGAATATGATATATGTACCTGAATTCAATATTTGTACAATTTTATAATCTCAAAGTACTTCACTATCTCTGGAATCAAATTGTCCTTCGGGGTAGTGGAAGGTTGTACCAACTTTTCTATATAATTTAGGAGAATGGTAATAGCTGTACTGTAACCTTTTCTAGAGATACATCATCTAGTAATGGAGCCAAGTATACATTCTCCATTGAGTTTTAATTTTAAAAGTTGATATTAAATCTTAAAAAGACTCATTATATTATGGTAATTGATAGAGTTTAAAACATGTAACTCTTCTTTATGGTTTTAAAAAACCTATTTTTACTTTTAAAGCATATTGATTTTATTATATAAATGATTTAATAATGAAGAGGTCCCTATACTTACCCTAGGTGATGGGGCTTAGTTCATGCAAATTACTTTTCTCTGATATTATCATCATTATAGAAGCCATTGTTTGTATAATTAAATGCAAAGTGCTGTGTAACATTAATGATCTAAAGAATCCCACAATGGCTATGAAAATTCAAAATGGACACTTTACATTCCATTATGCTTTAAGATGGCTGGATTGTACTTATGTGAGAGCACCTTCTGGTATGTGCTGTAAGCATCCTGAGGCTGGATGAGAAGAGGATGCAATGGCTTTTCTCTCTTAGTGACTGAGATAGACACCTTTCTTTCCTATTGCCTCTGCTTTTCAGTTTTGTTTATTTGAAGGAATGATTTATCCAGAGATCTGCCTGATCCGATTAATGACTTGGGTAACAGTATGAGGAATAACCGACACCTGTATAACAGTTTGCAGTTCACAGAATATTTTTAACATGCTTTATTTTTACTTTCTATGCCCTACCATTCTCATTTCTCTTTTATGGCTAAGGAAATTGACTTTCAGAGAGGTTATAGGCTTGCCCAAGGTTGCACAGCTCAAGGCTGGCAGGCCCACGGTCCAGACCAGTTCTGTAGACTCTGCAAGGAGTTATCGAGCTAATATAACTCTTGATGGTAAAAACTGATAGTATCAGGAACTGCTTTCTGAATTTAAGACTTTGAGAAAATGGTTGTTATTCGTGGTGCAGTATAGGCTTTCATATTTTACCATCATCCTCCTGCCTCCCCATTTTGTAAAACTTCTTACCTGTATTTGAACAGGTTATTTTGGAAACAAAAGAATTATCCAAGGCTATTACTCAAATCTCACTTGATAACAGATTGTTTAAACCAATAGCTGTAGGCATTTTATTTTTTCAAAAGTGGAAGAAGATTCTGTCAGAGAGCACATCAAAATATGGAGGATTTGTTTTTAATAGAGAAAACCTTTCCTGAGAGCAACAACCCCCTTTCCTGTTTTGGGTCCAGGACTTGAGATTTACATTTACCATAGATGCTGTTGAAAGAAAAATTATGAAAATCACTAGCCTAAGAAAAACCAATGGAAGTGATATTTTTGTGCTGTGTTACACTCTTGAAATGATTATAGTTACAGTCTGGCTCATTCCATGGTACTTAGTAACAAAGTTATTTTGTTTGAGGCTCTCAGATATATGAAGTGTCTGTGGAAGTGAAGGTGGGTTAGTTTTGGTTTCCTGAGGGCTAGAACTAAGACCAGTGGATAAAATCTGCAAGAATGTATGTACCTCAGTAGAAGGAAACCTGTTTCAGCCATCAAAACTGTTTGCCCAGAGACTGAAGTAAAGGGTTCACCTCTAAAGGTGGCAAGGAATTCATCAGTAAAGGTGTTCAGGAGAGATTGTAGGACAGTCATTTGGTGAAAATGTTTTAGAGGGGACAAGTCTTAAAATTCCTTGCCATTTTAAAGTGTGTGAGTGGTAGTAAAGTTGTGTGTTTTGTTTGTTTGCTTAAGTCTTTGAATGTGAAAGCAGGGGGACAAAGGAAACCTAATAAACAGCCGGCATTTCTTCAGTATGGCATTTCTTCAGCATTCAGTATGGACGAGAGAGAAAAAGCACAGTAGCAAGTGCTTTTAATATGCATGGTAATCATTCAATCCTTTCAACAGCTCCATGAGGAGGTACTTTTATAATCTATTTCTGTGTGGAAATAGTGATGGCAGAGAGGTTAAATAAAATTGTCCAAGGACAGACAGTAAATGGCATTGCTGAGAATTGAACTCAGGTCTTTGTGACTCTACAGCTTAATGCTTTTAACTACCACACTGCACTGCTTTACTAGCTCCTTTTAATATAAGGATCCTGAAAGTACCTACATCAGAACTCGACCTTGTTAAAGAAAGAGTGACAGTTGACGTTCTTAATAATAAAAGCTTAATGGAACCAAGGTTGGTGATTCAGAGGAAATTAATGAGATTTTGTCGATTTTATTTTAAACTTAACTTGTCAGAAAATAGTGTCCAGTGACAAACTGTAGAAATGTTTTTGATAAATTAACTTGACTACAGGTGCCAGATCAGGGAAATGTTAATTTAATAGCCTTTAAACGTTCCAGATTTATTGAGGGTTAAGATAGCACTACAAAGCCAAGCTCCTAGCTCTGAATGGATTTGTCATAGAACTTTATACAAAATCTATTCATAAGTTCAGTGCGACCATTTTGAATATGAAAGTGAGTTTTTTCTCTGAGTCCATAAAGCCAGCATTTTATTGAGGGTAAAAGCTACTCTCTGGTATTTGGGGTGTTTTGCCCCCCTCCCCATATAGAACTTCTTTACTTCTCATAGCCAGTTAAGCCTGGCTTAGACCAGATGTAGACCAGATTTTGTTGAACATCATTATTACTCTGAACAAATAAAGTCCCTTAATAATCATCAGAGTAAGGATCATTTCAGACCTCTGTACCAAGTGATGCCATATTTTTAAAGACTAGGCTATAGTTAGTTCCCCACTGGGCATGGAGTGTACTTAAACAAATAATAATAAAATAAAAAAATAAAGACTAGGCCATAACGTGATATAGCATCCTTTGGTCCTTGCTGAGGGAGTTGGGAGGGAAGATACTGGTGAAAGGGACTGCAGCCATTCCTTTAAGAGAGTTTTAACTTTTGAAGGCTACAAATAACCCTTTCATCAATTTGCATTATTACATTGTCTGCATACATGATATATTTATTTCTGCATTAAAATTGCATATAATGATCTGCTTGTACAGTTGTGACTAATGGAATAATGTTGCCTGCTTTTTGTCTCTAATTGCAGAAGCCAAACTGTCTACCCTTTTTGTTTCTTTCCCTTGATAGAGAAATTGAACACTTAGCAACAGTTTTAGATCTGATATTCAATTTATTATTGACAAACCTTGATGTTAAGTTGTCCTGCTAACTGAACCTTCTGTCCTTCAGACTTAATTCAGCTAACTCACTTTATTATTTTTTAAAAGATTTTAATTAATTAATTAAAGTGCTGTGTCAATTAATTAATTAACTATATTAATTAATTAACTATATTAATTAATTATTTAATTAATTAACTATATTAATTAATTGATTGATTAATTGAGTGTTGAGAGAGAGAGAGAAAGCACCAGCAGCGGGAAGGGGCAGAGGGAGAGGAAGAATCTCAGGCAGACTCCATGCTAAACACAGAGCCTGACATAAGGCTCGATCTCATGACCCTGAAATCATGACCTGAGTCGAAATCTGGAATCAGACGCTCAACTGACTGAGCCACCTAGATGCCCCCAACTAACTCACTTTATATGGATGTTTCTTAATTCAAGATTATTTTAAACTGAATACTATTTATTCTACTTATTTTCCCTATTTTGGAAACTATCAGGTGCATAATTTTGAAATTAATTTTATGATAAGGCAGCAAATTGTATGCTATTTCAATTAATGGGATCAGATGAGAAAAACTTGGTTATGGATTGTAGTGTTTAATTCATTATCATGTTCAAATTCTATATATTTCAATTCTGTATTCATATTCTATATACTAAGTTATTTTAAATTTTTAAGCTTTTACATTTTATGAACTACTTATTAATTGGATGATCTATGGTTCATAATATTGCTGTTTCACTTTGACCCAGTGATCTACTCTGAGGAATACATGCACAAACATTTACATAAGAAAATGTTTATGGGGGGCAGCCCAGATGGCTCAGCGATTTAGCGCCTCCTTCAGCCCAGGGCCTGATCCTGGAGACCCGGGATCGAGTCCCACATTGGATTCCCTGCATGGAGCCTACCTCTCCCTCAGCCTATGTCTCTGCCTCTCTCTCTCCCTGTGTCTCTCATGAATAAATAAATGAAATCTTAAAAAAAAAAAAAAAAGAAAGAAAGAAAGAAAATGTTTATGGGAATGTTATTTATAGTAGTGAAATATTAGAAACAATGTTCATATTTAACAGTAGAAGAATAGGTTGATAGTACCTCTGTATGCTATGATATGCAGGTATTTAAAATCATATGATGAAGGAATATTAATCATTTATTCCATGAATATAAGTAACTACTATATGTCAGGTCTGTTATTTTTTTTAAGGTTTTATTAATTTATTCATGAGAAACACAGAGAGAGAGGCAGAGACACAGGCAGAGGGAGAGGCAGGCTCCCTGTGTGGAGCCCGATGCAGAACTCGATCCTGGGACTCCAGGATCAGACCCTGAGCCAAAAGCAGATGCTCAACCGTTGAGCCACCCAGGCATCCCATATCAGGCCTGTTATTAGGTGCTGAGTGTATTTTAGAGAAGAAAGAGGGGGTTCCTTAAGAACAGCGTCTGGGGAATAGAAAAGTTATAGCCAGTTTACGTGGAGCAGGAGAGAAGTGGTAGGTCTTTAGGTCTGGTGGGTCTATTATAAAAGATAGTCTGAGGAATCCTTCGATAAACTAATGCCAGACCCCTACTACATTCTAGGCCCTAGGAGAATGCAAAATAACCGAGGCACAGTTTTTCCCTTTGCAGTACACATACTTGCATGAGAAGGTGGGAAGGAGGTAGTGAGGGTAGGTAGAGAAAAAGTGAAACCATAGGCTGTGCAGATTAAACTTCTAGGGAGCAGAGCAGAGGGAATTTGGACTTCCACCTTCTTGGAAGAGGAGACATATGAAATTAAGAGAAAAAGGGATACATTTCTTGCTCAGTGACTGTGTGCTAGGCATTTTATATACATCTTATTTGTTTTGCCCATTAAAGGAATAGAGGTTCTGAGAGGTGCAGTTACTTGTCTAATATCTAAAGTCTAGAGGCTAAGGAAGTGGCAGAGCTAGGATTCAAGCCTGGATCTGGCTGACCACAAATCTTGTGCTCTTTAACTACTGTTCAGTGCAAACTCTAGCAGTGATACCCTGGGACCAGAATGTGATGGTGGATATTAAATGCCATCCTAAGGAACAGGCATGCTGACGCTGGGGAAAGGCATCATATACTTCTTTCTGAGTTGGTGACGGGCCTGATCAGTGATTTGAGTCAAATCACATTGATCGCCAGAGGAAGATAATAGTATGGAGGAGAGAAGAGCAATAGTTGGGAGACTGCTGCATGCGGTGGTCTCACCGAGGCATGATGAAGCTTGAACCAGGGCCATGCTACTGAGGATGGGAGGAAGAAAGTTTTGAGAGACATTAAAGAGGCATTTGGGTAGTGATGAGACAGAAGGAGGAGTTAAAGTAAGGCCCTACCTTGAGTGACACAGTGGGTGGGAAAGCCCTGACTGAGATGGAACAAGGAAGGAGAGACAAACTGATGAAGAAATCAGCCTTGGACCTGTTGAGCTTGGGACTCTGGCCTACATTTGCAGAGCCATCAAGTCATGCAGAGGCCATGGGTCTTCTTGAATTGCATTTGTGTCAAGGAGGAATTGTTTTGCTATACAAAGTACTTTTCTTTTTGTTCTGAAACCTGAATTGGGGACATTCCTTGATTTAGAGGCTACTCTGGAGAGTGTTGTTCAACTCCGAATTTGTCAACCCATTGTAGGTTTATTACTTTTATTATTTATTTAAAATAGAAATTATGTAGCCTGCCACAGGAAGGTATCTGAGTTATTTTTTCCAACAGCCTGTCATAGCACCTGGCACAGAGTGTGCTCTTAATAAATTTTGCCAGATGACTTACCAGAGGCTACATTTTCAAAACTGATCCTCTTTCTCTTGTGTAAAACTCTTAAGCCCTTCATGGTGGTTCTTTCTGTATCTCATTTATAATGGTAACATTTACTATTTTGTTTCTGATTGTGAAAATAATACATGCTCATCATAGAAAATGCAGAAAAATATAAAGTAGAAAATTAAAATCACTCACAATCCCCATGTTTCAGAGAGAACTCCTGTTCACTTTTTTTGTATATTGGTATAGTATATGTTTAAATACAATAAGCATCTTTTCTCTAGGTTAATGATTCTGTTGAATGGAAGGGTACTTTTTGTTTTTTTAAAGCTGGGAGACCTTTGCCAACCTGTTTTAGTCTGGGTTGGTTTGAGCCTGTACTTTCCCTCTTTTAAAGCTTTTATCCCAATGTAGACTCTTCAGCGGACTGTGAGTTTGTTGAGGGTCAATCTGCATTGAGTCTCACTTGATATTGTCTTCACAGAGTTCATTGGGTGTTTGTTGCATGCATGAGTGACTGAGAAAGATGCTGCTAATCCATTTTTCCATCTTTTTGTGCACCACTTCTTTGTGTTCTAATTATGCCTCCATTTCTCCGATTCTGTATTGTGGAACACATAAATTGCCATGCAGTGGAACTGTATAATATGATCTTTGTTTATTGCTAGTTGCTTTTTAATAGCTAGATGTTAGATCTTTGGAATATTGCTTGCCTTGATGTGTGATGAATACTTTTAATCCTTTGGTCACCTTTTTTTATATATAAGTTAATTACTTTCTATTATGTTGATGGATTATTTTATGTTTTAGATGATTCCCTCTAAATATTGCAGCATGGGAACTATTAGGTAGAGCTAACTGCCATCACCTTGAGTTTTTTTAGAAGAGGTTCCTTATTAAAAAAATACATAATTTCAGAGTTTGTCCAAGGCACTTTCCCCCTGTCATCAGTGCCTCAGGTGGAATTAGAAGATTAAAAAGATAAAGTGCTTCATTCATTTAATAAGTATCTACCATATTTATTCACATAGTTTTCCCCACACTTGCTATTTCACCATGAAATAAAGAGGATAAAGGGATTCATAGGAGTACTCTGTAACTATCCGCCCTGTAGTCCAGCTGACAGTGGCAGAGTTCTCTGGAGTCTTGGTTCCCGAATACTTCCCCTTGGGCAGCTCCTCAGAATTCATTCTTTTGTAGGAAACTGCTTTAGGAAGTGGGTTTGTGAGAAAGTCAGGATGAAGGAGGTGGATTCAAGCCTTGAGACTTTTAGAAGATGTTTTTACATTTAGAGGAACTTAAGAGAAAGAAGTCATTGGTGTTTCAAGTAGAGGCTTTGGAGTCAGACGCGAATTTGACCTCTGCTCTTCCACCTTAGTTGTGGGAGCTTGAGGATGACTATAGCTGTATAAGCCTTTTCTTGTCTATAATATTAGGTTAATGGTAGAATTCTACCTCTTGCAGTGATTGTGAGAATTAAATGAGCTAATTTACACAAACATTTACCAGAGCTTATTTAACAGTTGGTTCTAAAGAAATGCTAGCTCTTGTTATAATAATAAGTATTATTAGGACTACTTTCAGCATCCATCTTTGTCCTCATGTGACTCTGTAATCGGCCTGAGTAATAGAAATGGGTCTTATTTTAAAACTTAGGTTCTTTCTGGCACATTGCTCTGCATTTCGAAAGCACTTTACAGTTTGTGAAGCACATTCACATTTCTCATTGTGATTCCTATGGGCCCTCAGAAGGAAGGAGGAATAAACCAGATTGGGTTGGGCCTGCAAACGAGGTTGAAAGGAGAGTGATAAGAGGGCAGTAAACCCATTGCAGAAAGCTTACCATTGTTTTAATTTTAACCTACTTTGACTGTCTGACAAGGTCACATCACTTGCTAATTTAGTTCATCATTGGCAACTTAGCTGGTCATTGGAATTAGTATGTCCCAGCTGAAAAACATGGATGAGTGTATGTACATTTATGTGTGTACATGCATGAGTGAGAGAGAGAGTCAGAGAGAGAGAGAAGGAGCATTATTGTAAGAGAATTTCTTTTTTATTATTTTTTATTATTTGTTTTAGAACAGAGGCAAGACTGAAAAAAGTCAAGGAATCTAATTCTAGATTCTAGGTCATATGAGAAGCGAAATTTTTCTAAAAGTTTTTATTTTTATTTTTTTTTTTTTAAAGGTTTTTTTTTTTTTTATTTATTTATTTACGATAGTCACAGAGAGAGAGAGAGAGAGGCAGAGACACAGGCAGAGGGAGAAGCAGGCTCCATGCACCGGGAGCCCGACGTGGGATTCGATCCCGGGTCTCCAGGATCGCGCCCTGGGCCAAAGGCAGGCGCCAAACCACTGCGCCACCCAGGGATCCCAAAGCCTACAGGTTTCTTTTTTTTTTTTTAATTTTTATTTATTTATGATAGGCACACAGTGAGAGAGAGAGAGGCAGAGAGACACAGGCAGAGGGAGAAGCAGGCTCCATGCACCGGGAGCCCGACATGGGATTCGATCCCGGGTCTCCAGGATCGCGCTCTGGGCCAAAGGCAGGCGCCAAACCACTGCGCCACCCAGGGATCCCTCTAAAAGTTTTTAGAACTCATTTTATGTGTCTCCTTACCCAAGTTCTGATCTTTTTTTCCCCCCACCCTAGAGTTAGTTAAAGATGGAACCATTTGATTGCTCAAGTACTCCTTCTACTACTACCAGGAAACAGACCTTTAGAGGAAGGGCAAGATAGATGGATGGAGGAAACAATGCATTTGTGAGTTATGGCCATGTTGTTCTGGTAGGCATTTGGAGTCATCCATGCATTCATTCTGTAGTTTAGCAGCAGATTTTTTTGGAGAGTTGTGCACGTTCCAGGCACAGTGCTAGCCATTGTGAATAGAGCAGTAAACAAAGCAGACATTATTATGGCTGCTCTCATGGAAGGTCAGAGGCCAGTGAGGAAAACATACACTGAAGGTGTACATAAATAAATATACAATATCAAATTGTTTAGTGCTGTGAAGGAAGTGAACAGGTTTTGTGTGAGAGATTAACTATGGAAACTTCTTTCCATAGGATATCAGTGAAAGCCTCTGAGGAGGTGTCATGAGCTGAGACTTCAGTAATAATATTAATACCAGTAATAAAAATCCTTACAAGAGTTCTGTGATAGGTAGGTCATATCATTATCATTTTACATAGGAGGAAATAGAAGAACAAGGAGATTAAGGAACCTGCCCAGACCATACTTTAGAGAAGTATGAGATCGTGAGAAAGAGCCTTCTAGATACAGTGAATAGCACTTGCTGTGGTCTTGAAAGTGGGAGAAACAAGTGTACACACACACACACACACACACATACAGATCCAGGGCACTTCTAGAAGGCCAGCATAGCTGAAGTATGATAAGCAGGCCAAGGAGCAGCAATAAATGTTGTTGGGAGAGTTAAGCAGGGGTCAGATCATGCATTGCTTTGCTGGACATTGCAGGAGATTTTGATTTTATTCACAGTAAAATTCACATGGGAGCCATTTGTTGAATTTAAGCAGAGATATAATACCAAATTTGAGTTAAAAAAAAATCTAGCTTGTGTGTCAAGAACAAATATAAGTAGGCAAGGGCACAGGAGGTGCCCTATTAGAACAGTCCAGGGGAAACATCGTGGTATTTTGATGGCAGAGGAGATAGAAGTGGAATGGTTTTGAAATACATATTTTTCAATGTTTAAAATTGAATTAAAACTCACTTACAGGGGTACCTGGGGGGCTCAGTGCTTGAGTGTCTGCCTTCAGCTCAGGTCATGATCTAGAGTCCTAGGACGATCCTCTCTGCCTATGTTTCTGCGTCTCTCTCTGTGTCTCTCATGAATAAATAAATAAAATATTTTTAAAAAACTCATTACATAGAATTTGCTATTTTAATGTTTTTCAGCTGTATAATTTTGTGGTTTTCAGTATATTCACAATGTTATACAGCTATCACCACTAATTCCAGAACAATTCCATCACCCCAAAAAGAAACTTCATACTTCTCAATTCCCCATGCCCTCCCACCCCATATCCTGACAACCACTAATCTTTTTGTTTCTATTGATTTGCCTATTCTGGACATTTCATATTAGTGGGTTCACTTTTATGAAATGACTTCCTTCTTTTATACCTGGCTTCTTTTCTCTTAGCATATGCTTTCAAGCTTTATTCATGTTATAGCATGTGTCAATACTTCATACCTTTTAATGGCTGAGTAATATTCCATTGTATACATTTTGTCAGTTTATCAGTTCATGGGCATCTGGATTGTTTTCATTCTTTGGTTATTATGAATAATGCTCTTATATGTACACTTACGTATACTTTTTTTTTTACGTATACGTTTTTATGTGAACATATGTTTTCAGTTCTCTTAAGTACACCTAGGAATGGCATTGCTAAGTCATATAGTAACTATATGTTTAAGTTTTGAGAAACTGACAAACTATTTTTCCAGGATGACTGCATTGTTTTACATCCCCACTAACGATGTAGGAGAGTTCGAACTTCTCCATATCCTTGCTAATCTTTCCTATTTCTCCTACTTAAAAAAAAAAAAATTATTACCATCCTAGTGAGTGTGAAGTGGTATCTCATTGTGATTTGTATTTGCATTTCTTTAATGAATAATGATGTTGAACATTTTTTCATGTATTTATTGGCCATTTGGATATTTTCTTTAGAGAAATGTTTATTCAGGTTCTTTGCCCTTTTAAAGATTGGATGGGCTGCCTGGGTACTCAGTCAGTTAAGTACCTGATTTTTCATTTTGGCTCAGGTCATGAGATTGAGCTCCTCATGAGGCTTAGTGGGGAGTCTGCTTGGGGTTCTCTCTTCCCTCTCTCTTTGCCCCTTCCCCTGCTTGCTCTCTCTCTCTCTCGCTCTCGCTCTCAAATAAATAAATAAATAAATATTTAAAGATTGGATTGTCTTTTTTTTGTTATTGTTGAGTCGTAAGAATTATATATTATAGGTACTAAATTTTTGTCAGATACATGATTGGCAAATATTTTCTCCCATTCTGTGGGTTGTCTTTTTACTTTCTTGATAGTATCCTTTGAGGCACAAAAGTTTTTAATTTTTTTTAAAGATTTGTTTATTTATTTATTCAGAGAGAGCGAAAGAGAGACAGAGACACAGGCAGAGAGAGAAGCAGGCTCCATGTAGGGAGCCCGACGTGGGACTCGATCTCGGGTCTCCAGGATCACACCCCAGGCTGCAGGCGGTGCTAAACCACTGCGCCACCGGGGCTGCCCAAAAGTTTTTAATTTTTATAAAGTCCAGTTTATTTCATTTCTTTTAGTGTCTTGTTAAAGAAATCATTGCCTAATCCAAGGTCATGAAGAAGTTACATGCATGTTTTCTTCTAAAAGTTTTCTAGTTTTAGCCTTAAAGTTAAGTCATTGATCCATTTTGAATTAATATTCGTATATGATGTGAAGTAAGTTCATTCTTTTGTGTGTGGCTATCCAGTTGTCCCATTTGCTGAAAAGACTGTTTTTTCCTCTATTGAAATATATTTTTGTAGTAGACACTAGAACTTACTAAGGGAGTAGGTAGAAGGAAGGAGGAAGAAAGAAGAATCAAGACTACTGATTTCAGCAATGGGGTTAGTAGTGGTAACACTGAAATGAAGGAGAGTGTTGTTATTTGGGGTGGGACAGAGTTAGGGATAGTGAAAAATTTAGATTTGAACTTAAGTTTTAACTCCTCTGTGACACTTTTCTGCCTACTGTGTAAACAGTGTAAACAGTTTGATGTATGAATTTGGAATTCAAGAGAGAAGTTTGGGATGGAGATAAGATTTGGGTGTCAGCAGGATATAGATTGTACTATAGCTTTGGGACTGTGAGATCACCCATGGAAGAAATACACAGAAAGACAAAAGAGAGCCCAATCTAGAGGGCAAGGAATGCTAACAGAGACTGAAGAGGTAAAGAAATCTGCAAAGGAGGGATCCCTGGGTGGCGCAGTGGTTTGGCGCCTGCCTTTGGCCCAGGGCGCGATCCTGGAGACCCGGGATCGAATCCCATATCGGGCTCCCGGTGCATGGAGCCTGCTTCTCCCTCTGCCTGTGTCTCTGCCTCTCTCTCTCTCTCTGTGACTATCATAAATAAATAAATAAAAATTAAAAAAAAAAAAGAAATCTGCAAAGGAGACTGAGAGACCAAAGAGGATTTACAAAAACTAACAATGTATGTCATAGAAGCCAAGAAAGGGAGAGGTTGATAATGTAGAAGAAGAGTAAAGTAAATGAAGGAGTAAAGTTCTTGTGAAAGTGAGAGCCAAAGGGACACAGAACATGAATAGAGAGATTAACCTTTAATGAGATGTGTGACTCTCCAGTGTCGGGGGTATGTGTGGTTAAATCTGAGTAAGTCTGTGAATTTAATTATGGGAGAATAAGAGAATTCCTTTCTGAAAGCTCTTATTTTCTTAATGAAGAATAAGAATATTTCTTGTTCCTTTGGCAGTACAAGAACAAAGGATAGGAGCTGAGGTCAAGGTGGGCTCATGAGAAGTTTGAGGAGAGAAGCCGAAGTATGCAGTGATGGTCTTGCATGGGGCGCAAGTTGAATCGGGATGTAATAGGTTTGCTATACAATGCTGAGTGTTTTGAGATTTATCATCATGAATTTAAAGTCAATTCAATCTGTGCAGTTACATGATTTTTTTCCAGTAATGTTTCGCTGGGGAGTGCAGAGGGTTGGGTTCATCCGAGGCTGGCATTCTGCCAGTTGAGTCCCATGGAGGAAGAGAGTATTAAAACTGTATTTTTGAAAGATAGATTACAATGGTGGATCATGTAATCTGGAGGGTGTGGTGTTGGGAAATATAGGTGACATCATTTATAGTGATGAGTCAGTAAATTGTAAGTTGAAGAATTTGGGGGAACTACTTGAACAGGTGAGATGAAAATATATTAAAATATAATCAGTGAATAGATGTTCTAATTTGAGATTTTGGAGCTAGTACAGATCCTGGTGTACCCACTGCAATAAGTGATTAAAGGTGGAGTGGAGGGCAGACCAAGTGGCTCAGCAGTTTAGCGCCGCCTTTAGCCCAGGGTGTGATCCTGGAGACCCGGGATCGAGTCCCACGTCTGGCTCCCTGCATGGAGCCTACTTCTCCCTCTGCCTGTGTCTCTGCCTCTCTCTTTATGTCTCTCATGAATAAATAAATAAAATCTTAAAAAAAAAAGGAGTGGATAAAAAGACGTGGGATGACATGGTCTAGGGATTGAGGCACTTGGCTATTATATGGATTGTTCCTTTAGATGGAGTTCCAAGAATGATGATAGGTGTTGGAGTGGAAAGAAGACTCAGTGAGGGAGAAACATGACTAGAAGATTGGTGGGTAACAGAAACAAAAAAGTAGAGGGAGAGGTTAGTATAGTTGGAGGGCTTGGGTCTCAAAGCAACAAGGATTTTTGCAAGAAAGGGAAGTAATAGTTTGGAAGTAGGGGGACAAGAATACCTATCCAACCTCCTATCCTTGAGGACTTAGGGATTAAAAAGAAAAATGCAGAACAGTCTTCTGGGCAGCAAAGGAAACAGTATCTTCAATGACTAGCATGTGTCAGTTAAGACAAAGAGGTGGAAGGAGGGTTTTTTTAAAAGAAGCAATTTATGGAAGTTTGTTGATTAGTACAGGAGTTTCAGAAGGCATGGAAGTTTCAGGAGAGAGAAGGGGTGAGTATGTGGAAGGGATTGAGGATGTAGAGAACAGTGTGGTTAGGACAGTAATAAAAGATGAGGAACCCTTGAACTTCAGTGCAGATGGCTGAAATAAACAGGTGGACTGCATAGGGGAATTAACCCCCCTAGTCCCTGAGAAGGCAAACCCTTGGTTCCAGTGCTGCAGGCCTAAATGCTTCCTCATGAAGTGTGATAGCTTTCCATGCAGCTTATCCCAAAGTCTCAAAGAGTGATACGGCAATTTTCAGGGAGGGCAGCTAATGTGTGGGTCTAATGGTGACTTGTCTAAGGCCACAGTGAATAAGTAGCAAAGCATATCACCTGACACCAAATATCAGGTCTGTTTACTACTCTTATTTTGTTTATTTTGGTTGTAGTGCTCATTTGGTCATTTACCTTACTACAGGCAGAGCTGGATCTATTAGACCATTAGAAAATGAAAATTAAAGGGGAAAAAGACCTTAAAACTAGACAGTGCAGAAGAAACTCTGGGACCATTTCAAGCTCTTAAAGAGATCTCTGCTGGAGGATGAGAAATGGCTGGTGAGCAGTCATTGGGGCCCATTGGGATCTGCATGACCATGACTGAATGCTTTACCCTCATGTGTGTGTTTTGTCCACAGGGTCATGTAGGCACGACAGCAACCAAGAAGATCGACGTCTACCTCCCCCTGCACTCAAGCCAGGACAGGCTGCTGCCAATGACTGTGGTGACAATGGCCAGCGCCAGGGTGCAGGACTTGATTGGGCTCATCTGCTGGCAGTACACAAGTGAAGGACGGGAGCCGAAACTCAAGTAATCCTTCCTCTTTTTGGCTGCTCTAGTTTCTGGCTTCTTCTGGCCACCCCTGTTGCATTTTGGGCCCAGTTAGTCTTTCTAGGCATTGGTCTGGGAACCAGATGCCCACACAGATGCAGGTCAGGTTGCTTACCAGATTTTGGGCCTGTGTAGCTCAGGCGTATTTCAGAATCTGCTTACAAAGTAGACTGATAAGTTTGTGAATCCAGACACGAGGAAATATATTTTAGCAGTTTCAAAACCCTTTTGTGATGCTTGCTGGTGAAAGTTGCACGGGAGACCATAGGAGGGAACTAATATTTGTTGAACACCTACCATGAGTTGAGTACTAATGCTGACCTCTGCATACCCAATTTCTTGTTTAACTCTCCTGGTCTCTGTGAGATAAGCATTATGATCCTGATTCTGTAAAGGAGGAAATTCAGAATCAGAGGATTGATATTTGCTAAAGGTCACACCAATGGGAGATGGCAGCATCAAGATTTGACTCCTGGTCTGTTTAATGCTAAGGTTCTTGCATTATTTCCTTTTGGTCTGAATTACAGTTTTCTTTTTTATTGGTCAGTGGCACAGTTTTTTTCTCAGTTACTAATCTCTATTCGTGATTAAATAATTATATTAACAATATAGCACTTGAAAGTAGAATCTTTGCCTGTATAGCATAACTCGGACTTTAAAGTGCTTTGCCGCATTGATTCTTCTATACTTGAATGTCTTATCTGATAGCCATCGTCTTCTAGTCTTCTGTGCTCTCTTGATCAATAAGATTTGAGACACAGCAAAATGTAGTACATGCCTTCGTTTTGGAAATGAATTCTCATGGAGACTTTCTCTTCTCTTAGAATGGTCCAGTCTGTGGTCAGTTAGTTTTTTCTTCTTAAGGTGCATTAAATTTGTATTTTAAATTACTATTTGAGGGTACCTGGGTGGCTCAATTGGTTAAGCGACTGTTGATTTTGGCTTAGGTCTTGATCTCAGGGTCATGAGATCGAGCCCCACATCAGGCTCTGCAGTCTGCTTGAGATTCTGTCTCTTTCTCTCCCTCTCCCGCTCCCTCTATTCACTCACTCTCTCCCTCTCTCAAATAAAATCTTAAAAAAAAATAAATTATTCTTTCAAGTTCTTACTGACATTGCCCTCTACTTTGTCTGATTAAATTGTAAATATAAAGATAATCTCTACTATTCCTGGCAATAGAAAAAGCCTTTTCAACCACCTAGGTTCAGAAAAGGGTTGAGTCAGCAGTTCTGTCCAAGGCTGAGCTATTGTGTTATCCTTATAGGAGTCAAAGTGCTAGGGACTTTATACATGTTGTCTAAATTAACTAAGATATTGCTTAGTGCAGGCACTGAGACCAAGAGACACCCAGGATTGGCTAGGGTTACACAGTGAGTAATGAACAGAGTCAGGAGGTGAATTGTGACATAATGTTACAAATGAGGAAATTAAAGCTTAGAGAGGCTAAGCAGCCTTCCTAAATCATACAGAAAGTGGTAGAACCGGCATTAAAACCTAAGGATCTCTCTTCAGAGCCCTAGCTCTTCACTGTTACATTATACTCCCTATGCTGTTATTACAGGTGATATTAAAATATTCATTGGATTCATACTTACTGGAGACACAGGCTAGAACTTGCCATACAGAAATGAAAAAGGCAGTTCATGCCCTCAGGGAGATTACCATCTAAGGTAAATATGCAGTAGTAGTACAATACAATAGCATGTAAAATCAGGTTCTGTGAGAGCATCTGACTCCATGGTTGGGGGTGAGAGTGTAGTCATGAAGAGCGGCCTTGATTAAGTGACATCTAAACTGAAAATTTAAGGAGTAGGGAAAAGTAATGCAGCGAGGTTGAGAAGACGGCATTCTGAAACACAGGGAACAGTATGGACTTCAATTATGATGGTCCTTCAAATTCAGTCTTTAACAAAGAGATGTTAAAATATTCCATGCTCATGGATTGGCAGAATTAATATTGTGAAAATGTCAATGTTACCCAGGGCAATTTACACATTTAATGCAATCCCTATCAAAATACCATGGACTTTCTTCAGAGAGTTAGAACAAATTATTTTAAGATTTGTGTGGAATCAGAAAAGACCCTGAATAGCCAGGGGAATTTTAAAAAAGAAAACCATAGCTGGGGGCATCACAATGCCAGATTTCAGGTTGTACTACAAAGCTGTGGTCATCAAGACAGTGTGACTGGCACAAAAACAGACACATAGATCAATGGAACAGAATAGAGAATCCAGAAGTGGACCCTCAACTTTATGGTCAACTAATACTCGATAAAGGAGGAAAGACTATCCACTGGAAGAAAGACAGTCTCTTCCATAAATGGTGCTGGGAAAATTGGACATCCACTTGTCAAAATGCAGAAGAATGAAACTAGACCACTCTCTTTCACCATACACAAAGATAAACTCAAAATGGATGAAAGATCTAAATGTGAGACAAGATTCCATCAAAATCCTAGAGGAGAACACAGGCAACAGTCTTGGGACTTCATCAAGATAAGAAGCTTTTGCACAGCAAAGGATACAGTCAACAAAACTCAAAGACAACCTACAGAATGGGAGAAGATATTTGCAAATGACGTATCAGATAAAGGGCTAGTTTCCAAGATCTATAAAGAACTTATTAAACTCAACACCAAAGAAACAAACAATCCAATCATGAAATGGGCAGAAGACATGAACAGAAATCTCACAGAAGAAGACATAGACATGGCCAAGAAGCACATGAGAAAATGCTCCGCATCACTTGCCATCAGGAAAATACAAATCAAAACCACAATGAGATCCTACCTCACACCAGTGAGAATGGGGAAAATTAACAAGGCAGGAAACCACAAATGTTGGAGAGGATGCAGAGAAAAGGGGAACCCTCTTACACTGTTGGTGGGAATGTGAACTGGTGCAGCCACTCTGGAAAACCATGTGGAGGTTCCTCAAAGAGTTAAAAACAGATCTGCCCTAGGACCCAGCAATTGCACTGCTGGGGATTTACCCCAAAGATGCAGATGCAATAAAACGCCAGGACCCCGATGTTTCTAGCAGCAATGTCCACAATAGCCAAACTGTGGAAGGAGCCTCAGGTGTCCATCAAAAGATGAATGGATAAAGAAGATGTGGTTTATGTATACAATGGAATATTACTCAGCCATTAGAAATAACAAATACCCACCATTTGGTATGGATGGAACTGGAGGGTATTATGCTGAGTGAAATGAGTCAATCGGAGAAGGACAAACATTATATGGTCTCATTCATTTGGGGAATATAAATAATAATGAAAGGGAATAGAAGGGAAGGGAGAAGAAATGGGTAGGAAATATCAGAAAGGGAGACAGAACATGAAGACCCCTAACTCTGGGAAATGAACTAGGGGTGGTGGAAGGGGAGGAGGGCAGGGGGTGGGGGTGAATGGGTGACAGGCACTGAGGGAGGCACTTGATGGGATGAGCACTGGGTGTTATTCTGTATGTTGGCAAATTGAACACCAATAAAAAATAAATTTATTATAAAAAATAAAAATAATAAAATAAAAATAAAAAATAAAAAAATAAAAAAATAAAAAAACAAATTCAGTCTTTAAATTCTGTATTTTGTTCCAAATGCACAGCAGTGATAAATAAAATATGTTACTGTCATACTTGTACTTTAGTAACAAGATAAACATGCTGGTAGACTAAAAGCAGAACCAAAGTATGGAAGTAGGCAGCATGCACAGGTTGTTGATTCTTTTAGGGTGGTACTTCCCACAGAACATGTTGTGAATAAGTTTACCAGGGTGTGAAATACTGATTATTATCAGGCTTCAGGGTAGCTGGAAGGGCCTGGGGTGGTCAGAGCCCCCAGCTATATCATTTATGGGTGGGGAAGAGTCTCATCCACCTACCCCTGTGCTATACACATACTATTATTTTAAAAGTATAAAGATGTCATAAAAAAATGGGCAACACTGCTTGCGAGTATGGAGACCAAAGGAACTTCATGCCTGGATGGGAACCAGAGGAAGTCTCACTGCTGGAAATGAGGATCTGGGGTGGGATTGTCCTAACTATGAAAGGAAACTGAACAAAGCTGCCTGGATCTGTGGCTTGTTTAAAGTTGTGTTTCTGGGGTGGTGGAGGAGTAGAGATAACAGTGCGAGTAGGACCTGGCCATGACATGACTACCTTTATGATATCCCTAGTGTTTATAAGTGATAGGAACCCTGAGCTGCCAGGGTAAGACCTAGTTCTAGAGTGGAGCTCTCTGCTCGGACGGGGATGGAGGATGGTGGCAAAAACTGTAGAAATGGAGAGGGGTGGGAGAGGAAGGGCGGGAGAGAGAGAGAGAGAGAGAGAGAGAGAGAGAGAGAGAGAGAGAGAGAGAGAAACTTCCTATTCAAGAAGAGCTAGCAAATTAAAATTCCCAAACACATATAGGTAGTACTAAGACAATAATCAGGAGATGGATGCACTTCCAGCAAAATATAGTAAAGCAATCTGAAAATTAACCTTAAATAAATATCTTCAAAATCTTCAAAGAGATGAAGGAATAAGATCCCTGGTAAATTTCTGGAAATAGTGAAAGAAAACCAAACAGATGAGAATTAAGGGGTGGATTTAGAAGAGAACCAATGAAAAATCCTGGAAATATAAAATGCACTTATTAAAGTAACAACAAAGAAGTATATGGAATAAACTCCTGACTGGGCACAGTTAAAGAGGGACTGAGTTGAAAGAAAATACCAATGATTTCAACCTGGGATATAACACAAAGATAAAGAGATACAGGGAATGAAACATGAGTGAGTTAAGAGACATAGAGGAAAGATGGAGAGTCTCCCGCTGGTGAGGCAAAGAATGGAGGGAATCTCAAGAGAAACAGTATTCAAAAAGATAAGGATACCAGAGTATTTCCCAGAATTGAAAGCAGATACAAGTGAGTCTTCATATTAAAAGCACATATACAGAGGCACCTGGGTGGCTCCATCAGTTAAGCCTCTGCCTTTGGCTTAGGTCATGATCCCAGGGTCCTGGGATCAAGCCCTGCATCGTACTTCCTGCTCAGTGGAAGCCTGCTTCTTCTTCTCCCTCTGCCGTTCTCCTTGCTTGTGCTCTCTGGCTCTAGCTCTCTGTCAAATACATAAATAAAATCCTTTAAAAGTAAAAAGCATATACAAATGAAATGGAGGAAGGATAGCCTTTTCAACAAATGCTGCTGGAAAAACTGGACATCCATAAACCAAGAAAATCAGCATAAATATCATCTATCTTGTACAAAAGTGATTCGAAAATGAGTTGAGACTGAAATGTAAAACTATAAAATTTTAGGAGAAAGCAGAGCAGGGACACCTGGGTGGCTAGTGGTTGAGTGTCTGCCTTTGACTCAGGACTTGATCCCGGGGTCCTGGGATCGAGTCCCACATCAGGCATTGCTCAGGGAGCCTGCTTCTTCCTCTGCTTGTGTGTCTGCTCTCTGTGTTTCTCATGAATAAATAAATAAAATCTTAAAAAGAGAGAGAGAGAGAAGAAACAAAATCTTTGGGACTAAGAACTAGATGAAGAGTTCTCATACATGGCACTGAAAGCAGGATCCATAACAGAAAACAAGATGGTCAGTTGGACTTCATCAAAATTAAGAACTGTTCCTTTACAAAAGATCTTTACTTTCTTTCCATTCCAGAAGCTGTCAGGCAGCCATTCTCCCCTCTCCTTTCCCATGGGCCAGAGTCTTCAGCTTCACCTGACTTAGAGAAATGAAGGGGGTTGGGAGGTGGGGTGTGGTGAGAGTCTTAATAGAATTTAAGGCAAAAAAAAAAAAAAACACACATCAGTAGGGATATTTTAGTAAACTACATAATGAAAAAAGAGACACAGCCCACCAAAATAATAATTATGACTGTGTAGGCACCTAGCAATATAGTCCCAGAATATTTTAAGAGAATTGTAAAGCAGCATTGACTGATCCACAGTCATAATGGGAAATTTTGTTGCATTCCTATCAAAAACTGGTTGATAAAGCAGACAAAAAAATAGTAAGGATGAGAAAGATTTAAATAATTTAGCAATTCTGAACCCCCAAAACAGATTATCTCTTACTAGTACTAGTTTGTAAGTCTATGAAATTGAATGCATCTTACTAAGATTTATATTCCTTTTTTTTTTTTTAGTTTTATTTATTTATTCATGAGAGATACAGAGAGAGGCAGAGACAGGTAGAGGGAGAAGCAGGCTCCCTGCAGGGAGCCCGCTATGGATCTTGATTCCGGAACTCCGGGATCACACCTTGACCCAAGGGCAGATGCTGAGCCACTGAGCCATCCAGGAGTCCCAAGATTTATATTCCTGAGGTATCTAACACATTCACATTTTTTAGTAGTTGCTTTATTAGTATATATATATATATTTTTTTATTTATGATAGTCACACACAGAGAGAGAGAGAGAGAGAGAGAGGCAGAGACATAGGCAGAGGGATAAGCAGGCTCCATGCACCGGGAGCCTGACGTGGGATTCGATCCCGGGTCTCCAGGATTGCGCCCTGGGCCAAAGGCAGGCGCCAAACCGCTGTGCCACCCAGGGATCCCTATTAGTATATTTTGAATGAAAGAATTACATTGAATCTGAATAAACCATTGGTCCTTTGAAATATTTTACAATTATTATGTGACAATGGATTTCTCAGTTTTGTTTGGTATAAGACAATCTATAAAATAAATCCCTGGGAGCTCTTCCTGTCAGACAATGCAGTACAAGGTATTTTCTTTCTAGCTCATTTGTACTTAAGTGTTGGAATGGATCCTTATTTGATCTTTTCCAGTGGGTTAGCCCTATGAAGATCTCTTCATTCACAGGGGCCAAATTGCTAGATGGATGGTTGCAGTCTGGTTGTTAAGAAAACCATTTATTTAGGAATATTGTTCTTTTGTCTCTGTGCCTTGAAAACTGTCACTGGTAGTAGTAGACTTTGGCACCAGGGAAGGAATGAAGAATTTGGCATTTGGCTAGAATTTTTGGCTTCCTTTACTCTTATACCTGTTAACTCTTGAGCAAGATAGAATGTGGTACTTAAGTTAATTCCCTGCTTATTTTGAGACAGTGATTTTAGGAAAAACATTTGTTAGAAATGAACTGAAATCATTTCAGTCTCTAGATAGTTGAATTTTTAAATTTAGACTTTGTTATGTAGATTGATATTTATTGAATTTTCATCATAAAATATGGCCTATAAAATTTCTGCCTAGAGATTTATTTATATTTTGGGGGCTTACTATACAATGAATTTTTATAAATATTTTGTGGATTCTGGAAAAATATTCTCTATAGGTTATAGAATTAAGTATATTCTTACTAAAGCAGTATGTTTAATTACTATGTTCTTATATTTTTGTCTATTTGGTCTATGGATGGATTAAGAGAAATGGATTAATGTTTCTATTTTCTTGTTCCTGTCAGTTTCTTCTGAGATTTCAACGGTTTCCACTTTACATGTTTCAGCACACAAACATGTTCATGTATTTCATATCTTACTGTGAGTTGTACTTTTTTCAATATGAAGCAACCTGTTTGTTTTATGTATTGTGTCCTGCCTTTTTCTTTGCTTTATTTCATTAATATGAGCTTTTCTACCCCTGTTCTTTGCATTTGTCTGACCCATCTTTGGTTCAGCCAATACCTTTGTCTTAAAAAATATATATGTTGAATAATTTTGTGAGGTTTTTCTTTTTTGATTCTAAATCACTCTTTTAAAAGAAAAAAAAAGGGATCCCTGGGTGGCACAGCGGTTTAGCGCCTGCCTTTGGCCCAGGGCACGATCCTGGAGACCCGGGATCGAGTCCCACGTCGGGCTCCCGGTGCATGGAGCCTGCTTCTCCCTCTGCCTGTGTCTCTGCCCCTCTCTCTCTCTCTCTCTCTCTCTCTCTCTCTCTCTGTGTGTGTGTGTGTGTGTGTCTCTGTGACTATCATAAATAAATAATATAAATAAATAAATAAATAAATAAATAAATAAATAAATAAATAAATAAATGAAAAAAAAAGATTTTTACGTAATGTCTACACCCAATGTGGGGCTTCAACTCACAACCTCGAGATCAAGAGTCTCATGCTCCACTGACTCAGCCAGCCAGGCTCACCTAAATCACTTTTTATAGGGAAGTTTATCTTACTAACATTTATCATCACCATTGATGTGTTAGTGTCATATTAGTCAACTTGTGTTTAAGCTTCGTGTTTTTGCGTCTTTGTTGTTGTTTTTTCTGTTTTGATTTATTTAAAATTCTGAAGGCAGTTACTTATAAGATTTTTAAAACATTTTTTAAATAGGCTTTATTTTTTTAATTTTATTTCTAATTTTTTATAAATAGGTTTTATTTTTAAAGCAGTTTTAGATTTATAGAAAAACCACACAGAAAACTCAGAATTGCTACACATCTCCTTCCTGACACTTGTTTTCCCCTATTATTAACACCTTGCATCAGTGTGGTATTTTACAATTGATGAACCAATATTGATACATTATTATTAACTAAAGTTCATAATTTACATTAGGGTACACTCCTTGTATTGTATAATTCTTTTTTTTTAAGTTTATTTATTCTTTTAGTAATCTCTACACCCAGTATGGGACTCAGATTCATGACCCTGAAATCAAGAGTTGTATGCTCTTTTAACTAGCCAGCCAGGCACCTCTGTATCGTACCTTTCTTTCTTTCTTTCTTTCTTTCTTTCTTTCTTTCTTTCTTTCTTTCTTTCTTTCTTTCTTTTCTTTCTTTCTTTCTTTCTTTCTTTCTTTCTTTCTTTCTTTCTTTCTTTATTTATTTATTTATTCATGAGAGATAGAGATAGGCAGAGGGAGAAGCAGGCTCCATGCAGGAAGCCCAATGTGGGACTCAATCCCGGGACTCCGCGATCATGCCCTGAGCCAAAGGCAGACACTCAACTGCTGAGCCACTCAGGCATCCCTGTATGGTACATTTCTAATTATTGCATCATAGAGAATTATCTCACCACACTAAAAATGCCCTGTGCTCCACTTTCATCCCTCACTTCTCACCTTTGGCAACTGCTTATCTTTTAACTGTCTATAGTTTTGCATTTTCCAGAACGTCAGCTAGATGAAATCATACTATGAAAGACTTTTCAGACTGTCATCTTTCACTTAGCAATATGTATTTAAGGTTCCTTTATGTCTTTTCGTGGCTTGATAGTTCATTTCTTTATATAACTGAATACTATTCCATGGCATGAATGTACCACAGTTTGTTTTTCCATTCACCTACTAAAGAACAGCTTGTTTCCAATTTTCAGCAATTATTAGTAAATCTACTATAAACATTTATGGCAGGTTTTCATGTAGACAAAATTTTCAGTTCATTTTGCAAGTAACTTACAGGAGTGCAATTGCTGGATTGTATGATAAGCCTTTGCTTAGCTTTCTAAGAAACTGCCAACATATCTTCCAAAGTAGTTATACTGTTTTGTATTTCCATCATCAATGCATGAGAGTTCCTTTTGCTGCAAATCCTTTCCAGTATTTGGTTTTGTAAGTGCTTTGGAATTTAGCTATTTTAATAGGTGTGCAGTGATATCTCATTTTTGCTTTAATATGCAGTTCCCTAACAAAGTGATACTGAGCATCTTTTTATATGTTTATTTGACACCAATCTATATTCTTGGTGAGCTGTCCAAGTCTTTGGCCAATTTATAATCAGGTTGCTTTCTTATTGATTTTTAAGAGTTTTTTATATATTTTCAGATATTTGTTTTATAAATATTTTCTCCCAATCTGTGGCTTATCTTTTCATTTTCATAACAGCATCAACTCCAACTTAGCAGTTTTTTTCTTTCATAAATTGTACCTAAAAAGTCATCACTGAACCCAACATTACCTAAATTCTATTGTATGTTATCGTCTAGAAGTTTTTTTTTTGTGTGTGTGTGTGTGTTTTAAGATTTTATTTACTTATTCATGAGAGACACACAGAGAGCAGAGACACAGGCAGAGGGAGAAGCGGGCTCCCTGTGGGGAGCCCAATACAGGACTTGATCCCAGGACCACACCCTGAACTGAAGGCAGGTGCTCAACCACTGAGCCATACAGGAGTCCCTTTTCTAGAAGTTTTTTTTATGTCTTTTTGTGCTTTACAGTTAGGTCTGTGATTCATTTTGAGTTAATTTTTATTAAAAATTTTAATTAAAATTTGTTAAGTCTATGTCTAGATTTAATTTTTTTACATGTAAATACCTACTTGAAAAGATTATACTTTCTCCATTCCTTTTTTTTTTTTTTTTTTTTTGCTGCTTTTCTCCCAAAGCCTTTGATCCTTTGTCAAATACCAGTTGACTATCAGTGGATCTATTTTTGACATATAAAATTTTTTTAAACATTCCTTTTTAATCTGCATTTCATTGTATTCCTGAGTGAAATAATATTTTTTGAGTAACACTCATTTGTGAAAGAGAGAAAAATAAAATTCAGTGAGGTTTTATCCTGTCAAGAATTTGAGGTAGGAGGTATATACCTAATCTTTACAGGCACCCTCATTTACTCCATAGATAACTTAAGCGATTCTTCAAGGGTAATTTCAACTAGTCCCAATTTTTGTGCAAATTTTAGTCATATATTATGACTCTGTTGTACACTAGAATGGCTATTCCTTGTCTTCTTCTTTTCATTTGTCCCTTAAACATTCAACATATTTCACTGACCTCTTGTTTACTATTGTTCTTTATCAGGCTACTGATGGGTGAGCTGCTAAAAGCTTAAAGAGTTTTGCTGTAGTCTAGAAAGCTGTAATAGTATACTTTTGAGATTATTGCATTGCTCAATGAGTGGCAGTTTCTGGCAATAGAGCAGTGCTCTCCAAAAGAAATATGATGCAACCACTTCATACCTGTCAGAATGGCTGTCATCAAAAAGACAAGATACAACAAATGTTGGCGAGGATATGGAGAAAAGGGAACCTTTGTGTACTGTTGGTAGGAATGTAACTAGGTACAACCACAATGGAAAGCAATATGGAGGTTCCTCAAAAAAGTAAAAAAAAGAACTACCGTATGATCTAGCAATCCCACTTCTAGGTATATATCCAAAGGAAAAGAAAACAGGATCTTGAAAAGGTATCTACACTCCCATGTTCATTATAGCATTTTTTACAGTAGTCATGATACGGAAACAACCTAAGTGTCTATTGAAAAAATAAAGAAGGGACACCTAGGTGAGCCTGCTTTCGGCCCGGGGTGTGATCCTGGAGTCCCGGGATCGAGTCCCATGTTGGGCTCCCTGCATGGAGCCTGCTTCTTCCTCTGCCTATGTCTCTGCCTCTCTCTCTCTTTCTGTGTCTCTCATGAATAAATAAAATCTTAAAAAAAAAAAAGATAAAGAAGATGTGGAATATGTATACACATACATACATACACAAACATACACAATGGAATATTCAGCTGTGAGAAAGAAGGAAATCCTGCCATTTGCAACAACATGGATTGACCTTGAGAGCATTATGCTAAGTGAGATACGTACATAATATCACTTATATGTGCACTCTAAAACCAAATTTGCAGAAACAGATTAGAATGTAGATTACTATGGACTGGAGGATAGGGTAAATGGGGAGATATTGGTTAAAGAGTACAAACTTTCCGTTAGAAAGTGAACACATTTTGGGGGCACCTGCCTCAGTCGGTAAAGTGCCTGACTCTGGATTTCCCCTGCCTCTTCTTAGAGTATAGCATAGTGGTTAAGAGTGGGATCCAAAGCAATAGTCTTGGTTTGAATTCTGGCATTAACACTTATCAATGTGATCTTGAATGAATTGATTTAATCCCATGTACTGTAGTTATCTTGCGTGTAAAATGAGGATGGAAGCTTTGTAAAGAGGTAGGTATGAAAATAAGATGAGAAAATACATGACAAGTGTCCAGTGTTTATTTCTGTTCAATACAACAACTACAGCCAGCTGCTAGTACAACCAATACTGATAGTAGTTCAGCAACAGAAATATAACTTAGCCCTTTCTTAATGATTTAGAGAATTGTACTGTGCTATGATACACTAGTACCCTTGTGGGCTTATATAAGTATATAAGAATATTTGACCTTACATTGTTTTCTGACAACTTTGCAGTTTGAATTCTTTATACTTCCCTATTTTTGCTATCTACATAACCACCTCTGTCTGCTCTCCTCCCATTTCTGGTTTGCTGCTTCTAATTTATATTCCTTAGAGTCATCATTGAGAACCACTTACCTAAATAATATGGCCTTAGAGGCCCTTCCCATTCTGACCCTCAGCTGTGCTCCTATGCATCCATTCTTTAACTGGCAACTTCTTGACACAGATACCATGTCTGCTTTTGCTGTTTCCTTAGTCAGAAATGCCTTTCTCACTCTTCTCTTGATATCCAGCTTAATCTTAAAGGCTTCATTTTTTTGTTATTCCTTCATTCAGCAAAAATTTATGGAGTTCCAGGCCCTAAGTATTGAGGATAAAATGGAGAATAAGAGAAATGTGATTGCTGCTCAAAAAATTTACAGTTTGATGGGGAAGAAGAAATTATCAAATGTAAGAGCACTTTGTAACTGGCTCATTTCACTTATCATTTGTATTCATTCATGCATTCAGTAAATATTTATTGAGTGTGTGTTATATACCACATATTTTGCTGGATATACAATGGTAAGTAGAGCCACACACGGTCTTTCTTTCATGAATTCCACAATCTAGTGAGAGAAATGGACAATAATTCAAAAAAACCAAATAATTAAGCTAAGTAATGTTTGCATAAAAATGGAGTTAAGTAATGTGAAGGACAGAAATGCCATTTATGAGAGCCTAGCCTTGGGAGTCAAAGAGAAATTCCCTGAGAAGGGTACCTGAGTGATTCCATCAGTTAAGCCTCTGCCTTCAGCTCAGTTCATGATTCCAGGTTCCTGGGATCGAGCCCTGCATCAGGCTCCTTGTTTAGCAGGGAGCCTGCTTCTCCCCCTCTCCCTCTGCCTGCAACTCACCCTGCTTGTGCTCTCTCTCTCTCTGCCAAATAAATAAATAAAATCTGAAAGAAAGAAAAAGAAAGAAAGAAAGAAAAGAGAAGAGAAAAGAGAAAGCAAACTGAAGCAAAGCAAAACTCCCTGAGAAAGTGATACCAGAGATATTTGGCAAGTGGAGGTTCCTGACAGATGGAACTGCATGACAGTGACACTTCAGTGGGAGGAAACATGTAGTGGTCAGGGAACTAATTAAGACCAGTGTGAAGAACTAATTACTCCAGTGTGGCTGGAATAAAAAGTTGGGAAGAGAAAATAGAGTGAGGTGAGACTGAGGTGGGCAGGGGCCACAATGGAGATTGAAAGAAGAAGACAGAGTCTCAAACTATTTAAAAGGTAAAATTCACAGGACTTAGGGATCAATTAGATATGAGAAGTGTGGGAGAGGAGAGGTACCAAAGGTGATGCCTTAGATGTTTTGTTTTGTTTTGTTTTGTTTTGGTGTGTGAAGGGGAGTGGGAGAGGCAGCCCAAGTTTGATCTTCTATTAATTTGAGATGCCTTTGCTATATCTAAGAGAAGTTTTCAAAGAGTCATTTCTTAAAATTTATTTTTATTTTAATTCAGTATAGTTAACATATAGTATTATATTAGTTTCAGGTATACAACAAAGTGATTCAACAATTGCATACATTACTCAGTGTTCATTACAGTAAGTGTACTCTTATTCCTTAATCCTCTTCACCTAGTACACCCATCTCCCTACCCACCTCCTCTCTGGTAACCATCAGTTTGTTCTCTACAGTTAACAGTCTGTTTTTTTGTTTTGTTTTGTTTTTTCTCTTTTTTCTTTGTTCATTTCTTTTGTTCCTTAAATTACACATAATAAGTAAAATGATATGGTATTTGTCTTTCTCTGATTGGCTTACTTTGCTTAGCATAATACACAAACTCCATCCATGTTGTTGTGGATGGCAAGATTCTTTTTCCATGGCTACGGACACTTGGGCTGCTTCCATAATTTGGAAGCTGCAACAAACATAAAGATTCCTATATCTTTTTGAATTAGTGTTTTCATATTCTTTAAGTACCCAGTAGTAGAATTATGGATCACATGGTAATTCTGTTTTCAATTTTTTGAGGAATCTCCATACTGTTTTTCACAGTCGCTGCACCACTTTGCATTCCCACCAACAGTATATGAGGGGTTCCTTTTTCTCCACATCCTCACCAACACTTGTTTCTTGTGGTTTTTATTTTAGCCATTCTGACAGGTGTGAAGTGATATCTCATTGTGGTTTTGATTTGCATTTTCCTCATAATGGATGCTTTTAAGCATCTTTTCTTTTATTTATTTATTTATTTATTTATTTATTTATTTATTTATTTATTTATTTATTTATGATAGTCACAGAGAGAGAGAGAGAGAGAGAGAGACGCAGAGACACAGGCAGAGGGAGAAGCAGGCTCCATGCACCGGGAGCCCGACGTGGGATTCGATCCCGGGACTCCAGGATCGCGCCCTGGGCCAAAGGCAGGCGCTAAACCGCTGCGCCACCCAGGGATCCCTTAAGCATCTTTTCATATGTCTGTGGCCATCTGGATGTCTCCTTTGGAGAAATGTCTGTTCATGTCTTCCAATTATTTTTTATTATTTTTTATTTTTTTATAAATTAATTTTTATTGGTGTTCAATTTACCAACATACAGAATAACACCCAGTGCTCATCCCGTCAAGTGTCCCCCTCCGTGCCCGTCACCCATTCACCCCCACCCCCCGCCCTCCTCCCCTTCCACCACCCCTAGTTCATTTCCCAGAGTTAGAAGTCTTTATGTTCTGTGTCCCTTTCTGATATCTCCCACACATTTCTTCTCCCTTCCCTTTTTTTATTTTTTTTTATAAATTAATTTTTATTGGTGTTCAATTTACCAACATACAGAATAACACCCAGTGCTCATCCCGTCAAGTGTCCCCCTCCGTGCCCGTCACCCATTCACCCCCACCCCCCGCCCTCCTCCCCTTCCACCACCCCTAGTTCATTTCCCAGAGTTAGAAGTCTTTATGTTCTGTGTCCCTTTCTGATATCTCCCACACATTTCTTCTCCCTTCCCTTATATTCCCCTCCAATTATTTTTTAAATTAAAATTTTTTAAGTTTATTTATTTTGAGTAATCTCTATACCCAACATGGGGCTTGAACTCACTACCTGGAGACCAAATAGTCATTTACACTTGCATGTTTGGAGTTTAGAACACAGAGCTATGAGCTAGAAGTGTGAATTTAGGAGTTATCTGCATAGAGAGATTAATTGAAGTCTCCAGTATGCATGAGTGAAAAGAGATAAGGGCCTTAAAACTAGACATTGAAAAACTATGTAGATGATGGTGCTGAAATGGATTGTCCTCAAGAAGAAATAGGTTCAAGCTGTGGTAAATAGAGTTGGGTTTTGTATGTAATGAAACCTGAGATGACTTGAGAGATGTCCATGTGGTGATGAAGTCTTACAAGCAGTAGGATAGATATAAGTTTGGAGGCTGGACCATGTCTGTTTTGTTGTTTTGTTTTCCCCAGTCCATAACACAAAGCTTAGCACATAGCAAATACTCAATACATAATTTGTGGAATGGATGAAAGAATGTAGGAACATTTAGATTCAAAGATCTGGACTGAAGTTCTCCACCCTTGCCTTTGTCAGGGAAGCCCTTCTCCAGGTGTCTGCTTAGACAAGCTTCTGACTAGAGATATACCATTATTCATTAAAAATCACTGAGTTAAATGGTCTCAACCTGACAATGTTTATTGAAGTGATAGGTGTAGATTTGGGGATACTGTTTACAAATTTCATTGAGCTGGACAGAAAGATGGCTCATTATCAATATTTCCCAAGTACCAGAGTCCCCATACTTACTAGGTAATGAATGGGTAGATATGTACATATTGGAGTGCCTGCTGTGTGTCATGACCCATGCTAAGCATTTTTTAAAAGATTTTATTTATTTATTCATGAGAGACACACAGAGAGAGGCAGAGACATAGGCAAAGGGAGAAGCAGACTCCCTCTGAAGAGCCTGATGTGGGACTCGAACCCAGGACCCCAGGATCACACCCTGAGCCGAAGGCAGACAGTCCACCACTGAGCCACCCAGGCGTCTCCCCATTCTAAGCATTTTATATATATTATCTCATTCCTTATAATACCTCTATAACTCATAGATAACAATGGAAAAATTAAGAATCAGAACTTAAGTTACTGCCCAAGATGATATATATTAATAAGTAGCAGAATCAGGATTTTTTTTTTCAGAATCAGGATTTGAACCCAGGTTTCACTGCATTTCCCTTGCTCTTGACTATCATGCTATACAAAGAAATGAATTACTTTTCCTGGTGATAGCACCCAGAGACATTATAGCTATTTGAGATTTTCCTCCTTCCTTCCCTCCCTCCATCCATCTTTTTATTATGATCGTTCATTAGATAAGCATTTACATGTTGTCTGTACCATCCCAGGTACAATGCTAGGGCACTAGGGATGTAATCAGTTATAAAGTTTATGGCTTCAAGATTCAGGCTGGTGGGTAAGACAGACACTGAAATACACAAGTTTAGTTCTGTTGTCATTGAGACTTGCTACAGTAATAGACATATAGAATGCTGCAAGGACATTGAAAAGGATTTTTTTTTTTTTGGATTTTTCTAATTCTACCGGAAGATGGAGTGTTGGGTTGAGTAGGAGTGGGAGGAATGGCAGAGAAGTCTTCCCAGTAGAATGGATACTTGAGCTAAATCTCAAGAGAAGACCAGACAGCCTAAGGAATATGGAACCTCTGGGCTGAGAGGCCTGCATGAATAGTAACAGGAGGTAGCAAATGACATGATTAGGATACTGCAGGCAGCTGGTATGAATGGAGCCTAAGCTGTATGTTCTGGAATGACAGAAGACTGAGTTGAAAAACAGGGCAATATAATGGAAGGCTTTATAGGAGCCAGGTACTTTTAACGGGCTTTTTTGTTTTTATTTTAAAGGTTGCAAAAGGTTTTAAGTAGGGGAATGACAGTATCATATTGTGTTTCAGAAATTTCCCATTGAATATTTTCAGGGTCAGTTTGTGGTAGAGTTAACAAATTTCTGAAACTTAAAATTTTGCTAAGTGAATTTGTTTTAAAAATATTTTAATTCAGAATGATATGAAAGAGGACATCTCAGAAATGCCAGAATGATAGAATTAGCAACAAGGATGTTAACAATAGCTACTATAAACATGCTTCATATATTCGAGAAGTTAGAGAGAAATATGAGTATGATGAAGAACGAAGTAGAGGATATTTTTTAAAACCCAAATGGAACTTCTAGAGATGAAAAGTATAGTAGCTGAAATGAAAGCTATACTACATGAGTTTAAGAGCAGATTAGACACTGTAAAAGAAAACATCAATAAACTTGAAGACATAGCAATAGGAGCTATCCAAAAAGGAGCTCAAAATAATATGAAGGTCATGCATCTATTTGGAAATTAGTGAGCATTTTCTCTTTAGAACTTCTTTACCAGAAAATTTGGACTTAACTATTCCTGCATGATGTGACTGTAGCTGTGGCTGGACAAACCATATAAGATTACTTATCAATTTTTACTCTATGGGATTTTTATTTTGGAGAAGAGGAAATCTTGACAGTCTTAAAAGTCTTTTCTCTGATTTGAAGAAATGAACTTCTGAACTGCAATCCTCAAGGGCCTTTCTTTCTCTTGATAATATCTGACACACTCTTTATATTGAGTATGTCATCAAAATAAATAGCAAAGCCCAAGTAATAAGAATTCTGCAGTTCTGGACCCTGCAGAATCATGTGCTCTTTTTATTTTTCATTAAAGAAAAGCATTCATCTGTATGTTAATTTTATTTAAGTACATTTTGAGTGTTTTGAAGATAAAGTGAAATTTTATAAGTATGTAAATTGAACATGTCAGATCATATTTGGGAGAAGTCTAGGATGTTTCCTAGGATGATCCTGAATTTTCATATTCAAATTAAATACCATGTGGGATGCCTGGGTGGCTCAGACATTGAGCATCTGCCTTTGGCTCAGGGTGTGATCCCGGGATTGAGTCCCACATAGGGCTCCTTATGTGGAGCCTGCTTCTCCCTCTGCCTGTGTCTCTGCCTCTCTCTCTCTCTCTCTCTTTCTCTCTCTCTCATGAATAAACAAATAAAATCTTAAAAAAAAACAAAACAAAACAAATTAAATGGACTATGGACTACAGGTTTCTGTCTCCATGAAAGCCAGACTGGCCTTTGAACAAAAATTGAATATTGATCAACAATTCAGTGAAATAAATTTATTTGACTTATTTGATGAAACATGAATAAGTGAAATTCAGTTAATTGTACCCATTAACACTTTGGGGAGATATAGATATATGTGTTATGTGTGTTTATTTATTTATACATACACTTATTTATTTATATAAATAAAAAATCTCCAGAGATACTTTAATGAGTATGTTTAGTGACTCTGTGTGTGTCTTTGTGTGTAATCTATATCCATCCTTCAGAAGAATCTCTTTTTGGACAGCAGGGTCCATTTTGTATCCATTTGTTGTTCTAACTTCCAGTCTTCTCCCAAATGTAATTGTGGAAGGGACATCTTTTTCCATATCTACCCAATTCTAAAATTAAACCTCTTTTTGTGGATCCTATTATCCTATACCTATTTCTATTAGTCTTTTTTCTTTTAGGAGCAACTCTTTTTTAAGAAAAAATATTTTAAAGATTTTATTGATTTATTCATGAGAGACACAGAAAGTGAGAGAGGCAGAGACATAGGAAGAGGCAGAAGCAGGCTCCACGCAGGGAGCCCAATACGGGACTTGATCCCTGGACTCCAGGCAGGTACTAAACTGCTTAGCCACTCTGGGATCCCCTTTTTAAAAAAATTTTAATTCCAATATAATTAATATTCAATGTTTTATTAAACCAAAGAAAATGAAAACATTACTTTGGGGAGATATATGCACCCCTGTTTTTATTGCAACATTATTTACAGTAACCAAGATACAGAAACAACCCAAGTGTCCTTCAATAGATAAATGGGTAAAGAAGATATGATATGTGTGTGTTTGTGTATACAGAAACAATGGAAAATTAGTCATAAAGAAAAAGGAAATCTCACCAGTTGCAACAACATGGATAGATCTAGAGGATATAACTAAGTGAAATAAGTCAGAGAAAGACAAATACCATATGATCTGACTCATATGTAGAATTTAAGAAATGAAACAATTGAACAAAGACTCTTAAATATAGAGAACAAGCTGGCAGTTGTTTATTAGTCTTTTATCATTCCTCATTCTCTCTGATAGTGACTCGCAAACAAGACTTTAGTGTTCCCTATCTCATGCTGTCTACCATACTTCTGTTAGATAATTCTGCTTCTGTGCAATGAGAAGCTTAAGAGTGGTAGAAGAGGGGCACCTGGGTGGCTCAGCAGTTGGGCATCTGCCTTTAGCAGAGTCCTGGGATCAAATCCCGTATCGGGCCCCCTGCATGGAGCCTGCTTCTCCCTCTGCCTGTGTCTGCCTCTCTCTCTCTTTGTGTATCTCTCATGAATAAATAAATAAAATCTTAAAAAAAAAGTGATAGAAGAAATTTTGACAAAATTAGAATCCTTCATGACAGATACTGTGCAATTAACTAAGTCATTTAATCCTTAAAAGATCCTTATGCAGCAGATATATATATATATATGGTTATTTTCTCCATAATTCCAGGACTTAATAGAGAAAATGACCACTACAGAATCAGGGGATGTGGATGAGGCAGGCAGTGCTGAGAGTTCCAAGACAGGTGATTCTACAGTGCGGTGAGAGATTTCCCCACCTTCTTTGTACTGTTCTGTATTTCTAAATTGTTCCATGTTTCTAATAAGCCTCCATTACCCTTATCAAAAATAAGTTAAATATCTTATAAAGGAAAAAGGAAAATGAAAGTTACACCTAGTTGTTATGGTACATCTGGAAAGTACAGGGGAAAAGTGCTCATTGCTTAAATGTCAACACAATTTTTGTAAACTTTCCTCTAGTCTTTTTATATGCGTGTAAACATTTTTACACAGTCATAATTATTTCTCAGGGTTTTTTCCCCCCATAAAAAAGTGAGGTGTGGGCACCTGGGTGGTTCAGTCAGTTAAGCGTCCAACTCTGATTTCAGCTCAGATCGTGATCTCGGGGTTGTTAAGATCAAGCCCCTTTGTTGGGCTCTGCACTAGGCATGTAGCCTGCTTAACATTCTCTCTCTTTCCCTCTCCCTCTTTCCTCCTCACCCCTTAAAAAAAGAAAGAAAAGGGATCCCTGGGTGGTGCAGCGGTTTAATGCCTGCCTTTGGCCCAGGGCGCAATCCTGGAGACCCGGGATCGAATCCCATGTCGGGCTCCCGGTGCATGGAGCCTGCTTCTCCCTCTGCCTATGTCTCTGCCTCTCTCTCTCTCTCTCTGTGTTTGACTATCATAAATAAATAAAAATTAAAAAAAAAGAAAAGAAAAAAAGTGAGGTGCCAGTACTCCTATCTTGATGAACTGTAAAAATGCCTCTTTCATCCTCACCTCTATCTGGGCCTTCTCCTCTTGTGTTGAATTGCAATCTCTGACATATGTGCACTGACTAGAAAGCCCCATTTGGTTAACAGATATCAATGTAACAAGCAAGAAAAAGAAAAAGAAAAGCTTATTACTTCTCCTCTTCTAGTTAGCACATACATCATTAATGTGTATGCTATGTTTTTTTATGTTTCTTTCGTGGGTAGAATGATTCAATCTACACATTCATATATTCATTCAACAAATATTTGTTAAGTACCTTCTAGGTGCCAGCCATTTTACTCTTCAGTGAGGATGCAGAGACAATAGAAGAATCCATGCTTTTTAGGAGAACATAGAACCATAAATTTATAAAAATGTGATAAATATTGTGGAAATATTAATCAAGTTCTGAAAGACCACAGAGGAGAATCGCTTGGATTCTCTCTTTTAGAGATCCAAATGATTCTCCTAGAAAAGTCGGAAAACTTTTTATAAATAAGAAAATAAAGATGCTCAGAGAGATTTAGTCACACAGCTGGTTAGAGGTTGAATTAGCATTAAAACCAGATCTGACTGCAAAACTGCTCTTTATTCTACCAAACTAGGCCACAAGGAGGAGGCACCTCTGTTTTCATTGTTTTATAAGTTCCAGATGTCTATATTTGGGGGATTCTTGAGTCATAGACCACAGCTTCTCCCTTTCTCTCCCTATATTTCAAAATGCCACCAATTTCTGATTTGATCAAAGAGTAATGGAATGGAAGTAAGGAGACCTGAGTTCTTCTAGAACCAGCTTTGCCACTGTTTTAACTGGGTCATTGTGGGCATCTTATTCCTCATTACTAGGCATCTCTTCTCTATCTGTAAGAGTGAGGAGGTTGAAATAAATCTTTCTAAGCTTTTACTTTTTTATAAGTAATATGTCATGATTTCCTCCTTCTTTTCAAAGTATGTGGCATTTCCATAGGAGCAGGGCTTCCTGAGAGTGTTGGCAAGTTTATACACACCATGGACTTGGCAGAGGGGTAGGTGGGGGCAATGGCTGAGGGCTCTTAACTGCCTGGGTTTGAATCTCAGGTCTGTCACTTCCATGCTATTTAATCTTGAGCAAACCACTTAACTTTGTTGAGCCTCACTTTTCTAATTTGTAGAATAAAAATAACAATAAATAACTCAGAGAATTGGTGTGAAGATTCATTGAGCTTATGTATACCTATCTACTACTACTTTGCATGGTGTCTGGCACATAGCACTCAATGTGGCTGATGATACTAATGGCTATTGGTACTAGTACTAATTTGGATTCCTGAAGAGGTTTTAGAAGTTAAAATACCATAGTGGCTACTTTTATTAATGGATTCCTTTATAAAAACAGAAAGGAACCAATATGTCCATGCATAGAATATGGAGTTTTAGCATTTTCCCCTCCGATATTCAATTAAGGGATCAGAAGCGTTGGAGTATTGCTTGCTGCTAAATTTTACTAATGACCTAGAGAAGACCTCTGTTAGTCTAATAAAGGGTGAATCATTCATTCCTTTCTTTGCTGTGTTCTCAGTGCTCGGAGCAGGCTACAGCACAGGGTAAGCACTTTGCAAAAGTTTTTTGAATGAATAAATGATTTCACACTTTGTTTTTAAAACCCAAGGAGAATAGTAGCACTTGGCAGTGAATCTTTTGGCCTTTGGGTCTTAGCCTGTGACATTTGTTGAGTTTGTTTTGAAGGGGATTTGGGGGCATCCCATGACAATCAAAGCAGAATTCTTCTGATACCAATGTTTGGCTTTCTGCTTTGATCAATAGGCTTATTATTTGCCCTTGAAACCTCTATGGTGCTGGGGAATCACAGACATTCCTCAGGATGATTTACACGGCAATAAATAACCTGTCCGTTGCTTGCTTCATCAGTGTCTGTCCTGTTCATAAAACCCTGGAGGCACAGTGGCCCCAAGGCTGGAGCACTGCTGACATGTTAACTCCAGAACATGTCGCTTAGCTTCATTGTTGTTTTGTTGCACTAATATGAATCCACAACGGGTCTTTAAGGATTGATGTAACTGTAGAAGTTATTTTCCATCTGACTTTATTATAGGTACCATAATTATTTTTTTTACCTCTGTTATATGGTAGGGTTTGCATCTATCATCTTCTCTAATCTTCACAACTACTTCTGAGTTAGGTGATTGTACTCTTTTTCTAGAAGTGGAAACTCAAACTCAAGGTGAAGCTTATTTTCTGACATCACATGGCCCACGAGTGCTGGAGCTTAGATATTTAACTCAGATCTTTCTGGACACAAAGCTCTTAGCTGCCATACCATGACATTCTTTTTATCTAAAGGACTTTCTTCTGCTGCTATAAGTGTTTGGTGTTTAAGTTAGCAGCCTCTTGCAAAGATCCATAAGTTTCCCATATCATTCAGAGATGAATTTTAAATTTCTTACAGTGTTGCAAATACATGAAATTTATAGTGACAAACATGGCCAGATTACTTTCTTGTTATCCATCCATTTAGCAAATTTACAGTTCCCATTAATTTTAATCTGTCCTTATTACCAGTTTTATATAATAAATATCTCTTAGTCATGACAGACTGAGTATAGATCACCTGAAGTAGGCTCTCTCTCAATAAGCAGAGTTGCAGCTAAAGATTTGTGAATTAATTGGGAAAATTGCAAATCAGGTAGTCAGTGAAATAATTCATTGTCACATCCAATCAATAAACTTTGTAAATCAACTCATTTAATTCAAAAAATGATCTATATAGATCAAGCAACCAATTAAACAATTAGCATACACTTTGTAATTAATTAATTTAAGCATCAATCATATAATTAAAACTCCAAATTTAAGCTGCACAATTTAGAACCCTACTGCCTTGTGAACTATTAGGTTCATGTCTCTAAGTGCTAGCAGATTAGCAGTTTCACAATTCAGCTTTGGAGCAGGGTATCTTAAAGTGTTCTTAATTGACTTTTAAGTTTCTAATTGTCTTTATGATGGTATAGTTTCTCCACTTCTCAGCAAATCGGTTTTTAACTTCCCCCGAAGAAACGGAAGGAAGTGTGTGTTGGCTCTAAAATGGGCAAAGGCTGGAATCTGGGAGTACAAAGTAGATATTTTAGGGATGTGAGGAATGTCCAGGAGTAGTTGAAGGGCCAGTTATTTTGCATCAGGATAAATCAGGCATTTGCTTTTATTCTGTTAAGTATCCTTGGTTTTTGCAATCAGATGTTGCCATATGAATCTGATACTCTTTCACAGAAAGGAGTATAGATTGTCTTTGTTACCTTGAGTACCTCTGACCTGGAACAGGTATTTTCTTAATCCTGACCATAAGTCCAAGGCCTCTGATTCCTTTCCCACAGCAATGGTTTTGTTTGTGTCTCTTTCATGGTATTTATTTTATTTATACTTATATTTAGCTAGCATAGTACTCACTTTTTTCCCCTTGCTATATTGTAAGCTCCCTTGGGGGGTGATACTAAATATCATCTTTGACTTAAGGGGTTGAGTTCTGCATCTTATTTATGACAGGTACTCAGTAAATGTTTGTTGAAAGAATAGAGCACTGGAAAGGCCCTCGTTTCATATTGCTTTTCTCCCCTTTTGTACTGCCATGTTTTTTCTTTATCAAATGAAATAGGATTTGGGGGAATCTAACTATATCACCAGGCTTTTGGGTAAAAGAACAGCAATGTCCCAGTTTGCTTGCTGGATACCATAGCCTCTGGTCTCCTTGTCCCTCCTTCATCTTGGTATTCACTCACCTTTTTGGTTTTCCTTTCAGTGACAATGTCAGTGCCTACTGCCTGCATATTGCTGAGGATGATGGGGAGGTTGACACAGACTTTCCCCCACTGGATTCCAACGAGCCCATTCATAAGTTTGGCTTCAGTACTTTGGCCCTGGTTGAAAAGTATTCATCTCCTGGTCTGACATCCAAAGAGTCACTCTTTGTTCGAATGTAAGTATTGGCGTTGTTACTGATCTCAGTATCTCACCTCTGCCTTCTAGAATTTTGGACTTGTTTTTGGTTTTGTTCATCATATGAATGATATTGGGTATCTAGATGTCCATTTGTAGTGACTACTTCCAAGGAGATGTTGGGGACAGCATTTACATTGTATTTCATGCTTCTGCACCTAGATTAAATGGAAACTGCTTTGCAGTAGCAAATTGCATGAGGTAAATCTCTGAACATAGTATCTGTGAACCAGGCCTCTGGACATATGAATGGGGTACTTTGGAGCTGGTGAAGTAAAAATTTTGGGTTTCCTTCTTTCTTTTCATGGACTCCAAACTATGTGAAAATGTGTATTGCAGCTACTTTTGTGACTTATTTATTTTCCCCTCCAACTTTATTCAAATCAAATATGACTTTTCCTCTTAGTTGCCTTCCTTTAGACTGATAAGGAATAAATTTTCCTGTGCCTTTGGCAGTCTGGTAAAGCCTATAAAAGCCCTTTCTAGAAAATGTGTTTGTAAATGCAGAAAATAAATTCCACGAGAGTATGAAAGAATTATATTTAAATACTTCT
The DNA here is from genome assembly GCF_905146905.1 of Nyctereutes procyonoides. NCBI lineage: Eukaryota > Metazoa > Chordata > Mammalia > Carnivora > Canidae > Nyctereutes > Nyctereutes procyonoides. The sequence goes on from NW_026575020.1 coordinate 39,667,997, forward strand.
GAAATTACTAAATGAGTTTGGATATAGTAATATGTATAGTTTTATTAATACATTTATTTTTTTTAATTTTATTTATGAGAGACACACAGAGAGAGAGAGAGACAGAGAGAGAGGGAGGCAGGCAGAGACACAGACAGAGGGAGAAGCAGGGAGCCTGATGCGGGACTCAATCCCGGGACTCCAGGATCACGCCCCAGGCTGAACGCAGGTGCTAAACCACTGAGCCACCCGGGGATCCCCTATTAATACATTTAATACCAAGATCCAGCAGCAGGCCTAACTCCTGAAGTCTCTTGCTTCAAAGTAGTGATGAGTATAAATGATATCTGAGAAATTTGCAACAACTGCAGTGTGCTGTGACATGCGTTTTTTTTCTGTTCATGACAGTCACCAGTACTGCTAATACTACTGTGATTTGTTGACTACATCAGTAATTCAAGGAAATGTTAAATATCAGTTAGAAGTTAATGAAAATAAAAATATAATTTTTGTTTATTTAAGTCTGTAGAGCGAGTTTTACCCAGAGGTCCTGGTTGTTAAAGGAAAGCCTGTAGCATTTTCTAAAGCACAGCTTAAGCTCAACTAACTGGAACTGAGACTGTCCTCCTAGCCCTCTCTTGGGAACAATAGTGATCCTTTTGGCACCCCCTGCTGTTAGTAACCAGCAAATTCACAATGTATCCTGTGGATACACAGGAGGGATTGCTTTAGAGGACTTTGTCTCTTCAGAACATATTGACTTTGTTTCACATTTTTACTAAAAATAGGATTGTGTTACCTATGATATAGGAACAAAGAAAGAATACCTGGGTACTGGGGGAAAAGGGTGACTGGCAGGAGGGGATGACTTCCAAGTATTTGTACTTAGGGTTTTACCCTAGTTATGAAGTCTTGTTTGGTGTATGTAACAGTAAATATTTTCCATCTTTTTATGTTTTGGAGGTGCTAAAACAACACTGAAGAATACTGAAAATAATTTAAAAGTTATCCAATGATTCCTCCATCCTAATATAAGTACTCTCGTTTTCCTATCATCATTTCCACATATATATATTACAGTTTCAAGTCTAGTATAAATGTTGTATTATTTTTACTTAAAATTACAAATATTTGTTATCTGTTTGTAGTTCCTATGATGTACATTTATTATGTGCCAAGAATCCAGTCCGAGAGAACCCCTGTGCTCATGGAGCTTACTGTCTAGGAGGGAGACCATTATCAAATCATTAAAATGTAATGAGCAGTACACTGGAAAAGGTGGTACAAGCTGAATTAGGAGCCTACCAATGGGATGTTTAGATTGTTTCCTTCCTTTGGTTTTAATAAGTGATTCTGTAGAAAAAGTCCTTATCTATATCCTTTTTATTTCTTCTGAATAACTTCCTTTGGACAATTTCCTATGAGTAGGATTATTGGTCAGAGTAGAAACATTATTAGAATTTTACTTTGTATTGACATGTAGACTTCTGAAAGATGTTCCAATTTACAGTGCTACCATTAGAATTCATAAAAGTATCTTTTCAAAGTCTAACATCAAAAAGTATCATTAGAACTTTATTTCTTTTTACCTTAAAAGATGTATACAGGGATACTTCAGTAGTTTCCACTTGCATTTTTGTTTATTTATAAATGACTGGAAGAGTTGTTCTCATTAGTGCATAATTTTTACTACATAAATATTAACATATGATCATCACATTTTTTTGAACAAGTCCCTTTAAAAACCTGAGTTTTTAAATCAGTGATTTTCCATAGAGGGGGCTCGGGGGTAGGCAGGACAGACCTTCCTGGAAGAAGCATCTGAAGACTACACAAGGTCTTCGTATGAACCTCAGCTTTTGGAGAATGGCGGGGGGTGGGGGGGGAGGCAGAGAGTAGCAACAATTGCTTGGAACTTAATACTCTTACTTTCTTCCTAAATTACTACCACCATTGTACCCCCACTGCCAAACGCACATACCCCAGTCAATCCTTTTTCTTATTTAAAGTTCAAGAGAGCTTATTCAACATGTCTAGAGTGTTTCTGAAAACACAAGGTAAAATAAAATCTTTATATGTGAGCATTTAGAAAAAAAGTGTCACTAAATTTTCTGTTCTTTTTCTCATTTGTCTGGTGAAATAATACAGATTACTGACCATTTGCCCTATGTGTATTTTCTTGCTTCAGCAACCTTCCATTCACCTTGCTGGTCTATATTCTAGGTTAGAAAAGGCTATCCTACAAATGTAAGACAGAGCAGACCTTTAAGAGTCTCCAGGGATGTGTCCAAAGTTTCAGAGTGAAATCCCAACAAAATAACCTCTAACAAGGGCCCCTTGTGTCTTTCTCCCAGGAGGGAATGGGCAGAGGGTGTCTGGGAAGACACTGAACCGAACGAGGAAGAGGGAGCTAGGTTTTGACAATATGAAGTGGATTAGTATTTTCTTTTTTTTTTTTTTAAATATATATTTTTTTAATTTTTATTTATTTTATGATAGTCACAGAGAGAGAGAGAGAGGCAGAGACACAGGCAGAGGGAGAAGCAGGCTCCATGCACCGGGAGCCCGATGTGGGATTCGATCCCGGGTCTCCAGGATCGCGCCCTGGGCCAAAGGCAGGCGCCAAACCGCTGCGCCACCCAGGGATCCCCGGATTAGTATTTTCTAATTGAAAGCTATGTATATGTTATTCCACTTAATCTGCAAATAGCCTGGTTTTTATTATGACCATTTTAGACACGTGAAAACTGAAGCTGACAAGTATTGCTTTCAGGCCTGGATTCGTCCCCATGCTGGACTGAAAAGTCCATGCTCTTGCAATACCATGCTGAGGGTTGGAATGGAGGTGGGGAATCTAGTGCTGGTCTTGTCAAGTGCTGGTCTTGTCATTCAAGTGAATCCCACTGTCTTAAGGCCAAGATTCAGCTACTATATATTATAGTGTAGCAGGTAAAAGCATGGTGGTCTTTGAAGCCAGAATGCTTGGGTGCTAATGCTGACTTTCCCCTTACTAGTGTGTGTGTAATCTTCAATGAATTGCTTAACTTTTTTTGTTGCCCAGTCAAATGAGGGTAATAACAATAATACCTACCTCATAGAGCCATGGTAGGCACTGAATGAGTCGATACATGTAACACACTTAGAACAGTGCCTGACTTAGGTAAGCATTGTCTGAGTGTTTATAGCAATTATTGTTGTTATGACTAGGAAACCCTTGAGGGCAAGAACTGTATTATTTATGTCCCACAGCACCCAGCATAGCTCCATTACTGTGATAGGTATGCTACAAATATTTCTCTTTTTTTAATAATTTTTATTGAATCCATTTTCTTTTCAGGTATATATGTATTTTTAAGATTTTATTTATTTATTCATGAGGGACACACACAGAGAGAGAGAGAGACAGGCAGAGAGAGAAGCAGGCTCCATGCAGGGAGCCCAACGTGGGACTTGATCCCAGGTCTCCAGGATCACGCCCCAGGCTGAAGGTGGCGCCAAACCACTGAGCCACTGGGGCTGCCCGCCACAAATATTTCTTGACTCAGCTGAATAGATCTCTGCTGCTTCTACATTTTTCTTCTTCCCCTCCTTTGTGTTTTGTAGCAGAGAGGGGCAGCATGTGGGTAGACATTGCCCAGCTGGACTGAAAAATTATTGAGATAGTTTTTGCAAAGTATGCACAGGGGTAGACACTGGAGATCTGTAGACTTCAAATCAGTCCTCTTATGGGAAGACATCCTTTAAGAGGTAGTAGCAAGACCATAAACTCCTTGAAGAGAGGGTACATACAGTCTTATTTAATCTCTATGTCCTTAGTAGCCAGCAAGGCTTCATAGAGAAGGAATGAATGAATCTTCAGGTGTCTGTGGGCTGCTAGGAGGGCCCCTGGCCAAACTTTCTGTCCTGCCTCACTTCCTGGGCCCACCTAGCATCTTGCACAGGCCGATTCCTGCCTTTTGAATACCATGATGTTCCCAGCTTGCTTTCTGACTTGCAGAGGCCCTCACACCATCCACCCCACCCCTCACACCTTCCGTAGACCATCTTTCCCCACTCCAAGTGAGGCCACACAGACTTTGAGCTTCAGCTAATATGGGCTCAAGTTTCAGTTTCACTGGTGACTTGCTATATGACTGTAGCCTCAGCTTCATCTGTGAAATGAGGGAAATAATAACTACCTCATGGAATTGTCATGAGGAAATTTCTTAAATGTAAGTAATACACAGACATCTTTTAAAGGAAAATTAATTCTCCTGAAGCCTCAGTGTTTGCCCAAATTTGTTTTATTATAATGTTGCTTAAATACACTTAAATGTAAAATTCTAGCTATAAATTCCATGTCTTTATGTAATCCAAACAAAATTATAAATTAAATACAAATAAAACTATAACATTAATAAAATACAAATTAACAACTGAAATGCAACAGATGATGTTTTGCTCAGATTAAATCACTGATGTTGGATTTAATGGGTGTTAAATGTTTTACTTGTCAACTTGAGTTTTTTGATTTTCATATGAAACATTGACTACCATATTAATATTTGCCCTTTTAAACACTGAGTGTATTTTTAACTACTAGTCCATTATTTTAATGAGCCAGTTGATTTATAGTGCATCCCTCCCCCCAATTTTAAATGTGCTTTACTGGAAAAGTAAAGAACATTTCTGCAACAATAACCAATTTATGTCAGTTTGCCCAGAACTTTCCCTGTTGTGAAATTCAAAGTCTTCTACCCAGAAGCACCACCTTCAGCCCCTAGTGAACCAGGATGATTGGTGACTCTACCTTTTGCTCTTGTCAATTGGTCTGTACCTAGTTGGATTCTCTGCCTGATTGATACCTGGTCACAGTGTGACTTGGGCACTCAGAGCCTGAATTCTTCAGAGGTCAACAAACCTGTTCCATAGAGACTTGTGCCCTCTTCTCCCATCACTTTTCTCTATTCAACAAACTGTTTTGCATGAGACTTGCAGTGATGTCATTTGGCTTTTTTACTGAATCTGTTAGAGATGTTAAATCACTAGCCCCCCAAATCTCACCAGCTCATCCAGCAAGTTGGCAGACTTTTTCTATAAAGGGCCAACTAGTAAATATTTTAGGTTTGTGGGCCATACATACATACATACAGAACTCAGTTCTGCCATAGTAGCAAGAAAGTAGCCATAGACAACAATACATCAATGAACAGGCATGGGATAGATTTGTTGACCCTAGTTTATCCTAGTAAGTTTATTTCTTTAGATCTATCTGACGAAGGTTGGGTTGCTCTCCTGGGTGTTTCTCCTCTAAGCAGTGATTCACAGCTCCCCAAGCTGGGTAGAGAATGGGGAACAGGAAGGCTAGAAATGACCTACATCTCTGTTTATCTATCTATATATCTATTGCTTATATAAGTTATTATATATGTAATCTACATGTAATTTTGCTTTTCTAAATATACATCAGGTATATGATACATATGTGTGTGTGCTCATGATTTTCATTAAACTAAAAGCAAAATTTTAAAATTCTGAAACTTAGCCTGTGAATTCGTCTGTTGACCGTGGGGGCCTTTGAACCTTAGGTAGGAAATGCTACCATGAGAAAGATAGCTCAGACCCTGGTATGTAGGAAGTATTACATAGTTGCTATTTTTGTTACATCTGTCAGAATAATTCACACAAAGGTGTATATGGGGTTTATTTGTTGTTGTTTTTTAAAGATTTTATTTATTTATTCATGAGAGACAGGAAGAAAGAGGCAGAGACACAGGCAGAGGGAGAAGCAGGCTCCACACAGGGAGCCCGACACAGGCCTCGATTCCAGGTCCCCAGGATCACACCCTGGGCCGAAGGTGGCGCCAAACCTCTGAGCCACCCGGGTTGTCCTATTTGTTTATTATGTATTTACTTATTTACTTGGATTATTTATTATATAATGAACACGTCTATCCTAGAAAGATTAAAAAATAGAGCTGTGTTTCTTCCTACAAAAGAGAATTTAAACTTTCACTTTGTTCCATCATGCAAGGTAGTGACTTTAAGTTATAGAATTATGTATTTTTAAGAAGAGGAGAGGGGTGCCTGGGTATGGCTCAGTCGGTAGAGGAGCATCTGACTCTTGATTTTGGCTGAGGTCATGATCTCGGGGTCATGAGACTGAGCCCCTTCTCAGGCTCTGTGATAGGTGTGGAGACTCAGTGGGATTCTCTTTCTCCCTCTCCTTCTGCCCCTACCCCTATGCCCCCAACTCCTCCAACTTCCGCGCTCATGTGCATGTGTTCTTTCTCTCTCTCTCTCTTTCTGGAAGAAAATTTTAAAAAGAGGGGTAGTTAATCCTAAGTGAGTCCCACAGTTGTTCTGTGGAGAAGAATATGAAGCTGGATGAGTTCTGATGTTCTTACTGAGTTGGTGGCATGAGACCAGCCTTCTCCTCCCCGGCCTTGTTCCAGGAAACTCCTGGATACAGAGTTGTTGTTTGAGGAGGGAGAATGGATTACACTAACAGTTTGCAAATTAGGAGCATGCTAATGGAAAATCTCTCCTTCACCAGACAGGCAAGTGGATTTCTAAGATACCCTTTGTTTGTAATTGGTTTTGAACAGATCCAATGTGTATATAAACAGGAGTCCCTAACTTCTTGACTGCTAGCTGCTCTGAGCCTAAACATTGAAGTTATATGAATATCAGGAATGTGGAAGGGGAGAAGTAGAGGAATGAGGGAATCTGGTTACCTCCCAAAACTAAATAACTAGATCCCAACTGGTTCCCAGTATCTGAAGAAGTGCTTCTTGCCAGCAGTGACCAAGCCAAGGCCTGCTGGGCCTTTAGACATAGTAGGACAAGGGAGGGTGAGATCTTGGAGTGGGGAGGAGCCTGCTTTGTCCCTCTTCTTTCATTCCCCAGCGCAAGGCAAGTTCAGTTAGAACTTGTGAAACTGAATTGAGTTTAAAAATGGAACTGTTGTCACAACAGCAGCTGTGATGGTGTCATTACGTGTGTTGATATTGACATTTCACACGGGGATCCTACTTTGGAGTGGGGAAGAAGGGTTTTAAAAAGAGAAGAAAAGTTCAAACCAGTAAAATGGACAGAATCCCCCTAAGTCAGCAGTCAGAACATTAAATCACCCTCCCATACATGTGTTTACTTATACTGTTTGTTATATTAGGTGGACATGGGGAAGGAATATTTCTAACAAATAGCTATAGAACAGAGCAAATAAAGTCCAGCTAAGATTTTGCTATTTGGCAAAGGGACCACTGGGTAGTTGGTAGAGGGCCTTCCACCAGAAGCTGGACTGCTTTGGGCATTGTGGCCCAGAGAGTTCCCAGAGATTGCTGTGGCTTCTGTTGGCTCTGTATAAAAGGAAAGATTAGGTACTTTTTAAAAGGTGTGCCCTAGATTAATTGCTCTTGGCTATATGAGGGCTTTTCAAAAGAGTTGGTAGTTTTAGTGTACCATCTTGATGAGATCTCCAGAGTATACCCCAAGCAACCAGACCTTTTTGAAAGGATATCATCAGTTTGAAGCCTCTCCAACTCTTATGTGATACTGCTTTGTGGTCTGGAGAAGAGAAAAAAAAAAAAAAGGAAATGAGCATTTTTGCACACTTAGTTTGGTGCCCCAGTAGCCATTATCTCATTTATTCCTTATAAGAAACTCATTTTTATAATATATGAGCTGAGGAACAGAGACAGGTGGTTATTTGCTCAAGGTCATACATTTGGTAAAGGCAGAGCTAAAATAGGTTAAGGGGGTGTGTGTGGGGGGGGAGATGCCTGTTGTATTCTTTGTAACAAAGCCTGACAATATGGGTATAAATTATCTTATTTATTGTTTGCTCGAGTCATAGAAGACCAACTGTGTGTTGTTTCTTTTCATTCTGTTGTATTAGCAAACATTTTCATTGTCCAGATTGTCCTCGTGCACAGAAATGTAACATATGCAGCCTGTTTAATTTTGTATTTGTGAATCTGACTTGATTTCCTTTTTGGCAACAGCTACTGTCTAGAGAAAAGAAAAGATTTTTCTTCGTGTCTGTTTGAAGTGACAGAAATATTGGAGCAAGTAATAAAGATGGAAAGCATTAATTATATACTTCTAAGAATTTAAAGGTCAGACAAGCTAAATATGTATGTTTTGCTCACTGGCATGTCTGTTGAAATTGTGCCAGGATACTCTCTGTTCCTACAATAAAAGCACACATTTTAGATAGCCATCAACTTACTTTGGTATCCAAAAATTACACCAGAGTGTTGCTTTAGTTGCTTTATATCTTAAAAGTTTAGGACTCACATTTCTAACATTAATGTGATTTGTTTCATGATCCACCCCCTTTGGCCATGTTTAGTTACTATGTCTCATTTTGATTTCCTCTGTTCTCCCCTCAGCTTATGTTGGAGTCTGTCAGCTGCTGCTATGTACATGTCAGGCTAGTGACTTGTAATGTTTATTAATACAATGTCAGTCTTACTGTTGAAAAAACTGTGATGCTTCTCAGAAGGTTGCAATAGAACGAAGCGTTTGATTTCCAGATCCTGTCTGCACTGCATGGTGAATACATTCTCAGATGTTATGCAGTTCACTGACCTGACAGTTATGGAACCCCGCCTGGGACCCCATTTCAGCAGGACATATTTGAACAGAAACAGTTTGCAAAACTTTACACACTTAAACTCCTGCCAAGGCAAACTGTTAGCCACTTGAGTTTGTTATAAATACCCAGTGGCAGTGGTTGGAAGTAGCCCACGGTGTGTTTTATATTCTGAACTGAATGTGAATGTCTTTGTGGTTATATAGAGTAGTAAATAATTGAGTTTGATTAGGGAGAGGGACCTCATTATCCCCCACCTGTGCCCAGCTGGAAGGGGAGGGTCGAAATGAAGCCATTAGCTGTCTCTCTTACTGGCATCTCAAAGAGCTCAAATACATCTGTGTCTTATTTTCTTTTCTGGCACAATCAGTCGAGCAAGCTAAGCAGGCATGACCGGATTTGGCAAGTCCCAAGGACTCTGGCAAAGATACACAAGGAGAAGGTGGAGGGCAGTCATTTTGGCTTCTCACTGCCCATTAGTCTAGCGAGTTATGTTTTTGGAAAATGTCTGTTTTGAAAAAGAGTACTTTGTCCAATGTCAAACATCACATACTCACACAATACTCTTTGATCTTTAAAAAAAAAAAATTTTGTCAGTGCAAGGGGAAACAAAATGTGGCACTCACACTAGTGTAAACTCTCTTTATGGATAAAGTAATACCCGAAGGACTTGCTTTAAAGCAGGCATGCTGCAGTTATTACAAGGCTTTCTCTTGCTCATATATTTTCATTTTCTACTTTGAAGTGCTAAAGAATGAACATGCATGGAATTGGGACCAGCACAGGCTGGGAACTGTAGGAGTGTGTCTTCATCATTGTTATGACCTGGTCAGGAGTGGAGAATCGAGTCCTGCTTTTGGCAGCCTTTTCCCACAAACTGAGACTGTGGCTCAGGAAACCATGATATTCTTCAAGGGCTTTTAAAAAGGGATCTCATAGTTCATATGGCTAGTGTAAGAGTTGGGGCATTTATAATCAAACTGAGTGTTACAGTGTAAGTTGAACCTTTGCCTGGCCAGTAGTTCCTATCTTGAGGATGTGCTCTCTGAAAGTCTGTTCTTACCTTGAGTCCTCAAGGCTCTCTTCTGGGCTGTAGAGAGGTTTAAAACTCAGGCTTTGAGGTCTGGCTGCCCTGGGTGTAACTCCAGGCAGGTGTCATAACCCTGCCCAACCTCAATTTCCTCCATTATAAAATGGGACTTATAATAGCACCTACTTTTTCTGGGAGGATGAACAAGTAAGTGCTCAATAAATGTTGACAACTTACATCTCATTTATCACTTCCTTGTACATAGAAAAGCCATGGTTATTATATTAAGTAAGCATTTATCATATGACGGATGTTATGTTAGCTACATTGCAAATATTTAGACCTCACAACAATCTTATACTCTAAGGATTATCCCTCTTTTGTAGATGAGGAAGCTGAAAGCTAGAGAGGGAGAGATTATATCATTTATCCCAGGAAGGCAGGGCTGGGACTCCAAAGTAGGCTCTACTCCAGAGCTTACTATGCTCTGCTGCCTTCTGGTCACCACCAGCTTTTTTAGCATGATACAGAACTAAACGATCGCTTGTTTTAAGACCTCTTCATTAAGAAGCTCTCTGATCCCCTTACCCTTTTCCAGCTTGGTTAAGTGCCTCTGTGTTTGGTAGCACTCAGAGCTCACCTCTGTCTTTGTACTTATCACATAGCACTGCAATTCTTTGCTTCTCTGTCTTCCTTTCCCACTGGACTGTGCTACTTGGTTTAGAGACCATATTGTTGATTTCTGAATTCAAAATTAAGATCTTTAATAGAGTGACTTCAGGTAAATTCCCCAATGCCTCCAGCCTCATATTCTGTAAAATGAATATATAATAAGCACCTATTTTAGGATTCAGTTAATTGATACAGATTTTAAAAGCTTAACGTTGCACATGGCACATAGTTAAGGCTCAGTAGGTAGTGGTTGCTGTTGTCACTGTTGTAATTATTGAATAATAACTTGTACTGTGCAGCTCAAAAAGCTCTTCACAAGTCTCATTGAATTTCTCTGCACCACCACCATGATTCTTTACTTCCATCATTCCCATCCAAAGCCAGTAAATTAAGCTGAGGTACAATATACCCACTTCTCTGGCTTATTCCCCCAGAAATGAAAGCTTTGAAAATGGAGCTGAATACTCATCCATGAGCTTTGGAGGGGGTTTGATGCCTGGGCCAGAGGTTGCTTGCTTACAGTGTCCCTGACTATTGCCACCCTGCCCAGCAAATTGTACATTTTAATGGCCCTGTGTTACCAATTATAAGCAATGGTTGGGATCCATTCCCCCAAATAAGCAATCTGTGCTGAAGGAATAGGAGAGAGGGGGTGAATGGGGCCTCTTCTCTTGGAGTGATGACTTGGGCAAGTGAACTAACATTTTTAAGCTCCTGTTACTGTTTGCCAACCTTAATGCCTGGTGCATGGCATTCATTGTCTGTTTATCCTCCCTGACAATTAAGTGGCCTCCTCATCTCATGGATGCAGCTGAGGTTATTACCACATGTAAGGCAACATTTTGGTTAGCCGTGGAACCAAAATTTGAACCAAAGGGTATTTAACTCCCAGCTCATGTGTTTTCCTCTCCAATATGTTGCCTTCCAACTTGAGTTTTGCTTCCAGCTCTGTCCCTATAAGTAGAATCTAAGCTTTTCAGATAAGGACCTGTGCCCTGTCACCTCTGGTTTAATATTTAGCAGAGAAATGCTCATCGTGTTAGGTTAATGTGTGTATAAAAAGTTCCCTCTCGTAACTGAGTGGCTTTGCACTGGGACAGAGCTGAATTCCTCAAGTGAGTAATCTCTTTTTAAAATGCCCATACGTTTTTCAGTGGTTACAAGACTTGACAGGACCTAACTTTGAATTGACTGAAGCACTCCTGGCAGCATTTAGCTCCCTGAAGGGGCGCTTCATCCTAGGCCCAGCACAGGCAGCCCAAGGAGCTGTGGAGGGCAGCTGCTTTTGCTCACTGTCCCCCAGTGCCCTGCTGCGGTGGAAAACAAGCTGTCCATGAGGGGAGCAGGAGGAGGAGCAGTTTCTGAGCCAGGCCTCAAGATTTGTCATCCATCTGTCTATCCGTCCACCTGTCTGTCCAAGGGCTAGTCACCCTCAACACAGGTCACAACTCAGAAACTGGAATGTAGGGCCACACAGAAGGGAGGCAGGACTGGCCCCCTACTTACCTGCTCCAACATTTCCCTCGAGATCAGTGTCTTTTCAATCACAGACCCAATGCCCAGCATTAAATAAAAGCAGCTCCACAAGATGTATTTCTATAGACTTTTTAGAAAGCACATAAAAATTTCTGGATATAAAGAAATGAGGCATAAAACCCAGAATGTTTGGAAGTCAAGCTGAAAATTGTGGGAGCAAGTCTCCATATCCATTTATTAAATGGGAGCATAACTTAACACTTACACCTAGAGGTCTTTTGAGAACCACTTAGGTTCTGTACTCTTGTATTTTCGAAACATTTTGCCCCCCTTAAGTGCTATAGACTTCGCGTAAGATCCAAAGTTGGTGTTTGTGTGGAAAGAGAGAAGCAAGTGGAGTGGGAGACTGACCTGAGGAAGCCTTCATCGGGTCTGGTTGAGTGTGCAGTGCACAGGTCACAACCTCTTTCTCCTTTTAACGTGCACAATTTTACCGAAATGGAGCCCCAGAGTGAGATACCGCACACTCGTGAAGGCACATTCTGAGTGCCAGGCGCGCCCCTTCCCTCCACTGTTGTTTTCATTTTCCTCTTATGAACCTTGCTACCCTGGCTGCAGCACGGAGGCTGTAAAGGAAGATGGAGAGCCGAGTTACCTCAGAATGATCACTATCGTTAACATTCACGGGTGGTTCACTTATCATTCCTGACTGCACAGACATGGCAGCCGCTCGGAAGCGTCCGCAGGTGTAGCATGGTGATACATATTACATTGTGCCACAATGGATTTATGTATTCTGTAACAAAAGAAAAGTGTAATGAAAAAATACAGAAGGTAATCCTTTATTCCTCCACCACACAATTTATCAGTAATGCCTGTGGATGATAAGTGCCAGGGATTTCCTCTGCTTGCTTTAACCTTGTCACCCAGGTACATTTTGGTAAAATGACAGAAAAATACAGACTAGGGATTTTCCTCTGTTCAAAAATCTTTTAAAAGGACAACTTTTAATTTATGGAAGTTAGTGCAAATGCAAGGCTTCCTTTTGAGCTTCTAGTCTGCCTTTGCTAAAAAAGATAAACGTATTGGTTTGAAATAATGCTGTCAGCCAGCAGCAGATTAGGAGAGAATGTAAGCAACTTATAAGCAGACTCATATCTAAAATAGTTCGGGTGGAACCTGGGTGGATGGAAGTTCGTGAGATCTAGCCCAGTACTAGTTTGTGCAGACCCGAGAACTTGTGTTCCTTTTAGGCCCCACTCACCCATCGCCCAACATATTGTCACAGATGGAGCGCATACTGACTTCCGAGGAGAGAGCAGGGGAAGACAAGCCTGAATGCGGATGATTGGCGTTTGTTCCAAACATACACTGGCCTAGCGCCAGAGCAAATACCCCCAAGTTTATAAATGCACAAGGCACTTTACATTTCAGTGCTCTTGCCAAAGTATCACTTACTGCATCGCTCCCTAAATATAGTTTTAAAAAAAGAGCTATTTCTTATTTTGCTTTGATCAGTAAAATAAACTTTTAAAGATTGTTCTGGGATGGGGTCCAGCTTCTGAGGTAAAGAATGGCTGGATCTCAGGCATGATTCAGTAACAGAGTGTTCAGTAAAATTAGCTTGACAGTTCTCAGGCCTGCTGTTCAATAGCAAGAACTTGACCAAGTTAAAATGGATGATTGTGCTGGCTAGACCAGCGTCGGCTTTTGCTTTTTAACAAATGGAATGTCAAGGATTAAACAGCAAGCCGTATGGAGAGGAGGGGTGTGAAGATGTCTTTGTATTAGGGAAGCAAATTGGGTCCTTCGTTTTGAGATGGGCCCACAGCCCCTCTGGAAAGCCAGCCACCTGGTTGGGTCCAAACTAGGTTTAAGGCCCCTTCTCAGCCTGACCTACCATTGGGAAGCTTTTCTGTGGCTTAGCTTGGGGCTTGGCTTTTCTTTCAGATTTCTTGTCAATATAAAGTTCTGCCATATTTTTTGGCCATGTGTTCTCCTTTGAGATTCTTATGAGGAAATGGGAATGTGACCAAACTCCTTGTGGTAATTCCCATGTTCCATAGTTGGAAACTTGGGTCCCATTTGTTACATGAACTGCTTGGAATTGGCCTGTTTTGTTCTGGTGCCCGAGCATAGTGAGTAGTATTTGTGATACTTGCTATTGCAATTAACAGTCTTGGTGAAGTTACACCTCAATCAGGGATGGGCTTCTGTTTTTAGGGTACTTGTTCCCTACCAGGTTTTTCCTATCTAAATGAATCACTCCCTCCAAGTTCGACTGGCTAGAAGCTACAAGTAATGTTAGTATTTTGACTTGTAATTATTTATGCTTCATTTCACATTTTATTTGACCTTCTAGGACTAAGTAGATTAAAACATTCTTACTGAAGTATACAGACTATACGTTTAAAATTTGTTTATTTACTTACTTACTTACTAGCCAGTTTGAGCCTTTTTTTTCCTTATTCTAAATTGCTTTGGGCTATAATGTTTTCCTCTCACCTCCTACCCCTGCCACTCCATGATGTTTTCCTCTAGGGATCCATGAACTTTAATGTGATCATAGTATCTGCCTGCAGTGACATCTACTGACACAAGCCAAGTTTATTATCAATCCTTGCTGCAGGATTTGGCTTGGGAGCCAACATGAGTAACCCATGCTACAAGTGACCCACACAGACCAAGTAGATTCAACTTGAGAGAAATTAGAAAAACCTTCCCTAACTCTGACCTTTCTTTAACTTGGAACCATTTATGCCAGAATGCTTCTCTCTTTCATTAGAAGTTAGTCTGTTTTTAAATAACTGGCACATTGAGGTACACTTGGTAAAATTTTATTAAACAGTGAAGACCACAGTAACATTCCTCTGATTGAATATTAATGATGATTCAATAAATATTTGTCTTTTCATACAGAAATGCTGCTCATGGATTTTCCCTTATTCAAGTGGACAACACAAAGGTCACCATGAAAGAAATCTTGCTTAAGGCAGTGAAGCGAAGAAAAGGATCTCAGAAAATTTCAGGTGAGACTCTGGAAATAGAAGCTCAACTGTTTAAAATGCTTGGTGTGTGCATACATGTGTGTGTGTGTGCATGCACACGCATATATATGTGTGTGTGTGAGAGATGACTGGCTAGATACTGTTTTAGGTATCATTGCTGGAAGGTTTTGTTAGCAGATTTACAGCAAAAAAGTGATTTTTAAAACTGCCCCTGGGCCTAAGGAAGAGATTGGGTCAGTGGCATGTGTGAGAAAAATATGTTCATATTGATTATGGAAGCTCTGTCATTAATAATTTGTGATAAATTAAGGCAAAGCTATTTGAGCTGTTAGTTGGTGTAAAGCTATCTTGAAAACCAAATCCTAAATTTGAAGGACTGCTTTTAATTTCATGTTTTCACATAATTTTCCATAGGGGAAACTCTCAGTTGCTAGTGTTTGGGATATGCAATAAAAGAAAAACAATTTTCATGTTTACTAAATGAGGGCAACTGTAAAAAAAATTTTTTTAAGATAATCCACTTGATGTGCACAAATACCTGTTAATCTTTAATTCTTCATTACCCAACTTTGTACAGAAAATAAGCTTATGGTATTAACTATGATATTTAAAGGATATGAGGGAAAAATATTACCAGTATTGAGAAATAATTATTTTGAGAAATAGCTCTAGGATTTGTCATACCACAGACAACTTTAATATAAATCAACCTCTTTATGACATGTCAAATATCATTGCTTTGTAAATAAATGAGACTTCTTCAACACCTTTGGTTTCATCTTCTAGAGAGGAAAAAAGGCATTACTCAGGTTGAAGAAAATAGTTTTGTGTTCTTTTTAAGGAGAGGCATATAATCTGTTCCAGATTTAATTAGCTATCTTCAGATGAAAGCTGAAGTTTTAATAAAAGTTAGAAGAGATAACATAGTGAAGGACACGGATGAGCTGTCTCAAGGCCATATTCCAGGGGAACGATAAGAGCTGTAAAAAATGGCAGAGGAGAGCAATTGAATGGAGCAGTGAAAATCTGATTCTCATAAAAAAGAGAGAGAGAGAGAGATGCTGGTAGGGGCGGTTGTAGATGAGACCTGCTAGCGTCTGCAAGCAATTTGGATGCTTGCCAGGAGTCATTGTTCACCCTCGGCTGTGGCGGCTCCGTCCAGATGTGCCAACTGCACGTTTCGGCTTTTGCCAGCTGACTGCGCCGTTTGATAACCAGCTCTCTGGATGCCCATCACTGGCCGCAGAGATAGAATTAAATGATGATGATCTTCCCACAAGTTGGGAGAGGAAACAATGCATATAAATCTTGATTTCATCTCAGCATGAGAAGTCTTTATCCATCATCACTCATAATGAACAAGTCGTTAGCTGGGATGAATGGTGTTCTGGTTTTTCCAAACACCTCTTTTGTTCATTTTTTGGGTGACTTTTATCCATTGCATGGGGGTCAAACCTCTTTACATTTAAGGGATGATTAAAGAGGCATAGCCTTTCCTTCCCAGGGGAAAGAAGATATTTGGGGGTTCTAGATGCCAATCTAATAGCATTTAAACAGCTTCAGATATTTAAAGATATTTAATAAGCATTCGTCTTCCATTAAGATCCTTTTTTTTCCCTCTTGTTTTGTCCCTAAATCTCTTACAGAGTAGTGCATTTTGTGACACATTCATTATATTCAAAGATAGCGTTATTCTAGGCTGTCCCAAGAGAAGCAGGAACCAGCTTTTTAAACCTTCTTATTAGAAATTCAGCTGTTGCTTATTTTTTTAGACCATGAAACCTTTGTGAAATTGCTGAGGTGCAGCTGAACCAGTGTCTTTCCCTCTGTCTCCAACTATCTCTTTCCAATTGTGTACCTATTTATCTGTGTCCATCTCCAGCAACCACGTTTATCATACACACGGTTATTTATGTTCACCTCTGTGTACATGTCTCTGCCATTTCCACCAGAGACTTTGCTGTAACCAAAACACAGTGATCTACATTATTTATTCCTTTTCATACGAGAGAAGTCATTTGAGATTGATGTATTTACATAAATTACTGTCCATTTCTTAATCCAAATAGCTCTATAAAACGAGAAGCTCTTTCTGTTGCTTTATTAAGTCGAGTCTTGTGAAACCAAAGGATCTCCAGTTTGGCAAAGATGTTTATTTAAGGTTAGCTTGGTGAAGACAGTGTATTTTGTGGTTTCGAACTTTGTATTGTGGAGTAGGCTTGTTTGGGAGGGTAATTAATGAAAAGAAGAACATCCTCTTGTCATAGATGGAAACACAGTATGTTTACTTAAAAGAAAAAAAGGCTGTTAATGCTCACAATTGGCTGTGAAATACTTGTACACATTATGACATATGAACCTAGTCATGAACTCAAGAACCTGGTGGCAGGAGATACCAGGCTTGAGACATTCATCTTGCCCTTGCTTAGTGTCTGCCACAGTGACCTGCACAGTCTCTGCAAGAAGGGGCCTGCCTTACCCCATGTCCAGGACAGTAGTAGGGCACTCAGCCCTCTCTTCAAACAGCTTCAGCCTGATGGAGTACAGAACAGCACTTGTCTCTTTGCTGCTCCTATTAACTGAAGTGAGAGACGAGATCAGACAACACGTGCCATGTGAAGGCGAGAAGTCTCACTGCTTGTTCGTTAGGGGTTAGCTGTCCTAGAACCAGCTTTCAGAAATCCTTTTATAGGATGACAAGGCACTTGTGCTGCTTACCCACAAACCTCTAACTTCTCTCCTCCTTTTTTTTTTTTTTTCAGACTGACCATACAACTCTCCATTTCATAGTAATCATAAACTGAGAACCTAAATTATTTTATTATGAAACCCAGATGTGGGTTTAATGCCTGCCTTAAGGCTTAAACATTCTGTTGCCCTTCCCTCTGGCACTGTGTTCCCAGTTTTCATTTGTAAAAAAATTGGAAGGTGGCAGATATTTGAGCAAAAGAAGTCATCTTTGTTTAGGTAGATAGGTTTGTCAATGGAAACCCTTAGGGTTGTAAAATATTTTTGCTTGGTATAGATGGACCATCATGACAGGCTCTTGTAACTGATCTAGAATTTTGACTTGCATTATTTGTAATTATCATTGTCATAACTATTTATGAACACTGCAGGGTTTTTTCTATTAATATTCATGTACTGAACTAATCTTTTCATGGTGTGTTCCAGTCAGTTCTCTGCTAAGGCCCATTTTTTTTTAAAGCCCATTTTTAAATATCTTTTTTAAAGTTTCTCTGCAGCTTTTCATTTTATTACTGACCCACTTGACATATGGAAGCTACCTGCATTGGCGGAAAGACCCCATTGTTTAGAAAATTGTAAATGGAGAATCTGATTTGAGAAGAATTAGCTGGAATCTCTTTACTAATTTTTACAATTGGGTGTGTGTGTTTTTGACATAATGAGTAGCCAGTCAGGTTCTATGATTTAGCTGGTAAAATATACTGACCTGTTGTCTAGTGAGTAAAGCTCTTAGCTCATCAAGTCCTCCTTTTGGCAAGTTCGCCCTCACAATCAGCTAGTGATCTTCTGAGCTTCTTAGTATTTTGTTGTTGTTTAAAAATGCTGTCTCCCACCAGCCTTTACCAGCCTCCTGAATCAGGAACACTTAAGAAATGTAGGTAGATACAATTTCAGTTTTACATTGACACAGAAATATAGTTAACTCTTGGTCTACAAAAGAGAGAAGGCTTTGAAGTGGGATTTTCCAAGCAGAATAGTTTTCTGTGTGGTTCTATTTCAATATCTGTTGTCATTTTGAAATGGAGGTGTTTTTCCTATCATCTGCTGAAAAGTTGAACCAGAAGCATATTAACTTTTTCTTACCCTTCTTTATTCTTGCCTTTTGATATAAAAGACAAATTTTTATTCATCTGAAAATCCTTTTGAAAAGTTCTTATGGTATTGTTAATAAGCCTTATGGCATTCATTTTTGCTTTTCCCTTATAAAATTTCACCTAGATTTTGAAAGATAAATGTTAGCTTTGTCAAGCGGGCTCTCTCTTAACGTCTCTGTTTAGAGTCACAGGCCACCTTATTGCTTGCTGATGTACTGTATTTTCACAAGACACCTAGAGTATCATTAGTGACATTGTCTAGGACACCTCCACATTATTCCCTAAAACAGTGCTAGGTGCAGAGAAGGTGAGCAAAAAGCTACCACAGGGTGCAGGGTTCTGTTCAGAAAAAGGGCTAATGATGATATCATTGGATTCTCAAGTTTTATATTAAAGATTCATGTAAAATGTAAATTTTGATCCATAATGTATTTGTATGTTCACTTCTCATGTCTTCTCATGTTGTCAGACCTATGCTTGGGTGCAGGGAGACAGTGGGAGGCAGATTTACAAGGCCCTTGCTCAGGAGGAACTTATATTCTAGAAGGAAGGTAAATATGAGGGGCTGAGAGAAAAGAAGATACAACATATAGGATGGTCAGGGAACTCCTCCCCAAGAAATTGACACTTAAATTGTGACCTTCACATTTAAGCTGTGAAGAATTGGCTGGGGGGGGGGGGGCGCGGTCTGGAGGGCAGTGTCATTCAAAGTAGTGACTATTAAAGGTTTACTATTTTTTTGAATTTTTTTTTAATTTTTATTTACTTATGATAGTCACACAGAGAGAGAGAGAGAGAGAGAGGCAGAGACACAGGCAGAGGGAGAAGCAGGCTCCATGCACCGGGAGCCCGACGTGGGATTCGATCCCAGATCTCCAGGATCGTGCCCTGGGCCAAAGGCAGGTGCTAAACCGCTGCGCCACCCAGGGATCCCCCAGTTTACTATATTTTAATATAAAAGAACATTTCAGATTACTGTGTAGTTAATTTACTTAACTTCCTCCCCCCATCCCACCCCTCCCCAAAAAGTAGTAAAATTGACCCTTGAATTCTTCCCTGTGCTAGGTCCGCACATCTTACCCATTAGCAGATCCTCTCAGTTTTACTTCCAGAATATATCCTGAATTTACTCAGTCTTTTCCATCTCGACTGGCTGAGTCCAGATCGTCATGACCTCACCCAGACTGTTGAAATAGTGGTTTTTCTGGTTTTCCTGCCTCTACTATTGTCCTCCTCCATTCTGATGTCTACACAGCAGCCAGAGAGATCTTCTTTTTTTTTTTTTTAAGATTTTATTTATTTATTCATGAGAGAGAGAGAGAGGGGCAGAGACACAGGCAGAGGGAGAAGCAGGCTCCTTGCAGGGAACCCGATGTGGGACTTGGTCCCGGGTCTCCAGGACCATGCCCTGGGCTGAAGGCAGCGCTAAACCGCTGAGCCACCCGGGCTGCCCCAGAGATCTTCTAAAGTATAAATCAGATCATTTCTGCTCTATACCCTCAGTGACTTTCAGAATAAAATTCAAACTTCGAACTACTGTGAAATACTCTGAGGCTCAAAGAGGGGAAGGGACGTACAGAGAATATGAACACAAAGAAAGAAAAGAATTGGAAAGAAGTGCAGAACTGATCATTGCAATATGGCAGAGAAATATAGATAGACTAGGTGGAGAACCTGGGAAGTCAGTGTGGGGATTTGGAGCCTATAACCTAACATGGAGCTGCTGTACTTAGTAGGTTGGCAGCAGCAGGGCCAATCTCTGACACACTCTCTGCAACAACTCACTTGTAGGCCTTACTTTCATGCCAGATAGACCTAGAAAGGAGCATACTAATTAATTAATTATTGGTAATGTTTTAAAGGGGATTTGTGTGTCAGGCGAGGAGTTGGTCTCTCCCCAAGATGTGGTTCCAGTGGGGAAAGAGCTGATTTATTGAGTGCCTTTGTGTGCTTATACATATTACCTCATTTAATCTGCTGACACCCCTAGGAAGTAGATTTTTTTTTTTTGCCTGTCTTACAGACAAGACTTTAGAAAGGTTTGGGGGCAGCCGGGGTGGCCCAGCGGTTTAAGTGCCACCTTCGGCCCAGAGCGTGATCCTGGAGACGCAGGATCGAGTCCCACATCGGGCTCCCTGCATGGAGCCTGCTTCTCCTTCTGCCTGTGTCTCTAACTTTCTCTCTCCCTGTGTCTCTCATGAATAAATAAATAAAATCTTTAAAAAAAAAAAAAAAAAGAAAAGAAAGGTTTGGGGGTGGTGCACATTAGAATTAAGGAACTGTTAAGAACTATATGTATAATCATATACTTACCTCTCTGAGCCTCCCTTTCCTCAGCTCTAAAAGAACTTAAAGTTACCCAAATTTCCACAGTAAGTAAATGGCAGAATTGGAGCACAGGCTTTTTTGACCTCAAAGCCCATACTCTTTTTATTGTACCATGTTGCTTATTAGAACCCTAATGGGAGAACAAATTTAAAATTCTGTAAACAGAAATGTTCATTGATTCTAAGATCTAAATGCACTAGGGAAGTGCAGCATTTAAAGGAACCCTGTGGTGAATCGAGATATAAAGCCAGGAATTCTTTTTGTAATTGCACAGTTTGTCTGTATTGGTGTCAGTTTTAATGTTTTATGTCTAGCTTTCTTAAAGCAACATACACCTGTCCTGAACTGCCCTGTGGAGAAGAAAAGCCCATATGTTTTAGAGGGAGCAAGGTTTCTAACACTCTTCTAACCTGAAATGTTCTCCAAAGGCTAAAATAAGCTAAAGAATCTTCTAGCTATAGAGTTGAAGAGTCTTATTTCTTGTATAATTGTAATGATGGAAAATCCAGTAACCTTTCTTTTATGAAAGTAATTTGTGAGTCAGAGACAGACATGTGGTTTCCTTATGCCATAGCAGGTAATCCTTCAAAAGAAGAAAAAGAAGGTGAAGAAGAAGAGGTAAATAAGACCGTTTAAATGTTCTTAGTCGAAAAGGCAGTAATTTCTGTGGGAAGCTGATCCTTCTCATGAAAGAACAAATAATCATGCTGATGCCACTTATGCATGGGCAGGGGGCGGGGGGTAAGAAATAAAGACCTGATACTTGATATCCACTGACCCAGTGGGAAAATGATAGAGAAAATTAGGGCAGCTAAAGTGCTTAAATGTATAACTCAGAAATGCCCCAGGCAAGAAACTCCAAGTTAAATATTCCTCCTTTCGTCTTCTCTCTGCCTCTTTATCTTGTTGTTTCTTCCCACCTGAGCCTCCCCCTGTCTGAAGTGCTCTGAGGCTCCTGATGGATCTTCTTGAGAATAGAGCAGAGCATGTTAAAGATGGCATTGCAGTCAACTATTTTATCTAGGAAGCCTGGAAATTTAGAGAATTTATGTCAGGCAAAAATCTTTGGGAACCACTTTAGAGACCCAATTATTTTAGAAAGGTGTATGAGCTCTCACAACCGCCATATCAGAAAAACCTGATATATATCATTCGCCAAAACTACATTTGACCAGCGTTTACTCTTCCTACCAGTCGCTAATCTTTCAGAAGTTCCTTTTCCATCACAAAATCTATTCATTCACTCCATCTGGGACAGTCACCAACGTGGATTAGATTAAAGCAGAAGCCGAACGAAAGAAAGAGAAAAGACCTATTCACCTGACAGACTGTGTGGTGCTGCAGGAGGCACATACATTATGGAGTCAGAGGAAGGACCTTCTCTGGGCCACTCGGGACTAGTTCTAGAGCATCACTAATTTATTAAAGCTTTTTAGAAGAAAACTACATTCAGTGTACATACTAACTGTAAGCTGTACCCTGATTTTAGAAATGTTAAGAAGGAGGAAAAAATGCATCTTAGAATTCAGAACTGCAGTATCAGAATGTGCAGTCCTGTACTTACCTCCATGCTTTACTCAGCTGTGACGTGGAGAGGTTGAGGGAGGAGTCACCCAAGGCACTGTGTGAAGGGGCAAGTGTGCTCTCAAGCTCTGAGTCTGGCTCTGACAGACCCTGTTGACCTCAATGGTCACTGTCCATTGCTGCCTGCTCTGGGCCAGCACTGTGCTAGAATCAGGTGGAAACCCAGTGAGAAAACAGATTCAGAAAAGGGGCAGTAAAATATGGCAAATTCACAAGGAGAAGTACATAAGCTACCAAAGCAGCATAGATAAGGAAGTACTTAAACTACTAGGAGAGGCAGGGGACTGAGAAAAAATGCTCTGGAGTAAATGATTTGATGATTTTTTTGAAGATTAAATAGAATTTTGCCAGATGGGTGAGAGGAAGGACAGTCCAGGCAGAGACGTTTTGAGATGTAGTGGCAAAACATGGACATCCCAAATTTCCAGAGCAAGAACAGGGCAAAGGATACACTGCAGAAGCTAGGCAGTGTCCAGATCTGACCAGGCCAGACCTGATAATATACTCAAAACTAGAAAAGCTGTATTTGTTTACTGGGGGCTGACTTTGCAGCAGATACTATGTAGGCATCAGGGATTTTGTTGAAGCCAGGAAATGGTCCTTACCCTCCTGGAGCTTACTGTTTAGTTGGGGAGACAAACAAATAAATAGGCAATTACAATGCCGTGCATGTGATCAGTGGAAATAAGTGTAAGGCCTGGGTACATACATCACACATGGTGGGAGGGGAGCCCTAGTCCAGTCTTAGGGGGTCAGGGAGAACTATCCTGAGCAAATCTTCCAGGTGAGACCTGAAGATCGTAGAAACTGATCAGATGAAGAAGGCTGGGAAAGAGCATTCAGGCTGAAGGAGTGAAGTGAGAGAGCTTGATGCCTTCTGGAAACCCATGTAGTTCCATATAATAAGCAGAAGAGTAATAGTTAACAGGCATGATGAACCTGAAGTAGTCATTTGTGACCAGGTCATGTTTGTAAACCATGTTGAATTTGAGCTTTATTCTGGTGGCAGAGGGGGAACCATTGAAAGAAGAACAATATAGTCAGAATTTCTTTTAGAAAACACACCATCTTCATGATAAAAATCGATTAGAGGACATAAAACAGGAGGCAGAGACACCCGTGAGGAGGCTCTTGAGGACTCTATCCAACAGATGATGAGCCCTGAATTAAGTCATGGAGAGAAGTGGATGGTACTCAGTACAGGAAGTAGAGAGATGGACACCATATAGTAAAGTCTGATTTCTTTTATTAGAGCTGAATGCACAGTTTGAGGAGAATTAAAATACCTTGAGGCTGCCACCATCTCTGGTATTAATATTAAAAACTGAAGGGTGGTAAAAGATAGGCTTTTAAAGATTTCTTTTTAAAAAAATTAAATGCTTGTTGAAAAAAAATTGAACATTTAGAAAGTACATGAAGTAAAAAGTAAATGTCTGAAGTTTTCCTCTTACCGTATTTGGTGTGAACCCTTGTTTTTTTTAATTCAGTTCACACATAGATATATGTATCGGCAGGACCCTGTTCTTTTTGTTTCTGGTTTCTTTAAATCACTATATACCCAACGTTTAGCAGTGTCAAATAGAAGACATTCCATAAATGTTTATTAAATGAACTTGTAAAAAAAATGTATCCAGGGATCCCTGGGTGGCGCAGCGGTTTGGCGCCTGCCTTTGGCCCAGGGCGCGATCCTGGCGACCCGGGATCAAATCCCACGTCGGGCTCCCGATGCATGGAGCCTGCTTCTCCCTCTGCCTGTGTCTCTGCCTCTCTCTCTCTCTCTCTGTGACTATCATAAATAAATAAGTAAAAAAAATAAAAATAAAAAAAATGTATCCACATAATAATTTTTAAGAAGGATACCATACAGTGTATATGATTTTGCATTTGTTTTTCACTGGTTATTGTGTCATAAGCATTCTACTATATTACAGTAACCATCGCAGTTTAATCTTTCTGGTTAAATTTATTTAACTTAGTTCTCTGTTGTTGGACATTTAGATTATTTCCAAATTTCCAGTTTTATACAAAAATATAGTCACAGTTGTGCTAGTTGTTAAATATAGGATTGCTTGTCAGAGGTTTGCTTGTTTAAAATATTGGGAAAAACAAATGGCCCTTTAAAAAGTTTAGACCAGGGCAGCCTGGGTGGCTCAGCGGTTTGGGGCCTGCCTTCGGCCCGGGGCATGATCCTGGAGACCTGGAATTGAGTCCCACGTTGGGCTCCCTGCGTGAAGCCTGCTTCTCCCTCTGCCTGAGTCTCGGCCTTTCTGTGTCTCTCAGGAATGAATGAATGAATGAATGAATGAATGAATGAATAAATAAATAAATAAATAAATAAATAAATAAATAAATAAATAAATAAATAAAATAAAATAAAATAAAATAAAAAATTTAGACCAATTCTTTGACACTCCAAGAATATATGAGAGCATCTTCTTTTCCCACTCCCTTACTGACGCTGATGTTATCAATCTTTAAATTTTGCCAGACTGTGGCTAGCAGTTAATATCTCATTTGCATTTGCATTTCTGGGGGGGTTTTTTGTGTATAAAGTTAAGCATCTTTAAAAGTATTTTATTTGCCATTTATCTTTCTTAAAGATCGTTTTTAAGTCAGTTGTTTTAGTGGGAAGAGAAATTGAGCAGTCTAATTTCACAAAACTATTTTTAAGAAGTACCCTGTAGTTTAGAATACGGTTTACTTTACAACCCTCTTTCCTGCCCCAGCAGGTAAACACACACACACACACACACACACACACACACACTCGTATAGAAAAAAGGCACACATCCAACCCAGGCCATTTTACTTATTTGCCTTTTGGCCCTTCACTCACCAACAAAGCTCTTGTTTTTATGTTTGGATAGAGTTAGCTGGTAATTCACTAGATTCCAATTCACCTCACTTAGAACCATATGTTGTTACCTCCCTACTTTGTCACAAAACTATTTGAAAAAACAGATTTCTTGTTAAATAGTTTATTTTAGTCTGATATGTGTATATAGTACTTAGAAAATGCATCATAATCTGGAAATCAGAAATGTAGACAAAAAAGTTGTCACTCCTTAACACGTTTATTTTGGGGAGGCACATTTACGGACATGTCTGGCAGCTTTATAAACAGTACTACTGGCACCAAGGGCAACTGTAGGGGGTTAATGGAGACCCTGCATCATTCCTTGCCATGTGCCTGGTGAGTTAACTCCTAGAAGTTTCTGGGAATGGTAGCAAGTGGGGAAAAGGCTGCAACCAACAATCAATGTCACAAAGTGGGGATGACTAATTTGCCGAGGACACCATTGAGACAGATGTTTAATTAGCTGAAGTCAGAGTGGATAAATTGGGAGAGAACTGCCTATGCAGAGAGATGCCCTGTTCCCTCATCTCTCATTTAACTGGTTTGGTTTTGGTTTTTGTCCTTTCTGTTTTCTTTTGGAAGGCAACATCCTCAGACTCAGGGGAGCTGGGAGGGGAATAGGACAAAAAGTACCCTTTGGTACATCTACTGAACACTTACTTATATTTTTGTTTTTAACTATATTTTTGTATTTAACCTTGTGAAATGGACATTATCTATTTTTTATGGTTGAGAAAACTGAGGATGTGTAAATGTGTATTGTGTATATGTACATGCATTCTTGTGTGGGTTGCTAATGAGTGACATAGATGAGATTTGAACCTGTACCCCTTGAATCTTAAGCCCAGCATTTTTTTCTCTGTACTGCAGCTTCCCCACTTAAAATGTAATACAAATGAGAGAACTTTCTGGAATAAAGTAAGCTGTATATTGACAGGAGCTGGTGTATGCATTTGTTAGAACTGTCAAATGATACTCATAAGATTTGTGCATATCATTGTATGAAAATTTTACCTAAAAGTAAAAAGAGAATCTCAAATATTGGATACCAGTTAACGTTATGCACACTGAATGTACTGATGTCTGCTCTTCACTTTGAATTTTTTTTAAGAGATGCATTGGTGGATGGATATATGATAAAGCAAATACAGTAAAAATGCCAGTTATAGGGTCTAGGTGGTGGGTACATGGGTTTTCAATGTATAGTTCTTTCAACTTCTCTGTAATTTAAAAATGTTGATAATAACCTAGGAAAGAACTCATAAAAATTAAAAATATATAATTTCGGTTCTGCTTATTAATGTAAATTTCTGAGCTTACAAATAAATGTCTTTGTGGTATAGAAAATACTAATCTTTACTTCTTAATAGGGTAGTTTATCTTTCATTACTTCATATGTTAAAAGACATCTTTGAGGTCATAGTTTCTTCCATGGACCCGTGGTTTTAAGTAGCATATAGAGTTATGAAAATATAATTACCACTTATTGAATATTAAAAATTTGCCAGGCAATCTGCCAAACACTTTTTGTAGTGATGTCTTTTAATCCTTAAATCAAGTATTTGAATTGGTTGTTATTTTTGTTTTATAAGAGAGAAAACTAAAGCTCAGAGAGTCTGCAAGACTTGTCCAAGATCACACAGCTAGTAAGCTGGGGAACCGGGACTCAAACCCAGATGTATGATGCCAAAGTTTGTATTCCTCTTACTGGCTAAGTCTCCGGGGTCCACGTGGCAGTGGAGGCAGGTATGCTTTTCTTCCTGGAGAGACCAAGTGCACCTGCTTCATTTGGACATGGCAGTATGATTCAGTGGAAAGAGTACAGGTCTTCACCCTAGCTGTGCCTTTCACACAAGCTGTAAGGTTATACTAGTCATCAAACCTTTTTACCTTGGTTATCTTTTCTGTCAACAGTTCATAGTAAGTGTTCAGTGGATATTGGCTGCCTTTATCCTTGTTGCCACTGCTGCACCAGGCACACCATAAAATCTAGCTTTTGAGGTTTTTATTTACTTCCTTTTCTACCCATATGACTTTGTCTTTGCCTGTACCTTTCATTTGCAACAAATTAAGTCTATAGAAAGCTTATACCCGGTGATAGAACCAGCCTTTGAATTGTGTTTGGATATGGATCTGCTGGAAGCATCCTTTATTTTGAGCAGGAGAAAACTAGATCCAGAGGGCCAGCACTAAAGATTTTTGGCTAACAAAAAACTTATGTCAGGCATGTAGGGGTAGCCTCATGGTCATAAGGCACAGTCATCATGTAGCTTATATCAGCAAATTTAATTTACTGTACCCAAGATTCTAGAGAGAAAGTGAACAAATTACAATTACCTGTAACAAACATGTTTATAAAAAGGTGATTATAAAAAGCCTTTGTATCAACAGCCAAGCAGCTCACAAAACCTATTGCTTCTTCTCAGAAAACATTTGAAAGAGGAAATGTAATCAAACACCAGTATGATTTTTGAGGAATGATTACAAAAGTTACAGAAAGATTTTGAGTGCTGTCTGTCTGCCCCTTACACCCCCCATGAAGCAGGCCATTTATATAATTACCCTGTTAGTAAGTATAGTTTTCCTCTAAGGAAAACTCTTCTGCCAAGGTTGGGTTTAGCCATTTGCATGAAAAATCATCACTTTATATGAGCTTTGCCCCCATAGAAGACCTCTTTAGCCCAGAGACCTGAGAACTCAGCTTCTATCTCTCAATGCTTTCAGAGGCCTGACACTAGAACCAGTCTTCCCCAATAGCAGTTTTATTAAAAGGCAGTTTTAACAGTTGCACTGACAACTTCCCACAAAGAGTTTTTCCTTTTTGAGTAAGTTACAAAAACTGGCACTTTCTACAATGCCTTTAAATGCATTAAGAAAAAAAGAAGAAGAAAAATAGCTCATAGGTATTTCTTCTTCTGTCCTACAGTGACAATAGTACCCAGAAACAAAGATGACTTAAAATCAGGAAAAGGCATTGAAGTGGCACTGGGAGGCAAGTCTAGGGAAAAGATACATCAGCACCTACTTCTCGTTACCTGGCTACTGATCACAGTAGGACAGTCAGCAAGGTGGATAGATTTTACTGTGCCATCAAACTAATTTTTCAAATAGAAAGTCAGTGAGATGTGATTAAAGCCCAAGTGCTACAGAAGATACAAGGTGGTCTATTGGAGCTCCTCAGTCTTCCTCAAAACTGTCACCGCTAGATCATAGAACTATCAAATCATAACAGAACCCCAGCCTTACTTTTTTTTGTACACTGCATTTAATAGAACAATGTGAATTAGACAAAATTAAGACAAAGTATGATTTAAGTCTAAAAAAATCCTGAGGGTCATGTAGATCTCTCAAGCATAGTGTATCTGAATCCAAACTCCTCACTCAGTAAATATTTATAGAGTTTCTGCTACATTTTAGGCAGTGTATAAAGGATGGCCAACCTGTTCTCAGCTCTGATTTTAGTGGGGTAGATGGTCAATAAAAACAGACTGAGATAGATTTGATAAGGATACTCACTTCTCGTTAAAAGGACTTCTTTGAGTCTCCAGTTTGATGAGCACCACTCCCAAAAGGACTCCCTCTTGCCTCCATGATCAGGCATTACCTCAGATTTTCCACTTGAGCGAGTTTCCATGCATCTGCCAACCAGTTACCAACACTGCGCCCTGATGCAGGAAGACATGGACAGGACAGCGATGGCTGGGTGAATTCATGAGATCAACAGTGTAAATTAAGAGGTACAGGCAGTATCTCAGCCTTGGAAGCTGCTAGGGAAAACACTGTCCCTCAGCCACTAAGCCTTGCGTCAGCAGCGCCATGGGCCTGCCCCAGTGAGTTCCAAAAAGCTTGATCTTGCCAGATGTTGGTGAGTACCTTACCAAGGGAAAGGACAGGGGCCCTCCTTTTCTTTTAGGATGGGGGAGTTGAGCTTTCCTTTGAGTAAAATGAAAGCCCCTTGTGGAGAACAGGTTCCTTTTTGTTTGCCAGCACTGTAGCTGGTGTGGAGTTGATGACTAACGTATTTTGTGGAATAAGCAAAGGAGAAGCAG
Organism: Nyctereutes procyonoides; assembly: GCF_905146905.1. NCBI lineage: Eukaryota > Metazoa > Chordata > Mammalia > Carnivora > Canidae > Nyctereutes > Nyctereutes procyonoides. The sequence goes on from NW_026575020.1 coordinate 39,697,400, forward strand.
TGAGAGCCAATCTACAGCCCACAGCTGCTTCACTCCCTGCCAGCCCAGGCTCAAGACTATGCACTTCCTATCCAGGAATAGATTCACTGCACTTTGATTATTGGAAATCAAACTTCCTCTGAGAATTAAATCATCGAATGAAAATGTAAATGTCTTAAAAATGAAACGCAGTGCACATCAGTTGAAATTAGTGTTGCCTCCCAGGTTCCCAAGACATGAATCTCTAATGAGTCCTTGGGGAGCCAGTGGAATACAGCAAAAACAGACATTTTAAGCCCTGATAATCAAGTAAGGGTGCCCAACAGGAAGAAGCTACTGCATACATCCTATTACAGAAAAAGAATTAGGGCAAACTCACTTTCCAAAGCAGGGTTGTACATGTGTGAAAGGTAGACCACACACTAATTCCTCATCTTCATAGCAGAGGTTAATACGTATTGTCTGTTATTTATAATCATTTTTAAAACAGCTGAGCAAGAATGCTGATAAAAAAGAAAGTGGGTACCAGAAGAGCCAAAAATTTCTGAAGTAATTACCTATAAGAAGGAATTTGGGGATGTGCAGGGAATTAACTTTTTCATTATAGGACTTGTGATATTATTTAACTTTTAAAACTATATAGATAGCAACTACCCATGGGTTCTGTCCCCATGCTTTAAGAAAAACACCTTTTTGCACTGGAAAAAAAAGTAAATAATAAAGATAAAACCTGTATATACAGTTGACCCTTGAACAACATGGGTTTGAACTACATGGGTCCACTTATGTGTGAATTTTTTATAGTACAGTACTATATGTGTATTTTCCTATTTTCTTAACATCTTCTTTAGATTACTTTATTGCAAGAATATGATATATAATACATACACCATACAAAATATGTATTAATCAACTGTTTATGTTATTGGTAAGGCTTCCGGTTAACAGTAGTTAAGTTGTTAGACAGTCAAAAGTTATGTGTGGATTTTTGGCGGTGTGGAGGATCAGCACCCCTAACCCTCTTGTTGTTCAAGAGTTCCTTTGCTAAAAGTAAAAATTGTTTTTAAAGTTTGTAAAAAGAAGACTACATACTTTCAAATTCTAGAGCTTAGAAAGATCTCTTTCTTTCCTTTACTAACATGGACTTTATTTGGTAACTTCCTTTCTCCTAAAAGCCACAAGTTTATTGCGTTGGATTTTATTGTGTTGGATTTTATTTATTATTTTTATTTATCCATTTTATTGCGTTGGATGTCACTTTTCTGTGAGAACACTGTTATTAAATAGTTGCTTTCCATTGCAAACATCTCTAAACCTTTTAAGACCAAAATGTTATATGAGTATAACCATTATATTGTGATTTTGCCAACATCTTGTCTCTGTGGCCTGTATTTTCTGAAGGTTAAAGCACAAGCTATTAGCTGAGTACTCTTGTCCCATCCTAAGAATGACTAATATCTCAAATATAAATGAAAACAGCTGCTTTTCCATAACATTAGAGTTCCAAACAGCTGTCACATGTACATTTTGACATTCTCTCTTCTTTTTTTTTTTTTTTTTTGTTTTGTTTCCCCAAATTGGGACAAAAATTAGTTTACTGAATCTACTAATCTGGTTAAGTGTATCATCTAACTTCTGTGGAAAAGTGGAGAGGAGGTCACAGAAAAGCATTTTGAACTAGAATATAGCCATCTCCAAAGATTCGAACTTACTTAAAATGAAAACTCTGTAATGAGACCTCCCTGTGCCAAGAACATAAAATTTTTTGTAGAGGCCTGGCTGTGGCTGCTGTACCAGTGTTGCCCTTGCCAGAGAGCCTGCACCTTGGCAAGACAGCCATTGTTCTCTCCCATCTCAAGAGACTGTGGAGTGCCACCCCATTGTCTCCTGAAAGCCTGAATCCCTGCTGTCTCATCTTCTGCAGCCGTTGGAGGGTTTATTTCAGGGATTATTGTTGTGGATCAGAAGGCTGTGCTCCCCCTATTGGCTTAATGCTGGCCCTACCACTCCTAAGTAACCTTGATCAGGTCATTCACTCTCTCGGAGTTCCTTGCTTTACTTTGCTCTTCAGTAAGATAAAGTCACAACTATATCACAGGCTGTTGGCTGGTAGTCTTAATTGTGGGAGCTTAATACCTGTGTTCTAGCTTAATCCCCGAGGGGTTCCCCTCTTGCTTCTCTTACTCTTTCTAGCTCTTTGGTGGGTTTCATAGTCTGTTTGAACTTCATTTTCCTCCTCTATAAATGAGAATAACACTGTCTTCTCCATAGCATTGTTGCCAGAATTAAGTAGATATCCATGTGAAACACCGAAAACACTAAGCTGTTACTATTTTATTACTCCATAAATGTTAGTCCTGACCCCTCCCTTCAGTTTCATTGTTATGAGACTCAGCCATACTCACAATTGTGTGATATAAACACTTTGTTTTTTGTGAGTATGACTGCTTTGAGTCATGATTCAAGAGACCCTAGCTACTAAGGAACCTGGCTCAAATTTAGTCCACATTACATACAGCCCAGAATGTGTGCATCTGTCTGCCCAGCTGCTCATTTGAGCTTTTCCAGGGGTCTGAGGTGCCTTGTCAGAGCAGCAAAGCATCAGTGAGAACACAGGTATGCACGTGTAAGAATGACCTAGCATTCCTCTGTAGCACTCTGCATCTGGGGCTGGATATGCAGAAGGGTTAAAAGCTGGAGAAACTTTTGTCATAAATTTTCTCTTCAGCAGGACTTCCCAGGGAACATCTGACATTAGGAGGGAGGAAATGCTGATTGGTCTCGGAGTCAGCTGAAGGAGACAGGAGCTGCAGTGGAAGCTGCTGGATTTACTGTTATTAGCAAGGCAAATGGAAAGCCAGCAGGGCAGCCCAGCTCCCAGATAATAGATGTAACAAGAAGGAGAACTCCCAGGAAGGAAAATGGCTGGCAGCCATGAGTTCTCTTCCCCCTCTACTGCTATTTTTTTCCATCGCTTTTACCTTGTTTTGTGTGTTTAGCACAGGGAGAAGCATATTTTAACATTTTCAGTTATAAGTCACAATTGATTTAAAATAAAACAGGATCTATAATTCAACTTATCAGTTTGATAGTTGAACATGGTGAAATGTTAAAATTGTATGAATATAGTATCAAACAGCTGCCATTTATTGAGCACTTTCCATGCCTAGCCTAAGTGCTTTACATGTGTTATCTCATTTAATCCATATAACAACTTCATGCTTTAGAAATTATCATTATCCCCAATTTAGAGATAAAAACCAATGCTTAGAGACCTTAGGTAATTTCCCAAGGTCTTAAAATTTAGTGAAGCTGGGATTTGAACCATGCCATTAAGGTCCTACCAGTCCAGTGGAAAGTACTGAGACAAGAGCACAAATGTCTATTATGGGGCCAGACAGGGTACTGGCAGTAAGAAAAGTGCTTACTGAGGCCTGTGTTCCTGTCTTGAAAAACAGCCCTGGCTGGTACAGTGGTATTTAGAAGGTGGATGGGTAGGCAGGGAAGAGCCCAGCTGGCAGGTAGAAATGATCTCTGAAGGACCTGATCCCTCAAAACAAGAAGGGCATGAAGGCAGTTGATACCTAAGGACCACAAGGACTGAGGGAGAATTGCAGGTCCTGACAGCAAGGACCAGGGAAGCAGATGATGCTCAGCATCCAGGGACACAAATACAGAGAGCTGTGTCCTATGCAGGGTCAGGTCAGAAAGGCAACAGGTGAACAAAACACCAATTGTCAAGATTACCGCTAGAAAAAAAAATCCCTTTAAAAATACCTACCAGATCCCAGCATATACTAGTTTTTCTCATTAAGTCCAATGTAGCTAGCTTTTTTTTTTTCCCTAGTAGGAGAACCAATGAAAACTAAAAATATATATCTTTAAATGCTAAAATCAAACTTGGCACAGAAAGACATTCAGCTAAGAAACAGACATCACCATCCACCTAATTAATTCAGTAAGCCATTCATCAGACATTTACCAAGCTCTGTAGTTGCAAAGATTAGTAAGAATCCCACCTCACATTCACTCTCTTGGGGTTCATCGAATCACTGAGAATCATGGCAAGTGGGATTCTCCAAACTATTGTTCTCTTGGTCATTCCTCACTTTTTCCCTCATTTTTACCAAACAAGTGTAGGTGAATTCAGGTAAATTAAATGTGTACATTTAAATGTGTACACAGAGAGATCCAGGCAGGTAGGTAGCATCAAGGGCAGGCCCAATTTTCTGAGAGGCCCACTGAGAACCTAACAGGGTACTAGGCCCAGGGCAGGGTTCTGGGCAGGGTTGGGCCAGAGGCAAGGCCACTTACCTGGATGAGATTTGAAGATCAAGGCCAAAATAAAAGAAAGGAAGTCTTGTTTTAGGTTGGCCTTAAATTGCAGAAATCTTCTTGTTTTGAAGCAGAGCCTGCAGGTGAGATGAATGTTACGTGATGTGACTTACCCTATTGTGGGGAAAGGAAGTGGGCCAGTCTGGGAATCTGGTAGGGCCTGATGTCATGGAGGTCAGTTGGAAAAAAGTATATGCAAAGGGTCCTGGAGGCCAGATAAGACTTAAGGAATAACCGGAAGAAAGGGATGTGGTTTTGACAGACTGGAGGAGCAGGCAGTGTGAGTGAAGGAAACCATGATACTATGCACTGAACAGTAAGGAGACCAGTTTGGCTGGCTCATAGAGGACATAGATGAACAATTAGGATGGATAGAAGATGCAGAGAGTAGGGCAAAGAAATTGTGAAAGGATTTTTAGCGTGGAGGTGATATAACCTTAAGAGAGGACCCTCTAATAATAGGATGAAGGATGGATGGCTGGAGGCCAGGAGAAGAGTGGGGAGACCATTCTTGATGGCTGGATGATAAGCAATTCAGGGGAGATATTTAAACAGGTAGTCTGCAGAACTTGAGAGTTGACTGTCAACAACAAGGAGGGAAGGCTGAGTAAGAAGTATTCCAGACTTGTGAGTGCCTTGTTCACTACTATGAATCTTTAGAGGCCAGAATCAGTATTAATAATCTTTGCATCTGTAGTGCCTAGCCCAGGACTCAGCACAGGATAGGTTCAGTAAACATTTGATGAACAACTGAAATAATTTATTGTCATTGGAAACCTAGTTACAAGGAAAAAGCTGTTTTCAGTAGAGAAGCTTAATACATTTGTAGTTGATTCTCCTTTGAAATTAGGATCAAATAAGTGCTTGGAGTTCTCTTCATTCCTGCAAAGGCAGGCCTGAGCCATTTATTGTCAGTGGTACTTCGTTGGAGAGTTGATGGAAGCCCCAAAGAGGCCCTGCAGCCTGTTGTCCCACCCACGGTTACAACCTCTTCCAACGGCCACTGGCACCCAGTGGTTTATAGAACACTGTCACTCTTAGTTCCTCACAGAATCTGCTCAGTAGCCTGTCAAGTACATACAACTATTATCTTCATTTTCAGAGGAGGAGACAGAGGTTCAAGAGGATGTAATTTACCCAAGCCGGTCTCTGGCATAAGCAGATATGAATAGAAGTCTTCAGATTCCACTGATCCTAACAAAGTCTGATGATTGAAAACAGCTGGCCCTAAGCATACTCTCCATTGACTTAGTTTGGAGTCACCACTTTTTTATAGCAGAGAAAAGACTACAGACAAATGAAGTCTCCTTTTTGTTTGCTTCTTTTGTTTTTGTCCTTAGGTGTTTGTGACTAAATTCACTAATTTTGCTGGCTGTCAAGGCTGTGTTAAGGAAAATGGGTTTGAACTGCTGTGGTTTTTGAGTACTGGACTGGATGTCAGAAACCTTTGCCATCACGGGAAATTCTGTCACTCTGGATTTACTATCTGTTCCCCACAGCTGAATTCCTCAGCAGTGTGATTTAGCACCCTGGCTCCCCATCAACCAGTTTTGGCATTTATTTGAATGCATTACCCCACTGGCTTCCATAAACTATTTTACAATTGTTTAAAATAAATGACTGTTTATTTCCACAAAAACCATCTGTATTTCTTTACAGAGTAGCAGATAACTGTATGTAAAATTTGGTAATGTCACAGTGACTCAAGTTAAGAGAAACAGATTAGATTGAAAAATTGGATGGTAAGGGATAGTGTTAAAGGTTTTCATCCTCGGGCAGCCCTGGTGGTGCAGCGGTTTAGCGCCGCCTGCAGCCCATGATGTGATCCTGGAGACCCGGGATCGAGTCCCACGTCGGGCTCCTTGCATGGAGCCTGCTTCTCCCTCTGCCTGTGTGTCTGCCTCTCTCTCTCTCTCTGTGTGTGTGTTTCTCATAAATAAATAAATAAATAAATAAATAAATAAATAAATAAATAAATATTTTTTAAAAAAAAAGGTTTTCATCCTCTGTAACAAGTGATACCTGGATTTGAAGGAGGAAAAAAAATGTTTCTTTTTTCAAAGTAATACCAGGCTTCCTTTCTCCAAAGGGAAACGCATTCCTGCCAGCTGGGTAGTAACAGGTTATGGACTATGAGCATTTCTCTGTTTTTCCAGCTCTCTCTCTGCCTGGGGTGGTGTTGTATAGGAAGCTCCTATCCAGCAGCTTCCAGCCTTCACCAAGTTTTAGGGTTATCCATGCCTTACCTCTTCTTGTTCTGATGGTGAGTGGATTTCTAGGCCCGTGTGTTATATCTCAGAGAACTGGTAGGAGACACACTGGGACAAGGTTGATGAGAGAGAAGGTAGGTCTGAGTCAGGGAACTGAGCTGAAAGGGAAGCGGGATTGGCTCCTGACAGTGGTGGTCTTTCATTCTCCAGCCAGAGCCCAAAGCAGCACAGATCTATGCCAGCCCTGTCCATCCCCAGGATATCCAGTCAGAGTTGGGGAATCAATTGTGAGTCTCCAAACGGGGGCGACATTTGGAGGCTGCTGGAGGTAGAACTTTAGGTCTGCTTTGGAGGACAAAGTAGTCAGGGTGGTAGCCAAGCAGGCCAAGTTTCTATTTAGTCACCACTGAAGTCACTAAATACATACACACTTTTTGCTGTGGCTGCCCCAGGAATGCAGAGGTACTTAAACATGCACTCCAACCACTCCAACCGCCATTTGCATACAGCTAGTACAAGAGATAGACCCAAACAGAGACTTTCTTCGTGTGGGTTGCACAGAGAAGTCCAGGGGCAGAGGTACTCAAGCTGCTTTGACTTCTTGAGAAGGAGAGAATGAGTACTAGAGAAGTGAAGTAAAGGGAAGATTACTTCAGAGGGACTAGTATGAGCAGAGCACAGAGGGTTGAAACAGCATGGTTTGGAGGGTGTTTCTAGATTACTGTATCATTGGGTGGGAGGCAGGAAGAGAAAGGAAATAAGAGTAGCATGGCAGACCTCTAGAGGTTCCAGCCTTTGCTGGAGAATCATACCCCACCTCCCCACCCCCACCCAGTGAAGCTTAGACAGCAAAACCAGAAACCCCGACATGATCTGTGGAGCCCTGGGAACAGCTCTTAAAAGGGAGTTACTGTTATTATCCCAAAGCAAGGCATAGAATGTTTAAGTAACCTGCCCAGGGTCACACAGCTAGGAAGTGGTGGAGCTGGGAATTCAGATCCAAGCAGTCTAGCTTATAACCTCTATACCATCCTGTCTCAAATGTTGGGGTCAGCAGGGGTTGTAGGGCACTCCCTACAACACAAACTAAGTTTAGGACAGGGAATAAATCCAGACCTTCCTCCTACCCCTGAAGCTACAGAAATGGACTCCAAACACACTGCCTCTTGTCTCAAAGCCTGAGTGGAGGCACCAGGACTGTCCTAGAGGGACAGAGACAGTATGGAGTCACCCTTTGTTTTCCATAGCCCATCTAGAATCTGCAGGCATAGTTGTCTAGACTAGGGTGATAGAACAGCAGATGGACAGTAACCATTGGTCTGCAGTCATGGTCTCTCTCTGAACAGCCCGTGGGGGCTGCCTAGCCTCAGATGTTCCAGTCCTCTTTACCTTTACTGCCTAGCTCCTTTGGGCAGCTCTGGAAGCCTTTGTGGTCCACCTTATGCCTTGACTCTGGACCATGGGAACCCCTGAAGAGGCTCAATGCCATTTTTGTTCCTGGTCCCCCAGCTACTTAGGTGTCTCCCCAGCAGCCACTGAGCCCCCTTGATCCACAGGAGCCAGAGATGGTAAGAAGAGGCTCCAGAGACCACAGTCCATAGTCTGATTTAGCTGTAATCACCTCTTAGATTGTTTAACTTCATTTTTAAAAATTGGGTTTTTAATGACAGAAGTAATACCTATATATGCCCACTGTCAAAAAGCCAAACAAGATAGAAATCTATAAAATAAAAAAGCCTTTGTCTTTGCTACTATCCCATCTTATGCACAGAAGTTAACAGAGTTAACAGAGTAACTGTGCAAACAGTGTGGCTGATATCCTCCAGATTGTGTGTGTGTGTGTGTTTTGAAAATACACACTCGTAAATGCACATATATAGCTGGGGCTTTACTTTATTAATATGGAGCATGCTCTGTACATTCTGTATCTTTTAAAATTTAATAATGTATCATGGAAATCTTCCAATGTCTTATTAACTTGGTTTATTTTTTTAATAGCTACATAACATCCTAGTGTACAGAAATACTGTAATTTATTTGATCATTTCCTGCTGGAGAATATTTAGACTGTGCAATATTTTATTTTAAAACAGTGCTGCAGTGAACATCTTTGAACATACATCATTGTGTGCTTGGAGTAATGCTTCTCTGGATAGATTCCTTTGTTGGGTCAAGAGTCAAGGTTGTTCAATTTTAAATGCCACCTTGTTGAAGTCATTCTATTGAACAAAGATTATTGAGCACCTACAAAGAGCCTGTTGCTATTCTGGAGCTCTGGGAATACAGAGTTGGTTTTATTAAAAAGCCCCTCCACCCTCATCTTCAAAGATTTGCAGGAGGGGGGCGGGGCGGAACCAATGACAGACAGAAATGCTTCTAATCCAGCATGCTCGATCCATTGAGAGAAGCAAGGCCCCAAGGAAGTTGCAATGAAAGAGCTCTTGACTCTGACAGAGATTTAGGCAGGGCTGCAGAGAGGAGGGGAGATGCCAAAAGATGTGCCTCCCTACTCCTCCCAGGAGCCCATATGTGAGGCTGGGTATTCAAGAAGAAATTTGTTCTAAAGAATTATGATGCTCCTGCATTTTCTCCTGCACAAAGAAGGAAATCTCGGCTGTACGCCCTTTCCTTTCCTCCTCTTGGCACTTTCTGATTGATGATTGGAAATGATGGCAATACATAAACTATTTTTCTTTTTATTTTATGACCTGGTAATAGCAGTAACATATTTCCAGTAAATGTTTTCTATCGCAATAAAAAAGTTGTAACAAGACTAGAAATGGGTATAGTTAAACCCTAAAGAAATCATACTTTCAGAACTGTGGATTGAGGCGGTAACTCTGTAAATCATTTAACTTAGAAAAAGGTCCTCCTCCACCCGAACAATTCAGGGCAGGCAGCCTGTGTTCACTTTCAGTGCTCAGCAGATAGGTGCATGCCACGAGGGCTTGGAGAACCCTCAGTTTTGACCCTCATAAAACCGACTGCTCTCTCTCTGTCTTCCTGCCTGGCTTCCCCCACCCCAACACCTTTACTCCTCTTTGAGCCAAAGAATCATCTCAACCTTAAAATTCTTTTTTTCAACCCCCAAATCAAGAAATCATAGCATGCTCTTTCTGGAATACAGCATAGTAGTGTGGTTAAGAGCACAGGCTCTGGAATTATACACCTGGATTCTTGTCCTGGCCACACTATGGACACATGATTTAACCACTCCAGTTTTCTTCTCCTCTGTAAAATGAGGATTATAATGAGGCCTCCCCCCTAGAGTTTTATGATTCAGAGTGCTAATGCATGTAAAGTGCTTTGTTAAGGGCTGGGAAAGTCCTCAGTGTCATTCACCATTGTATGAAAAAAGGGTAAATTGATGATTTTGTTTAATTTTCATAGCAGTATAACAACCAACATATATTGTGTGCTTATGTCGTAGGCATCATGTTACACATAATCTTTGCAGTTACTCCACAAAAGTATAGATCGGTAATGTGCCCAGTGTCACATAGTTTGTAAAAAAGCCAATATTTTAATCAAGGTCTTTCTGACTCCAAAACCATTGTCTAACCACCACATGTCCACCTTCTAGGATTAATACTCAGCAGGAGCAGAGATGGTAAAACTAGTCAAAACTACTCAAAAGTAGTTCTGCCTTATGCAATCATGGCCTCCTTTGGCAAATAATGATTTTGGAGCAGATGATGTTAAGAAACTATGCTCTAGGAGTTCCAGGGCCAGGCAAAAAAGTGAAATTCCCTTTCCCTAATTGCACGCAGAGCAGCCTGTACCTCAGCTGATCCTTGTTTAGGCCCTATCACTCTCAAAAGAATGAATGTCTGCTTTTTCTGTTTGTTTGGTGTCCTTAACATGCTCTAAAAATTAGGCCTTTCCCAGCCTTTGTCTTTAATTTCTGATTCTAGCTGACACCTTCATTAATGGTCCAGTACAAGCTTTCTGTCAACTTGAAGACTACTCTGTAAAAGTGGTTTTGCTGTCCTATCAATAATGGTCATAATTTCCCCAATACTCTCATCAGCAGTGAATTGAGTCTTGTAGCAAAGAAATGGAAACCCCAGTGCAGTGGTTTTAAAGTGATTTGTCTTGTAGACGGCGTCTTATTTCAGTAAAATCAGGTCAGTGCAGCACTGCTGGGTCAGATGTAAGTCTGATACAAATTACTTGGAGGAAATTGATCATTTGAACATTAGGTTATTTTTAGCTACTGTAGCTTTTTAATATCTCTTTTTTTCTTTATTTACATCTGTTTTAATAAACTTTAACCATCATCATCAGGGAAATTAAATGTCTTCTCAATTTCAGCCTAGCCTGTGGAAGGAATACCATCTCCCCACCTGCCTTCCCTGCACGGTTTTAGGGTTGGCCGCAGTTCCGGCCTCGTTTAAACACTTAAGCCCCACTCCTCCTCATCCTCTGGCCGGCCCCATTCTGGCGTTTGTTTATTGCACACACTGGCCCCTTGACCAGTCTGTTCTTCATTGCTATTGAAAGTTAATGGGGGCAAAATTGCATTCCCAAACATTTGAACCTGAAGTGGCCAGGGCCGAACTTAGTTGATCTCTGGTGATCGGTTCAATTTAGTTACGATTTTTTGCCATTAGGCTGGGGCTGAATGATGGTGATTTGGTTGAGGCCAAATGTCTGAAGAAAATTGGCTCTCTGATAAGAGTGCTGTTATCAGAGGGGGCTCCCTTCTCATTTACATTTAGATGAGTATTGATTATTTATTTACTCAGAGAAGTGAGATTCGTTTCCAATCTTATCTTTCTCGTCTCTGCTTGTCAGCAGAAAGAGAGATAGAGCTCCTGACATCAGACCAAGATAACAGCACTTTGTAGTAAAGATAAAAGTTGGAATGGGCCTTTTTCTAGTCTTGACTGAAAGGATAAGTTTTAAAAATTAGAACTGATGGGTCATGCTTTCAAAACCTTTCCTGAAGGTTTTGTAGTTTAACTAGGCAGGAGAATTGGTTTATTGGAACAGCCTTGGTCTTTCTTCTTTTGTAATAGGAATTGTATTTAATTTGATTATATTCGGCTGATTCACTGAGAGCAAATTGTGTATTGGCTCAGAAGAGGCTAAAATGTGACCTTATTGTCATGTCACCTTGTTCCTTTTTTATTATTTAAATTCCAAATTATCGGATCTGAGCCTCAGAGGGAGTATAAGCTACAGTGGCTATCACTTGAATATAATTCAGTGCTTACATTAAGATCAAGCAGAAAATGATTATAGTCTCCCCTAGAGGAAGAGTTATAAGCAATGGCATTGACACTAAATGCAGACATTTTAGAATAGCTGATGTTGGGTCTGAGCTCTGATACAGACGGCGTCAGCTTGTCAGGGGTGGCTTTGGCTCAGTGAAGAGCTCACGATTCAGTGAGTCCCTGCCATGGAGCAGGTGAGGCTTGGCACAGTTTGCCTTGGATGAGCCTCCCTGCCATCAGCCTCCTCTGACCCATTGTCCACAGTGTCTTCAGAAGAATCTTACCATAGTGTAAAGCTGACAATGTCACCTTCCTGCTCTGTTAGCATCCGTTGCTGCCGGACCTTGACCAACAGTCTTGGCCAAGCATCCCAGCCTACTTCTCCTCTCACCCCAACAGAACCTATGTCTTTTCCACACTGAATTTCCCTTGGTCCATGTGGGCTCTTCAGTACCTCCTTGCTTTTGGACATGCTCTTCCCTCTGTAGAAATGCACTGTTTCCCCTACTTCACCTGGCCCTGAGCCCTCCTTCAAGAGTGTGCTCAGATGTTCCACTTCAGGATAGAGGAAGTTCGTTGTTTGCCTCTTCTGTGCTTCCACAGCATCTGATCTATCCCTACCTCGGGAGGAGCACTGACTCAGGCCCTTGGATAACGTCTGCTCCTGAATGTGCTGACACCTCCTCCAGCCTACCTGAGGGCGGGAATCGCTGATTATTCATCTTTGTGGCTGGGTCATCATTGGTGCTCAGGATACGTTTGTTACATGATGTGTGGGTGGCGTTGTAACATCGCCTGTCCTTTGATACTTGTGCTGCCATGGTTGGCTCCATGACCTTTACTCATCAGTTTTAGACTATATTTATTGAACCCGAGCCTAGGGAACCTTAGGACTCCGGGCTGCTGAACAAGTCTGATTTTGTAGCTTAAAAGCAAGCTTGCTTAAATAGATATGCACCATCTCCCACCCTGCACCCCTGTCTTGGACACACATGAGAAACAAGATACCACATCCGCTTTAACACCAGCATTCCCTGCCATCATGTATTTTCCCTTAATGGGGCTATTAGCCTGTTGGGACTCTTGGCCTAGGGTTCCACCTGCACCTCATCTCAGCTAGCTCTGTCCCAGCCCGTACTAACAGTAGTAGATGCTGTCACTGAGCACTGTGCTGAAGGAGTCAAGGATTGTCTCATTTAATCTTCATAGCAACCTTCCAAGAGAGGTTCTATTATCTTCCTTTTATAGATGAGAAAATACACAGAGAGGGACCACTGGGTGGCTCAGCAGTTGAGCGTCTGCCTTTGGCCCAGGGCGTGATCCTGGAGACCCGGGATCGGGCTGGACTCCCTGCATGGAGCCTGCTTCTCTCTCTATGTCTCTGCCTCTTTCTGTGTGTCTCTCATGAATAAATGAATAAATAAAATCTTTAAAAAAAAAAAAAAGGAAAAGAAAATACACAGAGATTAAGTAACTTCCCCAGAATACATGTCTGGACGTGTTACTCCCTGAAAGGGTGCAAACACCTGGATTTTTCTGCTCAGCCTTTCCTCCTCCTGGCTCATACTTCATATTTTTCTGGCTGCAAGAAGCTCTTTCAGATTAAAGCAGCTCTTTAAGCTGGTGAATGGAAGATGATTGACATAAAGGCACATCCGTGGAAGTATTCAACCTTTGACTTCATCATTTTTCTTTAGGCAGGTGGTCCTCAAATTTGTTCTGATGCTCAGCAGTAATAGCAATAGGTTAATTCATTTATATCTCACTTCAATCCAAAGAACATCTGGAATATATACATCCTTATAATAGGATAAAAATACATGAATTGAAAAACTACATGAAAGGAAAAGGAAAATAAAGATCCAATCATCACAGAAACGCATGCCCAGTCAGCACAGTTGGATCACATGTTTAGTGCTGAGCTTCCTCACAGGCAAAGAAGAAAGAGTAACCATCACTTAGTTACAAGAGTTATATTAAACTGTCTGAAGATACAAAAGAGCAGCCAATAGCTCTAAGAAAGCACAGCTTTTCCTGAGAGTGAGGTCTGAAGGAGTTTTTCCCCTGCATATTTAGAAATAAAAGGCAGAATGTAGGTATGTATCCACCATCTAACAGATTTTCTTTGAAACTTATGTGCTGAGATGTTTGCCTTAGGTTTACAAAATCCCATAAAAATCCTGCCTGGCTGTTATAACTTGGGACCCTCCCAAAGTGCCCAGAGCAGTATTTTGTTCCTAGACCATCCAGTGACATGGTGTTACTTCAATAAATACATCATTAGAATACCCAAGCGGGTTTTCCTGTCTCAGCACAGTAACTGCTTCCCAGAATCCTTCTTTGGTGTCCACATCCACTGCAAAGTAGAAAGCATGTGGCTTCATGTGCAGCTGTGATATTTGAAAATCTCTTTCCATAGGTGGATGTTGCCTTGAGAAATACATCCTGTTCAGTGGGAAGGAGACTTTTATATAATCATTTCCTTGGAAAAAATATATTAATAGAAGCTGACCTCACAGCTTGTCTTTTTAAAGTGGTTTTAGCTGCTATTTTTTCTTTTCTCCCATGTTAGCTGCCTGAAAATTAAGCATTTGATAGAAATTCTAGGTTGATAGATCTAGTAGGTCTAGGTTGTCATAATCTCAATTATCATCACCAGACATTTATTAAGAACTTGTTATGAGGGAGGCAGTATGGTTTGTACATATTATGAGTGCAGACTAGGGCAGCCTGGCTGTGAGTCCTCATTCTGCCACTTCCTATGGGACCTTGAGCTGGTTATTTAGCCTTTGTAAGTCCCAGTTTCTTCCTGTTATGAAATGGAATTCATATTCTTTACATCCTAGGATGACAAATCAGGTGTTCTGTATAAAAGGCCTAGCACGGTACCTGGCACACAGGCAGAGGCCCTGCTATGTTCTGACCTCTTAGTATTGATATAGTCCAGTGAGGAGGCTGTGGTTGATAGCTGACACTTATATAACACAATTAGTATATCAGACACTAACTGCTTTACAACTATTAACTCATCGAATCCTCAGGTAGGCCTATGAGGTATTATTATCCCCATTTTACAGACAAAGAAACTGAGAGAGATTGAGTTGCCCCAAAATCATACAGCTGAGTTGATCAGCCAGGACTAGAGCAAGGCAATCTGGCCCAAGTCCATTCCCTTAACTACCAGGTTATATTACTTCTCATACATCTATGGCCTAAAGTTATCCATTTGGCTTTTTCGGGGGGAAAATGCGTGCAACAGTCTTTCTTTCTTTTTTTTTTTAAGATTTTATTTATTTATTCATGAAAGAGAGAGAGAGAGAGAGAGAGGCAGAGGGAGAGGGAGAAGCAGGCTCCATGCAGGGAGCCCAACATGGGACTCAGTCCCGGGTCTCCAGGATCACGCCCTGGGCTGAAGGCGGCGCTAAACGGGCCGAGCCACCGAGGCTGCCCACAAGAGTATTTCTTTTTTTTTTTTAATTTTTTTAAATTTATTTATGATAGGCACACAGTGAGTGAGAGAGAGAGAGAGAGAGAGAGAGAGAGAGGCAGAGACACAGGCAGAGGGAGAAGCGGGCTCCATGCACCGGGAGCCCGACGTGGGATTCGATTCGATCCCGGGTCTCCAGGATCGCGCCCTGGGCCAAAGGCAGGCGCTAAACTGCTGCACCACCCAGGGATTCCCACAAGAGTCTTTCTGTGTGAGATATCTCATCCACTGTTTGGGCAAGAATTAGGAGTGAAGTTGATACTTATAAGAGGCAATTTTCAATTTGGATTTTGATCTCAAGTCTCATCTACAGCTTAGCCACCCTACCTTCCCCGGAATCCTTTGCTATGCCCAGAAATGGGTTTCCAAATAGGTCTTCAGTTTTTATGGAAGAGCAGAGGGAGTACCTAGGGTAGAAGGTAACACTCAGAATTTCAGTTAATGACAACACTGGGCACATATAGGAATATTCTTAAGGAAAGATGAAAGGAGAGTCTTCCTGGATGGATGGAAAAATAAGGTGATCCTGTCTTCATAAGGATCCAGGATATAACCATTGGACAGAATATTTAGTATGTATGAATTTCATAAAAATAAATAATTTCAGATCACTTTCATTTTGAACTTATAGAAACCACAAGTGATTCAGAACCCAAATGAAACTACAAATCTACAAAAATTTATACTTATGGTATAAACTATGGCCTCTTTATAATTGTCCAGTAACTTATAGTTTGTTAGAGGAAGAATGGTTCAAAACACAGGGGCTTTAAAGCCTAAGACCCTTGGGGTCTTATTTCCCCTGAGCTACTTCCTACCTTTGTGGTCTTGGGGAAGTTACTTCATCCTGCCAACCTTCAGGGTCCCAGTCTGTCAAATGGGGATAATAATATCTGCCTCTTAGAGCTGCTGTCAGTATACAGTAAGGTAACATGTAGAGTGTTCGGCATATAATGGCCATTCAGTAAGTGAGCATCATCATCATATTAGGCTTCAAGGAGAAAATCCTAAAGCTACTTTCACAAAACAAACTATTTTAATAGAAATATCTGCAAGACCCAAAAAACAAAAGAGGGTGAATGGTTGATTGATAGCTGTTATGGCTTTGAGAAGTGGTGCAGGGGCTCATCATGCTTAGAGACAAGGAACCCTTGCTAGTACTCCCTCCCTCCCCTAGTTTCCCTCATCACGTTTTCCAGGTAGCCATAGACTAGAAGGAAAGAGTGCAAAGGAAAACAGCCTGATATACACCGCGATGCAGCCAGGCCTTGGGTCCCAGCGATCAGGAAAGTGGTGGCTTATTTATAGCCTAGCTGCCAGGTAGGCAGAGAAGCCTAGCTGACAGGTAGACCGAGAAGCCCAGCCCACTGTGCACTGTGCTCAGACTAAGCAAGTCTAGGTTTCAGGGTTACCTAAGATGAAAATAACGATCTGCATAAACAGATAAATGTCTGATTTTGATTAAATTATCACATGTGAAAGACCTATTAGAGATGCCACAATGTGTGATAATTGTGGTATCCTCAGAAAAATGGCATAGGAAGAAATCAGAGGACTTGTAAGTATATATATGATGTATTTTAAATTATAAAAGTAGCCTTTTTATTATAGGAAATGTGAAAAATACAGAAAAACACTAAGGAAAAATAAAACACTCATTATCCCACCATCCAGTATTAGCACTATTCACATGTTGGGAATAACCTTGCAGTCTTTTTTTCCCTTGTGACTTTACCCATATTTTTTCACAATTGCAATCTTCTGCACATGTTGTGTTATAAGTTGCTGTTTTCATAAGATAGCATATTATAAACATGTTTTATAAAATTAGATATTTTTGCAGCATCACTTTTAAGATCTTTATGGTATTTCACAATATTTTGTTTAACCAGTCCCTTGTTGTTATATTTAGGGTGTTCCCAAACTTTGGCTGTCATAAAAAAGTGAATTATTGTGGCTAAACATTGTACCCAATTTCACCCTAAATTCATAGAGGTGGATGTCAGTGTCTTGCACACTATGTTTGCTGGGAGGTATTCAGGGCAGCCCGAGATGGTTTAACCGGCCCATGTCTTAGAAAGCAGCTCTCTAGGTTCAGCGGCGACTCCTTTACCCTAATGGGCTTGAGGCCCACAGCTCTGAAAGGTGGGTGCTGGGAGGGGAAAGGAGAGGGTGCATAGGAATCTTCTTACCAGCTGAGTTTTCTGAAAGTTCAGCTGGGCATGATTTTTCTGTGATTACTTTCTCCAGTGAGTGTGGAAGCATCAGGAATCAGCAGCAAACATGCCTGGTAATTGACAGATGTCAGTGGTAGGTGACAAATGTCAGTGGTAGGTGACAGATAATCAGAGACTAGGAATCACCTGTGTTTCCATACCTTTATTTGCTAAATATTTTCAAAATGAAAATTTAACTGTGTATGATGTTGAAATGCAGTATCTTCTTGACCTGAATATAGCATTTTAGAGTTTATAAGAATTGTGTAGTCTTCTGAGCATGTATTTACATAAAATTGGAAAAGTGTTTTGAGCACTATTGGTAAAAGTTTAAGCACTATAAGTAGTGTATAAAAGACTGTGTACAAGAACTCTGAGTCTTGCTAATGACATACCAATTAGAGAAAAGATGGACTCTCCCATGAAACTGACATGACATGACAGTGCTCTCAATGAATGTAGAACATAGGGGAGGAGGATGACATGGAGGAGGTGAGTGAAATGCCTCTGACTGGTGAAGGAGTGGTACTGGATGTGAATAACAAGCTGACAACAGCTGAAGAATATATCTAAAAATATGTGTTCCGCCTGGGAGCCCCGGAAGGCCTCTGATGCTTTCCTCAGATCTCTTACACCTTTCCTCCATCTGACCAAACACGCCTTTCATAGTCAAAATAATAAGACAGTTTCTTATGCCTCTAATCTTTTCAATAACCATTAACAACATGAGCAGTCTTTTGAATCTGATCATTGGACCCATTAGGTATTATCTGAGAAGAACAAGATTGTCATTTGCCTTGACAAAGAAATACATGAATAAATGTATAAAATGCCCCAGTGTTTTATTAAGATCTGCCACAGCCCCCCGTGTGGCACAGGCTAGCTAGTATTCCCGGTTTTCAGTATTATTGAATCTGTGTCTTTGTGTTTTCATGAATGTTCAACAAAAACATGAATCAGCAGCCCCTGTCTTTCTATCTCTGTACCCAGAAATCAGAGTTGTTTTTTGTCTCACCAGCTTTTTAAATTTTTAAAAAGTTTTTGGGCTGTCATCATTTTAAGAGTTCTAAATATACTTTATTCCTGCTTATAAATGACTATTCATTATTACATAATGATTTTTAATAAGTACTTCTGTAGGACTGCCTCCTATGAGGCAGATACATTACTAAGGATTTTTCCTGTATCATCTGTAATCTTCACAGTAATCCTTAACATATAAGTGTTCCCCCATTACGTATTAGGAAACAGAGGCTCAGAGAGGGTAGGTTATCTCCTTATATCTGAGAAACCATGTAGCCATGAGATTCCAGGTCAGGCCAGCCCAAAAGCCATCTACCTCTCACCTTGTTTGGGGGAGCTGAGCAAAAACAGAGGAAAATAGAACAGTGTATAAAACCTTACAGAAAAAAAAAAACAAAAAAACAACAACAAAAAAAACTTACAGAGAAAAACTCCAAACCCTTCCATCTTGGATAGCTAGACCCCTCAGACATACTTCAGTGTTTTTCTAATGCTTTACCAGCTTTTCAGCCAGTATATGGTGTTTTTTCAATGCTAAATTCATTGTTTCAGACTTCCTCCCCCCTCCTGCCCCTTTGATCTTCCAGGCCCTCAGTACCGCCTAGAGAAGCAGAGTGAGCCCAATGTCGCCGTCGACCTGGAGAGCACTTTGGAGAGCCAGAGCGCGTGGGAGTTCTGCCTGGTCCGCGAGAACAGTACGTTGGCCTCCTCGCTCCGTGCCCACTTTGTCCGTTGCAAACATGCGTAGGAGTCCTGTGTTCGGGAATACTCACTGGTCTGGCTTCGCCAGGCAGATTTGAAATGACTCGGTTTTCCAAGGTAGATCTCAGCCTTTGTGCCAAAAGTGTGTCCCAAAATGAAATGATTGATTTTATGCATTTTGGTAAAATGTCTGCATCCTGTTTAGCACTCTGTGATTAATATTTTTCTGGTAAGCTGTGTCTTCCTAAGTTAAGAGCAGCCTTGGAAACAACAGCTTAAAGATAAATATGAGGCCTTTTCTGAGGACTATTTTGTATATAAAACAACTGGCCTTGTCAGTATCACTACCATGACTTCAAGTTTTAGAAAATTCTCTTTGCATACTCATTAGCAAGAGGCAGTGTAATGGTTCCTAGAGCTATGCTGTAAGCCTTTTTAAAACTTCAGGTTTTTTCTTCTTTAGTTTCTGTGTTGTGAATCTTTGCCACTCCCTCTTCTGTGCTCCCACTAACTTAGGGGACAAGAATGTAAAAACCGAGATTATGGTAGCCAACTCCGCTGTTGTTCCTGCTTACACAGGCTGTTTCTTCTGTGAGGAGCACACTTTCCCCCACTCTGGCTGTTTCTCATCCTTTGTCTCAATTCACATGTCACATCTTCAAAGAGGCCACCTTTTTTTTTTTTAATAAATTTATTTTTTATTGGTGTTCAATTTGCCAACATATAGAGTAATACCCAGTGCTCATCCCATCAAGTGCCCCCCTCAGTGCCTGTCACCCAGCTACCCCCATCCCCCACCCACCTCCCCGTCCACCACCCCTAGTTCATTTCCCAGAGCTGGGAGTCTCTCATGTTCTGTCTCCCTTTCTGATGTTTCCCATTCATTTTTTCTCCTTTCCCCTTTATTCCCTTTTACTATTTTTTTATATTCCCCAAATGAATGAGACCATATAATGTTTGTCCTTCAAAGAGGCCACCTTTGATCCCCCTACTCCCCTTACCTGAACCTGATCCATTCCTCACTTGGTACCCTGTTCTATTCTGTCATAGAGTATACTACTTTTTCTTCATTATATATAGTTCTCTTTATAATTATATGTTTTTCTCAATGATTATTTGTTGTCTGTCTCCCCCACTAGGTTATCAGGTCTGTGAGAGTGTCATTGACCTGTACCATGTTGTCCCTCATTATTTCAGCAAATATTCACTCATTATCCACTATAGGCCAGTACTGTAGGAGCTTAGTAAATGTAGATTGACTGAATGAATAAATGGCAGTTTTTAGTCATGCCACTGACCCTCTCAGCAAGACCAGCTTGCTACTCACTGACCATGGGGCCCTGACAGCCTCTGTTGAAGACTCATGCACAAATTTCACCAGGATGGTGAAACATGATCTTTGCATTTAGCAACACAATCTAAAACGCAGAAAAAGTTGGTATCCCACAGTCTGCAGCCAATTATAAGTATCTTATATAAATATACAAAGAAATAAAAATCAAGAGGATTCCCAAATGGTAAAAAATTCAAATAAATAATAAAAAAAGTTTATCCCGGGGATCCCTGGGTGGCGCAGCGGTTTAGCGCCTGCCTTTGGCCCGGGGCGCGATCCTGGAGACCCGGGATCGAATCCCACATAGGGCTCCCGGTGCATGGAGCCTGCTTCTCCCTCTGCCTGTGTCTCTGCCTCTCTCTCTCTCTCTGTGTGACTATCATAAATAAATACAAATTAAAAAAAAAAAGTTTATCCCTATCAACAACATAAGATAAAAACATTTTAAAGCAACAATGGAATACTCTTCACCTATCAAATAAGCCAGGTATTTCAAAAAAAGAGCCCATATGACTGGAAAGAAATAGACATATTCAAACACCAGTGACTAGCATGAGTTAATGTAACTGTGAGAATCAAGAAACATAAAAATGTTTTCCCCAGCATTTCTGCTTTTGGAAATCTGTCCAAAGGAGAAAAGAATCTAAAATGCAATAAGTATATATGTATAATGATAGTTGTTAGATATTTATATTATTTAACACTAGAAGAGTAGTTAGATGAAGTGTATATGTATACTTAAAAAAATTGCACAGAGCATCACCTTTTGGTAAAGGCAGACCAAGTAATTTGAACAAATTCTCCCAATGAAGGTAACTTAAAAAGCTCATTAAAATCTACAAATCATCACCCTAAAGTTATCAGAAAGCACAAGATAGAAAATAATTAATGGCCTATATGTGGGAGAAGGTTGAACCAAAAGAACTGAGAGCAATACCTAAGAATAATTTTACCTGAATATCATCTGAACTTGAGGGCTGCTGTATGTAAAGGAAATTTTATAGCTTTCAGATTCATATATTACAAAAGAAGAAAGGCCAAAATATAATAAATAAGCATTCAGCTCAAGAAATTAGAAAAGAAACCAAATAAAGAAACTTAAAGAGAATTGAAGGAAGTAATAAAGAGCATAAATTAATGAATTAGAAGATTTAAGGACATCAAAACCAAAAATTAGTTCTTAGAAAACATTAATAAATTACTAAACCTCTGATGAGGGATCCCTGGGTGGCGCAGCGGTTTGGCGCCTGCCTTTGGCCCAGGGCGCAATCCTGGAGACCCGGGATCGAATCCCACGTCGGGCTCCCGGTGCATGGAGCCTGCTTCTCCCTCTGCCTGTGTCTCTGCCTCTCTCTCTCTGTGTGTGACTATCATAAATAAATAAAAAATTTTAAAAAAATTACTAAACCTCTGATGAAATATATTAAAGACAAGGAAGAAAAATAATAGAAACAAATAGTAATAAAATAAAAAAAGAGGTATACTTTTATTGCCAAGGATCTACGGTTATTAAACAGCATGAAATTATTTTGAAAACCTCCATACTAAAAATTGTGAAAATGTAGATGAAAAGGACAAATTCCTTTTAAAAAAATGACAATTTGCCAAAATTGACACAAGAAGAAATAGAAACCTTGAATATACTCATAACTATTTTGAAAATTGAGTTCACAATTAAAAACCTTCCCACAAAGAAAATTCAGGCCCAGTTTATTTTGCTAGCTAGTTGTACCAAACACCTATGGAAGAAATTACTCCAGTCTTACATCAGCTGTTCCAAAGAATAGAAAAAGAAGTGTCACTCTCCATTTCAGTTTAAGAGACTATCTCAGTCTTGTTACCAAACCCTATTAAAGACAATGCAACACAGAAAATTTAAATAGACACTATTAAATTTTTGCAACACAAAAACTTAAATAACCTAAACAAAATGTTAAATTAAATCCAGTATTCTATTAAGGGGATAATAGAGCATTCCCAAGTTGGTTTATTCAGAGAGTAACAAGGTTAGTGTGACCTAGTCAAAACAATTAATTTTTTAGGAATTTCACTCATATTATAATAACTAATTATTTATCCCTATGTAATAGTTAGAGATTATATCATTCCAAACCCCCACCCCCCCCATAACTACAAAACAAAACAATATACCAAAAAACTTATCATTATTAACACAACTCTAAACACAATCAAAACATTAAAAACACATTTCTCCAACCCAAAATAATAAAACCTTCTCCACATACCTTACCCCCCCACCCCACCACACACATACCCCCCACCCCCCCCTCCCCACCCCTCCCATCCACTAACTACCACTATTAACAAAATTCTCACGATAACAAAAAAACCACCATACCAAAA
This sequence comes from Nyctereutes procyonoides, assembly GCF_905146905.1. NCBI lineage: Eukaryota > Metazoa > Chordata > Mammalia > Carnivora > Canidae > Nyctereutes > Nyctereutes procyonoides. The sequence goes on from NW_026575020.1 coordinate 39,720,268, forward strand.
CAACCAACCAACTCTAAACCTATATTCATCATCAAACAATTCTCCACCCCCTAAATCCAAAAACCCCCAACCACATCTCCCATAGATATACCCTAAACTTATACTATCAACACCACCAAAACAACTAAAAACCTATCTTCCTCACAAAATTTACCAATCCTCATACCAACCCCCAAATTCATATTATAACACATAAATAATACATAAAACATAATCACGGTAATTATGGTACTCCTATCTTTTTTCATTCTTTCTTTCTTCATAAGGCGACTCTTTATTTGATAGAAAGTGTATTTTTTAAATGCATGAGGTTATAATAATGCTCTCAGTGTCTTTTTTCATGCTATGCGCGTGCGGTCCACAACTCGGCCGCCCCGCCAACAATCACTCTCCTCTGTCTGATTATGGTGTGTGTGTATAGAGTAGATGAGTGATATGATATGAGAAGTCATGCACTCTTTCGTTATTTCGACCCTGAGTGTTCGTGTGTGTTTTGGTGTTTCCAACCCGTCGGAGCGCACTCGCATAAGATTTTAGGAGTGGTGTGACAGGTTTGCGCGCTTGTAGAATATGGAGAAGTGTAAGAGTGAGGTGTGATGGCGTGAGCTGCTGTAAACAGCTCAAATCCATTCTCACGCTCGCACGCGCGCGCTCGCCCTTTCCTCTCTCACCTCAGACTCTTCTCTCGTTACTAATTCCTACTATCCTGAGACAAACAGTTGTTTCCAGTTCTCACGTAAGTTATCATCTTTATTAGGAGATAGAGTCTGGGTGTGTGTATATGCAGCATCTCTGTTAAGGAATGATGAGGATACATTTGGTGTAGGCGGTAGGTAGCTTGAGTGGGCGTGTAGACGAGTGGAGGTGTGGTGGTCGGGGATATTTTGTGGCGCATGTTACACATATATACAACAAATGTGTGCACATCTGTACTTCCCTGTTTAGAAACAAATGAAGACAAACTTACTTAGTGTTCTCATTTTTTCTTTTATCATTTTTAAATTTTTTTATTTATTTGAGAGAGAGCACAAGCAGGGAGGAGTGGCAGAGGGAGAAGCAGCCTCCCCGCTGAGCAAGGAGCCTGATGCAGGACTTGATCCCAGGACCCTCAGACCATGACCTGAGCCAAAGGCAGATGCTAACTGACTGAGCCACTCAGGCGCCCCTTCTTTTATCATTTTAACAATACATTTGTAGAAATTATTCCACATTAATCCACATGTGTGTAATGTACACATACGTGTAAATTCAACCTTTTTCAACTGTACCACAGTATATCATAGTATACTGTGATTTCAAATTAGTTTTTTTTAATTTTTTATTTTTTTTTTTAAAGATGAGGCCTAGCTCTCGTCCTAGAAAAGAGACACTATGAGGATTGGTAGATAAAGCTTTGAAATCTGGGGCTCTTATTCTCACTCCACTTGTAAGCGTGAGCATAGTTTTAATAAATTGTCTGACATCTGTGAGCCTCAGCACCCCCATCTTAAAGGATTTGCAAGAAATTCCAGCTTTCTCACTCTGAGTCAAAATCACTATGTTTGTGAAAGAAGCCCTTACCAGCATTTACAAAGGACACAAGGCAGTCAGTGGTTTGGAATCAGTAGAATATTATAACTAATATTTGTAAAATGGAAGTAAATTATAAAAGCAATTTATTTCTTTTCTAGAGAAGGTTTTTACTCTTTTGCTTAATTTTAAATAGAAATTCCAATGAAGAAACAAATATTTTTCTCCCACAGCTACGTATTAGGAAGTTGGATTGAGACAAAAATATTTCAGAAATAGAATTTTTTTTTTTGCTTCTATTGGTATGTTTGATCAGGACAGGCTTGCTGTCCATAAAGCCATTTTAGAAGTGAACTGAATTATGAGCATCTATCATGCAATGTTTAAGAGACTTCGCTATTGAGCCAGATTGCCTCGGTTCATATTCTGACCCTGTCACTTACTGGCTGTGTGACCTTAGACAATTTACTTAGCCTTTCTTGGGTTTATCTGCCTTCATAAGGTTGAGAGGATTCAGTGAATTTTAATAATCATAAAGCTCTTAGAACAGTGCCTGGCACATAATAAACACTCAATAAACGTTAGCTATAATTAATAAATAATGAAAACAGCCTTCTGTGGCTGACAGAGCAGATGGGCCACAGATGTGGAGGTCTGGAATCATAGACCTGTTGGGGCCCTCAAGAAGGTGTATGATGGGGGGAGGAACTGATACAGAATGGAGGGAGGAAGGGGAGTGGAGGGCAGGCAAATCCGTAAGTCTGTGTCATAAGACCAGAGACCTTAGAAGCAAAGTACTTTCCAGCAAATGTGCTTTGGTGTCCCAAAAGAGATGTGTACCTTGTAAGTAAAACCATTTGATTGAGCATACTGCCATAAGAGTGGATATAAGCCTTTCAGTTTTTCTTCCAAGGAGGGTGGTCATAACTTTTTATATCGATCAACCACATCAAAAGATGTTTCTTGGGCAGCCCGGGTGGCTCAGCGGTTTAGCGCCACCTTCAGCCCAGGGTGTGATCCTGGGGACCCGGGATCGAGTCCCACATCAGGCTCCCTGCATGGAGCCTGCTTCTCCCTCTGCCTATGTCTCTCCCTCTCTCTGTGTCTCTCATGAATAAATAAATAAAATCTTAAAAACAAAAAAAGATGTTTCTTAAATCACTTATTCAGGCCTTCTATTGTAAGGCATTATCCTAGACATTTTGCAAACACTCTCTTGTAATTTTCACAATCACCCTATAAGATACTGTTCTAATTATGGAGAGAGGTTGTGACTTGTGCAAAGTTAGCTAGCCAGCAGATGATGGAACCAGAGTTCTAAGTCAGCTGATTCCAAAGCCCACCGTGAGATTATTGGTAAAATAACCTAAATTTTCAATCCTAAAAATTGTGATGACAATTGTCTTATATACAATGAGAGAAGCTTGCTAATAATGAAGCTGATATGACAAGAGTTTCTGTCTAGGGACTGAGAGCTAATATTTGTGCTTGGATCTTGGCCTAAATAAGAAAATGACAAGCCAAAGTCCTTGAGCTTTCCAGTTTGGATTCTTGTCTGATAATCTACTACATCCTTCAGCCAACTGCCTGCCAGAAGCTGGAATCAGACCAGAAGGAGGCATGAGTACATTATAGAGAGGATGTAACGTTAGAAGACTTCCACTCTTGTCCAAGCATCTATATAAATCCTGGCACCAAACTGAGCCTCAATTTCCTTTTGTGCCAAATGTTGCCAGTGACCTTTTCTCTTATCCACTGATTATATGTAGGTAGTCCATCCAGGTCCTTCTTAGAAGAAAAGTGCAGCATGAACCAACGTGTTCTTTCCACAACTTTCAGAAAGAAACTCAGGAATTTTCCATCATCAGGGAAACAGGTCTGAAATTAAACTGGCTTTACAGAGTACCAGCAAAATGTCAGACACTGTATCTTTACTCTCTGACCACCCAGAGTCTTTCAAAAGCACTGTCCTTTAAAAGCACTGTCTCTCTGCAGCCTCTCACATCAGACAAATCATGTCACTTCTCTGAGCTTCAGTTTCTTCTGTAAATAGAGGTGGTTGAATCTTTCACAAGGGTTTTTTGAGGATTAAATGAGATACAAGTACCTTCATTATAATGACCTTTTAGGTCACTGTGCTCGTCATCTTTATTTTATAGAAGCAGAGGCATGCACATGATCACATGAATAATAATCAGGGGTGGGAGGCTTGGAAAACTGTCTTCTGTCCAGTAAGTTTAGTGCAAAGTTGAATCTGATTATTTTATTTCCTGAGTAGAAGTTATCATACCAAGAGGCTTTGGTGGTTCTCTAGATGTCAGTTCCACTTCCTTTGATCTCCTTTCCTTTGCAAGGAGATCTTCCATTATTTCAGTGCTTTACTGAAGTCCTCAATTCTCTTAATCTATCCTGAGGAAGGCTATCCTGAGGAAGTCTCAGCTCAAGGTGGACAGTCATGTAGATAAGTGGACTGTGCTGGGGAGAGTATCTCTGGGTGTCAGTCTGTGGGAGGCCTCTTCTAGTTCCTTTAGTTTCTCCCTTGAAGACCAGAAGAGGAGGCAGCTTCCTGTGCTCAAGAAGAGTCTCTCCTTTCCCCAGTCTGACCACTGACACCAGTGATGGATTGACCCACTCCCACACTGGACTGTGACCACTACCACTCCGCCCCAGGGCAGGGACCATGCGGGTGCCTCTGGCCAGGTATGGTTCATTACCCTGGATGGAGTGAGCCTTCTGAGTCCCTGGCATCAAGGAGGCTTCTCACTAGGGCTCCAGGGGGCAAGTACATGATAGCTTTTAAAGACAATTTGGGATTTGGGTGAGAATCTACACTCAAGTTTCTTCATGGAGGTACTTGGGCTTCTGCCCCCACCCATTGCCTCCCCCCCAGTACTACTAAATATAAAAGGAAGGCAGGAAGCAACCATAGGCAGTGAATGACTGTTTGCTAATCCTGATGTGTTTCTAGTTTCTCTGCATGGTGCTTAATCATAGTGGGCTAATCCTTCCTCCTGTGCTCTGTGCCAGCCCTGGAGACTCCCTGGTGGTTCCATTTGGCTTCTGGAGGCTTTCTTTAGCTACAGATTACTAATCTCTCTAATTTCTGTCATGTGATTTAAATACCCAGGCTTTAAGCCTCTTTTATTATAATGCAACAGCAGTCTTCAAATGCAAGAGAAAATGTAATCATGCAAATAACTCTGTTTACAAATAGAAATGACCTGTGGTATACATGGTTCAGATTTTAGGTTGAATTACTGCTGAAAGCCAGTTACATATCTGGCTTTGGTGGGGGAGAAGTGTTCACTCTAAGGAATTTTTGTATGGGTGAGGATTTTTCCATGTAGATATGGATAATAGCACCCCTGCTTTGCTGCATGCTAACAGAATTTAAATAAAACAGAAATATTGTCCCCAGTGTAAGAATACCTGAGTGTTGGCACCTCTTGCTTTCTGGTTAATGTCGGCTGTTGGTCACATGTTGTAATGGAAAAGGCAAGATGTTTGCAGGCACTGTGTGACCATGGGCAAGTTGTTCTCTGTGAACGTCATTTCCCACCTGTTACCAGTGTGATGGTAACCTCTGTCCTGTAGGGCTGTTAGGATGATATCGTGTATGCTAAGAGCACAGGGTGAGGTGTATGCACAATGCAGGTTCTGGCCAGGCCCAGTATTTGTCTGTGTGCCCAAGACAGCACGCAACTGGCCTAGGCACCATGGCCAGTGCACGTGTGTGGTGGCTTTCCCCTCCCTGTTACTCCAGTTTTCTCACTAGCTCTCGGACTTCCTGCAGGCTCCTTTGACAATGGCCAGCACCAAGGGTACATGGTACCTGGGGCAAAAACCAGTGCTGACCTAGTCCAGAGGCAGACTCACGCCCTGTCCACACCTCCTTCTTTAGTAATGAATGTCTGAATTGCACTTTTCCCTCTCCCTTTCTTGAAAGTTCCCCCCTTTTCATTTTATCATTAGGTAGTAATTAGTATTCAAGGGAAATTGGTCTTAATATATTGAAATTGGTTAAGTGCATTTAGACCTGTACCACAGCCAATGTCTTATTGGAAAATGTAATTGGGGACTCTGTGTATGTAATTAATTGAATTACAATTAAGAACTTTCATTAAGCGATACACTGGTACATTAAAGCAGTAAGGAAACATGTTTGACGAGCCACAAACCCTGTATGGGCTCTAAGTGAGGGCACAGGGATTTGCATCCCTCTGGTAGGCTCCTGGCCCCAGAATCTGCCCTGCAGCCCCTGACTAATGGTTTGGTAATGCATCAGGTGACATTTCTGCAGTGATTCCCTGATAGGAGGTGGGGTTCTTCTAGCATGTGTGCCCTCAGTCTCTGACTCTGGAGTCAGAGAGAGAGAGAGAGAGAGAGGCACCTCAGTGTTGATCAAATATTACAGTTCTTAGATACTTTGTCATGGAAGTTGTCAAAAATGCCCAGGCTCCTTTTACTGTGTTTCCCCCAGTAAACAAAGTAACAAAGATACATTGCAGGAAGAGGAAGTGATGAGAATTCTGTCATCAACCTAACTTAGCAAACCTATAATGAACCAGTGGTCTAGACCCTTGGATGGTCACTTTATCCTCTAAAAGGTGATTAGTTTCATTCTTGGCACACATTTGTTTATTTATCCCCTAAACATTGATGGTGCCCTCCTCTAGGGCCAGCCACTGTGTTGAGACAGTAGAGAGGAGCTCCACATTATGGAGCTCACAGTGATAGGTACTACTAAGGGTATAAAAAAGTAGCTATGGGCATCCCGGGTGGCTTAGTGGTTTCGCACCGCTTTTGGCCCAGGGCGTGATCCTGGAGACCTGGGATCAAGTCCCAAGTCAGGCTCCCTGCGTGGAGCCTGCTTCTCCCTCTGCCCGTGTGTCTGCCTCTCTCTCTCTCTCTCTCCCTCCCTCCCTCCCTCTAATGAAGCAATAAATAAAGTCTTAAAAAAAAAAAGGTAGCTAGCAGGAGTTGGTAAGAGAAGGAGAAAACTTCTTGAGGAAGTAGAAAAAAGAGTTAGTGAGTGAGGGAAGAATGTTCCAGTCCAAGGGACTGCTCATCTCAAGGCTTGAGAAGGAGCTTGACCTGTTTGGGAATAAACAGAATGGAGTGAAATGAGCAAGGGCAAGAGCGCTGAAAGTTAAGACTGAGGGATGCGGGATCCCTGGGTGGTGCAGCGGTTTGGCGCCTGCCTTTGGCCCAGGGCGCGATCCTGGAGACCCGGGATCGAATCCCACATCGGGCTCCCAGTGCATGGAGCCTGCTTCTCCCTCTGCCTGTGTCTCTGCCTCTCTCTCTCTCTGTGTGTGACTAATCAATAAATAAATAAATAAATAAATAAATAAATAAATAAATAAATAAATAAATAAATAAATAAAAGACTGAGGGATGCACAGGATCTAGAAAGCAGAGCCTAATGACCCTGGTTTTGTGTCCTGCTCTTTTTAGAAATTCTACAAACCGGAAACTGTTTCTTTCTGTTTATCTCATAAAACAAGATTACCCTGATTTATTGAGGGTCTGAAATCTCCCTGTGGAAAGGCTCTGACTCCAAGAGTTTAATCAGGCCCTGACAGCAAGGATCCCTACCCTGGTCGTAGCGTGGAACATTCAGTGAAGGGCATATCCTACTATGTGATCCTGATGGCTTTGGTAAGATTACTGCAGAGGGCATGCATGCACGCATGTGTGTGTTATAGTATATATCACCTATTGATTATTTTTTAGAGACTAGAAAAATGACTAGTTGCCAAAGGGAAGTGTTTAATAGAAGAGAAGTTTAGGGCTTATGAAGCTTTAGGGACTTTAAAGGCCTTTGGAAAAAAAAATGTGATGGATGTAGATAGCAAAGGGAGAGTTTTTCTCTTCCACTCACTTATGCAGCTAGCTTTGAGTCTTACACAGAGAGCAGAGAGAATTAGGTTTTATCCCTGATTCCTTATTCTGGAAAGGCCAGACATGATTGTGTTTTCCTTAGATACTGTTATGGCCCATGGAGTTGCACACTCACAGCCTATCCGAGGAACATTTCTACTCGAAGGGTTATGTGTTGGTTTAGGGCACATTTTTGGAATTATTCAGACATGGGTTTTCAAAGTTCCAGCTTATGCTAGTTGTATGGCTGTACTAGTAGGATGACATTGCAAGCCTCATTTTTCTCACCTGTAAAAAGTGAATACTACACAACAAAAGAGCACTGGGGAAATTAAATGAGGTAGTGTATTTAAAGTGCTGAGCATGGTGTCTGGCGTATAGTAAACACTCAGTAAATGTTAGCTGCCCTTGTAGTTATTGAGACAGGACCTCAGTCTGGTGGGTTGTCTGAATGGAAAACTAGGAATGGTGTATGAGGTTCTATTAACCAACGTAAATACAGAGATGGTATACAAACTTGGATACTATTATGGTCAACGTGTGTTGCATCAAACTTCGTTCCTATCACCAACAGCATTTATTGAATACCTACTATGTTCTCTGTAGGATAGAATGCTCCTGCACTCAAAGGAACTTATAGTATAGAAGGGGAGTACAGATGTTTATCATACTTATCATTAGAGCCTCAGACTACAAGGTTTCAGGAGACGGATCAGTGAATATTCTGGACTAGACCTTGATGTATATACATTTTAAGAAATGGGAAGGACATTCTGGCCAAATGGTATAACCTGAGCAAAGTCCAGGAATTGTTCCTTGTGGAGAATAGCAATAAGGCATCAAGATAGAGTAGGACAGGGGTACCTGGCTGGTTCAGTTGGTGGAGCATGCAACTCTTGACCTCAGGATTGAGTTCAAGCCCCACTTTGGGAGAGAAAAAAAGATAGGGTAGGGCAGAATCAGGGAAATACAAATCAAAACCACAATGAGATACCACCTCACACCAGTGAGAATGGGGAAAATTAACAACGCAGGAAACCACAAATGTTGGAGAGGATGTGGAGAAAGAGGAACCCTCCTGCACTGTTGGTGGGAATGTGAACTGGTGCAGCCACTCTGGAAAACCGTGTGGAGGTTCCTCAAAGAGTTAAAAATAGATCTGCCCTACAACCCAGCAATTGCACTGCTGGGGATTTACCCCAAAGATACAGATGCAATGAAACGCATCCCGATGTTTCTAGCAGCAATGTCCACAATAAACTGTGGAAGGAGCCTCGGTGTCCATCGAAAGATGAATGGATAAAGAAGATGTGGTTTATGTATACAATGGAGTATTACTCAGCCATTAGAAACAACAAATACCCACCATTTGCTTCGACGTGGATGGAACTGGAGGGTATTATGCTGAGTGAGATAAGTCCATCAGAGAAGTACAAACATTATATGGTCTCATTCATTTGGGGAATATAAAAAATAGTGACAGGGAATAAAGGGGAAAGGAGAGAAAATGAGTGGGAAATATCAGAAAGGGAGACAGAACATGAGAGACTCCTAACTCTGGGAAACGAACTAGGGGTGGTGGAAGGGGAGGAGGGCGGGGGTGGGGTGACTGGGTGGGGGGCACTTAGGGGGGCACTTGATGGGATAAGCACTGGGTGTTATTTCTATATGTTGGCAAATTGAATACCAATAAAAAATAAATTTACAAAAAGTAGGGCAGAGATGGTTTATTTTTTCTTCTTTTTTTTAAGATTTTTTTTTTTTTTTTTTTTTTTTTTTGAGAGACAGGGTCAGGGGAAGAATACACATGTGTACGGAGGGGAAGAACAGAGAGAAAAGGAGAGAATCCTCAAGCAGACTCCCTGCTCAGCATAGAACCTAATGAGGGGCTTGATCTTAAGACCTGAGATCATGACCTGAGCTGAAATCAAGAGTTGGACACTTAACCAACTGAACCACTCAGACGCCCCTATTTCCTCTTCATTTAGTCAGTTATTTGTACAGCAGTATTTTATTGTGTGCCGGGTCCTGACATGGGTACTGTCTCTGCCTTTGAAGAATTTATCCCCCTCTACCTCTGACCATTTTATTTTCCACTATTCCCCTTCACACACTCTTTGCTCCAACCAAATGTAAACACTTGCCATTCCCTATATATGTGCTCACACCTTGTGAACTTATTTTTCTCATACTATTCCCTCTGTGGATTTCCTGTCCCCTTTCTATCGTCTGAGAATCCTGCCATTCTGCTCTGTTCCTGAAGCACAAGCACAGTCCTACAGCTGTGGTTGGTGCTGGGTGACTATTTGTGAACCTGCTAGGATTAGTCAACCACATCATCACACTACAGAAAATTTAAAGGTGAGGATGTAACAAAGTCCATCGTCTTTTGGTTGAGTTCTAGAGTTGGCATAGATCTTTTCAGAGAAGAGAGATTGAAAATGCTTTAACTTATAACAAGATTCAAGCTTTTTAACTTGGTCTAAGATTCACTGAACCATAAAATGAAGTTTGAAGTTTTGTGTAGTTTGTATCTATGAACATAAGACATCTGCTGGTAGCACAGTTCATCTGAGCCTTGATTTAATGGTTAGTTCCCATTTGTCTGAAAGGAGGTCGTGTACGTACCTCTGTCTCCCTCAGTTTCAGTGAAATCACATATATGAAAACACTTTTTATTCATTTTTTATTTTTTTAAAGATTTATATATTTATTTATTCATGGGAGACACACACAGAGAGAAAGAGAGAGGCAGAGACACAGGCTGAGGGTGAACCAGGCTCCATGCAGGGAGCCCGACGTGGGACTCGATCCCGGGTCTCCAGGATCACGCCCTGGGCTGAAGGCAGCGCTAAACCGCTGAGCCACCTGGGCTGCCCCTGAAAACACTTTTTAAATGTAAAACAATTTTAGTTATAATTAGCCTTGGTCTGATCACCTCAGCTTTCTATTTGTGTTTATTGTCAGGTATATAGCACATGCATAGCTGTAACTATACTTTCATGTCTCATCACGATTGTCCAAATGAATGTCCAGGGACAGTGAAAAACATGGCATAAGAACCAGTAAAGGCAGTGACTCTCAAGCTTCTTGGTGTTAGACTGCTTTACACTCTTAAAAATTATTGAGGATCCTAAAGAGCTTTTGTTTATTGGGTTACATCTACTTATTAAGAATAAACACTGAGAACTTTTAAAATACTACATCTTAACATAAATTTTTATGAAAAATAGCTATATTTTCTTTTAGTTTTGTTTTGTTTTCCATTTTCTTTCTCTGAAGAGTGTTTATTTTTGTTCCATCAGGAAGATAAATTATTGACCAGTCACCTGAACCAGTGGCACTATTTTATATATATTTTTGCAAATTTCTGTCATGTCTGGCTGTATAGAACATCTTGATTTTCATATCTACCGCATTCAGTCTACTATATTGTTTCAGTTAAAGTATATGAAGAAAATTTGGCCTAACACAGATATGTGGTTGGAAAAGATAGGAGTATTTCAGTAGCCTTTTCAGAGAATAGTGGACATTAATTTTCATTAATATACCAAAACTCAAGTGATTGATTCTTAAAGGTTAGTTCCAATGTGGAATCAGAACCATATCATTGAACTTGTGCACTTATTATTACTTTGTGCCCTTGTAAGATAATAGGCATGAAAAGGGCAAATGTCTCACTGTTAATATTATGAAAATAGTATTGAGATTCTAGACCCCCAGAATGGTTCTTGGGGATCACCCATCCAGTGGGTCCTGGACTATACTTTGAGAACCAGTGATTTAGAGTTTACAGTTACCTACACTGTCTCTCTCCTTGCTGCTGCTTGTAGGAAGGCAGTGAGGTGGGAAGGGAAGGAGAAGCACAGCAGAAGGAATGTGGACTTGAGTTCAACGGATTTGTCCCAGCTCTGCCCCTTCCCAAAAATGGAATCTTGGGCAAGATTTTGAGCCACTCTTGACCCTTGATATCAGAGTTAGGATTTGAACCTATATCCCTGAACTCTGTGTTACAGTATTATTAAGTCCCAACACCACTTCCCAACCTTTGGCTCTCTCAGCCATTCCCTCCCCTTTCTTTTCTGCAGGCCCTAGACTTTGCCCGGCTACTCCTTCCCTCCCATCCCCTCTTGCCCAGGCCTGGTTTTGCCATTAAGATAGGTGTTGTTCCAAAAAAAAAAAAAAAAAGATAGGTGTTGTTCCTGTTTCTTCTATTCTCATTCTTTCCTCTAGATAGCTGCACTCCTTTCCCCCTTAAATTTTGTCCCTCAAACATTTACAAATTACACTTGGGCTCTCTGTCATTCTTCCAAAGCCTGGTGTCAGTCCAATCCGAGCACCTGGTGCGCAAGTCACTTTTAGGCTCCACCCCAAAATTTGATCTATCACAATACATCTATGAGTTATTGCAGCTCGAGCGTTTTGACACAATACATTATGGTAATCCATGGCACATAGAGACATTAACACTCCCGACTTTGACAAAATACATTGTGAAGTCTTTGAAGGCACCATTACAATTTATCTTGTCATTCAGGAGGAGACCCAGTTCAGCATTAATGTAGATGAACACAGTGTGGCTTTTGTTTCATTTAATTGCTTGTGACCTTTTTAATTGCTAATTTAACAAAATACCAAAGGGTTGTGTTTCAACTAAATTAATAGTTTGGGAGTGGTTTTTTAAATATGTTTATTTTTAGGACATGCTGTTCTCTTTTTTACTTTGAGTAGATAAAAACGTCTTCTCTTGAACATAAGTGGGTTTTTAAATGTGAAGTTGATATATATTAATAATTTTAACATGCAAATGGTATAGTGCTGATGTATGGTTGGTTTTACTCCTTTCTGGAAGGATACAAACAGTAAAGGTATATATGTAAAGTCTTAGAACTTTTCTGGTCCAAAAACGTGCTTTTGGTATCATGCTCTGCTTCAGATGTATGTCTTTAGATATAAAGTGTCTGTTGCATGCACCATTTATTGGGTACTTCTCTCTGCCTTGTACTGTTTTCTTTGTGTTCCTAATACCAAGTTTGTAAGCTCCTAAAGATCAGGAACCCTGCCTTATCCTCACCAGTGTGCCTCCATAGTCTAGCATCCTGCTGGCATGGGGAGAGTAGTTGCAGGTTATAAGGCTGACTGATCTATATGCACACACATGCCCCCTCTGAGCAGCAGTGCTCCTGAGCCTACTTTGAAAAATGGCGGCATAACTCTGAGACCAGAAGTTGTTCCCACTTGGCAGATGACCTGCTTGGGAGTGAATGGCAGATACTAGAAGTGAGCACAGGGACATTCCTTCCCTTCCTACTCTCCCAGATGTTGTTGCCCTTCTCATCACAAAAGCAAATACACCCCTTGTCTTGTGGGACTGGGCTCAGAACTTAGCCCAGTATCAGGGGTGTTTAAATCCTCAAATGGGATATGAATTTATACTGTTGAAGAGTAGGAGGTCAGTGCAAGAATCATTAGTGTGTTGAGCCAGCTCCAGCTTTATAAGTCTTGAACAAAATTAATATAAGGAAATTGACAAGACTTGCTGGTTATTCCATATCTTTAAGACCTCTACTAAAATCCTATCATCTCATCTGCCCATTATTAACATTTCAGCAAAATATAAAGTTTTCATTAATCTCCCATAGCAAATTTAGGATGAAAACTGACACTTGTTTGAGCTTTTAGGACTACATTAGCTGGTGTATTAAACAAAATATGTCACTCTTCAGTAGCTTCTGTAAGAAGCTAAATCAATTTCCAGCCATATTTATGCACCACTTTATCTAAAAGCATCTGAATTATCATTTACAGCTAAGATGCTTTATTAGCAGCTGGCATTGAAATTGCTCAGTAAAAAATTATATGTCGCGTTACAGTAATTTTTAAATTGGTTTTAATCCAACATCATAAAATGTAAAACTCTTAAGTGTAGGTGGGTTTTTTGGGGGGGGGTTTTTTTGTTTGTTTTTTCAGTAATTGGCATTTTAGCATAATGAGCAGTTACCCCTTTCCAAATCAAATACCTAAAATATTTAGAAAATACTATATTAGTAAAGAAAACAGAAGTTCTTGAGCTAAGTTATGCCTAATAATGGCATTTTCTCAGATAAGATGGCTTTAACTAATCTTTAAAACAAAAGATTTTAACATTTTATTAAAATTCCACCACTCTCATATTTAAAGGTTTCTAAAAATAGAAATAAACACATCTTTGCAGTTCTGTTTCAGTTAAGTGTATATCGGGAAAGAGAATGATTATTTGAAACTGTGAATTCTAGCCAGCCTCTTGGTTTAAGAGATGGACATTACTAGAAAACAGTAGTGCTTGCAATGATGGCACCTCTGCCCAAAATTATAGGTGTCCCAAAGGAAGGTAACAAGGTAACTTAATGGCCCTTATAGATGTTAAGTGCAACTCTTCTGATCCTAGCGATCTAATATTGGTTAAGTCACTCAGCCTCTCTTGCCACCTTCCTGTGGACATGGCAGCTCGTATTCATCCAGTAAATTTTTATTGAGGCGTTGCTTTATCCTGGGCATGGTGACACTAGCAGGATCTAGGCTATAATGGTGAGTAGAGCAGTCATTCTGCCTGCTGTCTTGGGGCAGAGATAAATGATGACTAGCCATGACAACATTCTGCAAGAAAATACTGGGTGCAGTTTCAAAAGGAGCTGAACCTAGACATGGGGGCCCGGGGTCAGGAAAGCTTTCCCTAGAGTATCATTTGAACTAAGGTCTTCAGGGAGAATAGGGAGAAGACGTGGAGGAATAGGAAGTGGGGGAGAGAGGACAATATGCACAGATGCTCAAAGATGGGACCATATCACAGACCTTCAATAAATGGCCCATTAAGGGTGAGGCTGTGTCTTCATTGAGGGGAGAGCGTTATTGTAGGTGATGGAGTTATTTTAGCTGGGAAAAATTATAGCGTTTGGAAATCAAATACACAATTCCTGATACGTGAGTTCAAGGTAAAGGCATCAGAAACCAACTTTGACTTAAAAGCTACCCTGTAAGCAATACCTCTGGGAAGGAAAAGCATGTAATTGTTAAGCTACCAGTTATATAACAGAATTTTCCCATTTGGTACCCAAATCTAGAGCTTTCCATTCCTCCAACTGTCCCAAGGAGTTCTCTCTGGATTTCCTTGTGGAGCCATCTCTGGGTATTCAGCACAACAAGGCTTAGAGCACCCTGCTCTGGTTGGCTTCTGCTATACAAGTGCTCCCATTCCAGTGGTGAATGGCACCAGCAGCTGCACCTTCAGAAGACCACATGTTAAACTCTGGGGGACAGGAAATAATTTAGCCTTGCTTAGTGTGGCCCTGGGCACATAACTTTACCTCCCAAAGCCTAAGATTCCTCATCTGTGTAATACAGAAAATTAGTGCCCACCAGGTTGTTAGGATGCTTAAGTGCATGTATAAAGCACTTAGCACCATGCCTGATGTATAATAAGCACTCATATACACTGGTGCTTTATGTATTGTATTGCATAGTTTGTATGTATGTATTTAGCAGAATTTAGCAAGAGCATACCAGCTACCTGTACTGCTTGCAGAAAATACAGAGATGAATGAGGAAACTTTACTGACAATCAAAAAGTTTCTAAATTAGGCCAGTGCAACCACTCAGCAATTTTAGTGCAAGGCTGAATGTGGTCCTCTATGACAGTAGAATAAAAATAATCATGACTGCTATTTATTATTAAGTATATTATGTGTTAGATTCTTTAAATACATTTTGGTATTCTGTGCTTGGTATAAACCGGGGCTCAGAGAGATAAAGTCACTTGCCCAAGATCATATAGCAAGTTAGAGGCAGAGCTAGGAATTGAACCCTAGTCGATCTGGCTCCAGAGTGCAGTATAAACCAAAACTGCTGTGGAATTCAGGAGGTGGTAGAGTTTGAGCTGTCCTGAGTGGAGTTTTGACAAGTGCAGGGTAAGGTTAGAAGGGGTGTTCTAGGCCAAGACTTCCATATGAGCAAAGGCCTAGGAGTAGAAAAACGTGGACTTGTGTGCAGTCTGAGGAATTTGGGAGGAGTTGAAAGAAGGTATTGATGAGAAATAACAAGTACAGTTGAAAAATTGTATTTCAGCCAGATTATGGACAGTCTTTTTTTATTTTTTTTTAATTTTTATTTATTTATGATAGAGAGAGAGAAAGGCAGAGAAACAGGCAGAAGGAGAAGCAGGCTCCATGCACCGGGAGCCCGACGTGGGATTCGATCCTGGGTCTCCAGGATTGCGCCCTGGGCCAAAGGCAGGCGCCAAACCGCTGCACCACCCAGGGATCCCAGATTATGGACAGTCTTGATTGCTTGGCTGAAAACAGTGCCTCATTCAGGAGGCCATGGGAAGTCAGGGAAGATTTTTGAGCACCAGCCTTCATATTTTCGTTAGTATCACATATCAGAGTACTCAGCATGCACAAAGCTCTCACTAAATATCAAATGAATGAATAAGTAATCAAAGCTTTAGAAAGCTGTATGAATCAGAAAGTCCTGTGGTGGCTGGATTGCAGGGGGAATCTGTGGCCAAATGGCCAGTGAGGAGACTGTTACAGCCTTCCCAGCAAGAGCAGGCTCGTGCCCGCACCAGTGGAGACTGTGGGATGCAAGACAGGAAGCTGATGAACAGACAGTTTGAGGATCTTGGAAAGCATGAGAATTCTTCAAGAGTGTAGATTACTTTTATGATTGGAAAAATTATTATTAAGAAAAGAAACAAGTGTGACCACCCATGCTTTTGTGGTTTTAACTTACTCTCACGGAGACAGAAAGCTTCTGGCAAACAGCAGCTTTTCTATCCTTGCACATCCCTGCTGCCTAGCCAAGGGCCTGCCATAGAATAGGCAGTGTTTGTGGAATTAATTGTTGAATGATGAATATGCTACCATTCTCTGTTTACTGGAATGGCATTATTAAGTCATCGCTCAGCCTTTTCTTCTCCAAATTAAATAGCCCATATTATTTTAATTTATCCCAAAGCATTTTAAGCAGACACCATTTGCCAAGCCTCATGTATCTTTATGTGTTAAACTGCTTTTTCCTCCCCAGGTTCAAGGGCAGACGGAGTTTTTGAGGAGGATTCACAAATTGACATAGCTACAGTACAGGATATGCTTAGCAGCCACCATTACAAGTCATTCAAAGTCAGCATGATCCACAGACTACGATTCACAACTGATGTCCAGTTAGGTAAGTGCACGAACCAGTGATGGATCAGACGGACCCTTTGTATCAGTGGTCAGCAGAGACACAGGGAAAGAAACAACATCCGACTTTTATGTAACCTGAATGACTAATGGTAATTTGTTTTCAGAGAAAATGTTTAAACAGTGAAATATAAAGCACCTCCTTTTTCCCACCTGAGTGCTCTGTCTTGTCTTCTTTTTTATGAAGCAGAAGATTAGAAATAGAACTAACTTGAGACTCTTCAAACTGATTGACTTCTGTGAAGTTCCATAATTCTTATCATTCTGTAATTCTCTTACATGCTATCCTTAGAACTGCTTGGTAGCTCTGCCACTTGCCTTTTTTTTTTTTTTTACTCAGGTGAATTCATTGCTTATTCATTCATGCCTTTATTCAGGAAGCTTTTTAATGATCTCAGAAGTTACATTTAGATCCTCCAAATAATTGAGAATCAACTTTCAATTAATATTTGGGATTAATTTGTTCTAATTAAGTGCTAAATTTCTGTTTTGACTTACACATAACAAGAGTAGATAAAGTATCATAGGAGTCAATATTGCATCATCATCATCACGGCTGTCATTTATAGGTATCTGCTGTGCATTACGCACTGTGCTAAGTGCTTTCCATACACTACTGAACTACCTAAAAGGAAAGTATTTGTACCTTCCCCATCCAGCAAAGAAGATAAATGAGGTGCCAGTGAGGTGACATCTCATGCCCAGGCTCACACACCAGGTAGGTAGTGGTGTCAGGAACAGAATCCTGGTCTGGCCAACTTAAGTGCATCTGCTCCTTAAGGAAGGAGCAGGGAGTAGGTATGGATGCTAGGCTTAGTCAGAGAGCTGACACATACCCTGGCCCTGCTACCTGTCTCTGCCACACTGCCTCTTCCCAGGCCTCAGCTGTTTATGTGTGAAGGGAGGAAGTTTGCACTCCAGCTCTGAGGCCTGCTGATTAAAGGTTTCTCACAAATGCTCTGTTTGTGTTTCCTAATAAAGTCTTTTGTAATGTTGCTATTAGGTTAGCTAATTTGTATTAAGCCTCAAAAATCTCTCCAAATTAAAAAAAAGAAAAAAAAGAAAGTCTTTTCAAATATTCCTTCCCAACCTGACTGACTGGAGCTTGAAACACACTGACAGTACAGCTGAGTAAGTCAGAGAGGGGCACCAGTCTCACAGCAGCTCTGAATCACAGCTCTGCCAGGAGCCAGCTGCACCAGACAAGTGTCTTCATCTTGCTGAGCCTGAGTCCATTCGATCTAAATGTGAATATCAGTAGCACCAGCTTCTTCGGATTGCCTTGGGGAACAAGTCAGAGAAGCCATGTGAAGCATTTAGCACAGGGCCTGGCGTGTGGCAGACTTCCTGCAAATGAGAGCTGTTAGTGGAGCACTCAGAGGACAGACTCTGGAGCTAGAAGCTGGGGCTCAAACCCTGGCTCATGTATTAGCAGCATCACCACAGGCAAATGATTCAGAGCCTCAATTTCCTCATTGGTAAAGTGAAGACAGTAGTCCCTATCTCATAGATGCGGTACTTATGGGGATGAAATGTCATCACACGTGCAAAATATTTAGGAAGGCACCTGGCACATAGCAAGGCCTCCATAAACACCAGCTGCTAAGAAGATGGTGATTCTAACAAACTAACTAGATGAATTTAGCACCCAGTAACTTTGAACCAAAACATAGAACCCACCTTTTTTCCCCCTTTCTGGACCTGTTATTGCCTCCTCACAAAAACAAACAAAATGCTAAGTATCTAAAATGGTGAAAAATGAAACAAAAACAAAAAACCTTTTTTATAATGTTGATTTTTAAAACATAAAAATCTTTGGTGTCTTTCTTGCTGGCTCTTCTCATAGAAATAAAAATAATGAGGCTACTCAAAAAAAAGCCAGATTCAAAAAAAGGGAGAAAGATATATACTGTATTATTCTACTATATAACGTTCAAAAATACACAAAAAATAGTGTTGGTGCTATAGTGGTGAGCATAACTGCCTTCCAAGAATATACAGTAATCTACTGTGTAGAAGTAATGATGGTGGTTATCTGGGAGGAGAGGAGGCTGTAGTGACTGCAGGGGAGTCTTGGGATACTGGTAAGTTTTCATTTATTGATCTGGGTACCGATTACATGAGTGTTTAGACTTTGTGGAAAAATCAAGTTATAGATACTCTTAGGACTCATGCGCTTTCTGTTGGTATATTTTCTTTTTTGTTTGGGGTTTTTTTTGTTTTGTTTTTTGTTGGTATATTTTCAATTAAAAGTTTACTAAAAATAAGAATGATATTCAGACATCTAGTTTGTGTTTGCCTACAATACCTTCCCAGGAACAAAGGAGTGAGTCTAGTTTTTCGTTGTTGTTGTTGTTTGTTTTTTTAAAGATTTTATTTATTTATTTGACAGAGAGAGACAGCACAGTAAGCAAAGGGTGAGGGAAAAGCAGGCTCCCCACTGAGCAGGGAGCCTGGTGCGGGGCTCCATCCCAGGACCCTGGGATCACGAACTGAGCCAAAGGCAGACACAGCCAGCTGAGCCACCCAGGTGCCCCAGAGTGAATCTAGTTTTAAGAAACCCAGTAAGTAGCCTGACTGCAGCCAGGGAACAAGGCAAGGATTTTCCCAGGTGAGCATCATCCTATCCACGGATTCCCAAGGTAGAAAAGCAATGCTTTGGAAAGATAACCAAAATCATGAGCTTCTTTCCCACACATTTTTCCAAAGGCAGAAAAGATTCTCACATGTATATTCACTTAAAGGAAAAGACCCACTAAGGAATCTGTGGGAAGAGCCCTAGCTCTGTAGTCGGGACTGGGTTTAAATCTCAGCATTACCACTTACTTGCAGTATCAACTTGGACAAATCCCTTCTCTTTTCAGTTTTAGTTTTTGTCATCTATAGAATAGGAATTATAACATTTACCTTTCAAGATAGAATAAAAGTGTCCCCTAGAAGGTGTATTCTGAATGGAGGCCTATCTTAGTGTTGCTGTTGTCACTCTCATCTATTTTGCCCATAGCTTTCCATGCTAGTCTACCATCTTGAAATTAACCGCATCTGTCAGATTAGGTGGTGGCTCTACTGGCAAAGTTTTACTTGTAGCTACAGTGGAGGGGAGACTTCTCAGGTAGAAATGGATGTTGATAGTAATGCAGGTATCTCTCCCTAGAGCAGTGGCTCTCAGAAGTATGCTAGAGGCCAGGTCCCAGTCACCTCTGGATGTTTCCAGTGGTACACATGGGACCCTCTGGTGGAGAGCCACAACTCTCCATGGAGCTTCTAAACAGAAGTTGCCAGAATATTTGTTTTAATTATGAATCTAAGCTCAATCTTTAGCATCATAAACAGAAATTTAATTAATTAGTTCTAAGGAGTTTTGTGACAGTTACATATACTGCACCCATGTACTATACCATGCAGTGAATAAATAAGGTCATTTCTTGGGCTGCCTCGGTGGCTCAGTTAAGTGTCTGCCTTCATTTGGGGTCGTGGTCTCAGGGTCCTGGGATCGAGGCCCACTTCTCCCCTCTCCCTTTGTCCCAACCCCTCATTCATGCTTCGCTTTCTCTCCCTCTCTCTCTCTCAAATAAATAAATAAAATCTTAAAAAAAAAAAAAAGCTCATTTCCCATCACCATGTAGATGAGTTCCACATATAACTTTAGAACCCCCTCTCCCTCCTTGCACAGCAGGAAACATCCTTTCATTTTAACAGTAACAACAAAAACCTGCAGAGTGATGCAGGAATTCTTTCGTTCCAAAACTGAATCTACTGTAAAGTACAGGGCAGCAAACTGCACACCTTTTATGAGCATTTGAGTGAGCAGCTGGATTCTGAGATCAGTAAATAATTTATTTTATTTCAACTGACTAGCCAGGTGCTTCAGATCTTTCCTGACACTGATGGATGGTCTCCTCCACTCATCCATCCTGTGTCAGTCAGAACAGAGACTTCACTTGCCCCCTGTGGCAAGTTCTTCTAAGTGGTAAGTGTCTGTGTGTGGCATTTCCCCAGCAACCCTGCTGATTCCACAGAAAACTCCCCATCCGCTCTGAGTCAGTGGGACATAGGAGCACCCGGCAGCAAGCAGAATTCCCAGGCTCCGCTGGGCCATCACAGACACAGACGAGTGTCTGCTCGTCTCCTGATCGGGTAGCCGTGGCTCATGCTCCCAGTTTACCACCTGCCATCTGCTTCTGAGAAAGTCGGGCAAGGAGGAACTCAAACATGGATCTGCAAGACCCAAACTTAAATGGATTTTCCACCAGACTTCTCTATGATTGAAAAACTTTCTTGGAATCTATTAGTGAAACCTGTGGCAAAGACCTAATCTTTTTAAATAATACTAACATGAAGAATTACAGTTTTTAAAGGTACTTATTTATCAAGTGCTTGTTATGTGCCAGGTACTTTGCTGATCACTCTTACAGTCTTGTCTCCTGTAATCATATCACTATTATTGGATAGTACTGAAATTATCTGCATTTTTTATATGAGGGGATATAGGGAACAATTACTTATTAAGTAATGAAGCTGAGATCAGACCATAAGACTGCCTAAGGCTAAGTCCTGCACCTAACCCATACTATGCCTTAAATGCAAATTGTCATTGCACTAGTGCTCTGTAGTCCTAAGACAGTTTGCAGTATACAGTGAACTTTCACTCCATCACCTTTATTTAATCCACACAGAACACTGATGATACTACTCCCATTTCATGACTGAAAAAATCAAGACTTGGAGAAATAAATGAAGTAATGTGATGTATACAGAGAATTTAGTGTTTACTGGCACATAGCTATTACTTAATAAGCACTAACATTCTTTTCTCCCTCCCAGCCATCAGGACATGCAGTGGGATATCCAGTCCCAATAACAGAACTGGACTGAAGCCTATCCCCTAAAACAAACCCAATCCGTCAAGCCGTGGATGCCTCAGTCATTAATAACTTGCTTTCACAAAGGAAATGGTTACTTGTTGGCCTCTTCCAAATATCCTGCACATCCTTACTGCCCTAGCATCTGGAGGTCCATGTCAGTGGAGCATGCTTGCTACTAGTCCATCCTCCATTCACAGTGTTTGTCAGTCACTGCCCAGACCTGACCTCAGAACTCTTTCTAACATATCCCTATAAGAAATCCCTACTGCATAGTTGAAGTTAGTTCTTAAATTAAGTTGAAGTCTATTCACCATCCCTGCTCTGTCAGCCTGGAAAGGTTACCAGGCAAAACCATCATGCCTAACCATTCTGTTCTTTCTCAAAAACATTCTTGGAATATTTCATCTTGTCTGCTTCCTATCTGTGTTGGGCCTAAATGTATAGGTACCTTTAAGTGTAGACCTTGCTTGAGTTTATACCAAGCTGAGGTTATTTCCATTAACTTGATCTCCCATGTGTCTGATCCTGTGTGCCTGACCGTAGAATCAGGCACTAAGACATATGTGCTTCCCAGACATGCCAAGGCTGACAGCTTGAAGTAAGTTTGGAAAAAATCAAACTAAAAGGGTCAGATGGTGAGTGCCAGCCACAATCTAGGAAGCCTATAGTATACTATCAGTAAGTATTTGTTGGCTGCCTGGTGGAAGGTGAATTATGATGCACTAGCCAAGGGGCTGCCAGAAACCCATATAAGAAAGCAAAGAGGACCAAGATATCACCATTGTATACTTCTTATTTACATAGTACCTTAGAGTAGTGATTGCGACCCAGACTGCATATCAGAATCACCCAAGTCCCTGACCACATCCCCAGACCTGCTAGCTCAGAATCTCCCCTTAATTGTGGGGTTTGGGAAATGCAGCCTTTCAGTATTCAACGGACTTTCTTGCCCCTTATCTCTTTGTCCAAGTCTTATTTTTACTGACTGGGCAGGTCAGCCTTGTTTCCCCGTTACAGGGTCTTGGTGCTTTGATGGTTGTGACACTGTGTGAATTCCTTCACCTTGTCATTCGTCAGCATAGACCTTCCCCATAGCACCAAAGGTATAGATTACTGAATCTGTAATATACCGTGTAATATACCGTGAATTCCATCTGTGTCATAATTGCATATATAACCTAACATCATTCTGTGTAAGATAAACAGATTCTGTGTGGGATTTACAGTTAAAGACTATATCATAAAATAATCTTGCTGAAAGTTTCTGTGGTTACCTCCACTATCTCTTCATAAAACAATCCATATGTATAATCATAACACTTGTGATCATAGTAGTTATTTGTCAAAAGTATCAAGTACAATAGCATATACCATAGAGAAGGCAGAGAGGTTTCATCTCATAAACTGACTCCAGTCAAGTTTGTAATGGCTGCCCAGAGCATTATGCTGAGGCAGCATCGGGAGCTGTGTCTGAGGGCAACATAAAGAAACTCTGTGATTGATTAAAAATGCCTGCCCTGGACCTGAGAATGATGAGAGGCAGCATATTTGCCATCTATTGTCTTCCCTGGTTTATCTGTCCTATTGCAGTTATTATTTAACCCCCTAGCCAATACCTACAAGCCAGTGCTAAAGGAAGACTTCATTACAGTGCCATTTCTTAATATGCAATATGCAAACTTAAGAAGCACATTAACACAAGACAAAATGAATGAAAGCAAACAGCTGTGACCTGCACTTTTTTATTTTTTAATTTTTTTTTACTCACTCTGGTGCTCTGTGTGGCTCTATGAAAAAAATACTTGCCCCTGTTATTTTCCATTTGGGGTACCTATGGAGTATAGTTCAAGTAATTACATAATTTGGAAATGTGGGTTCTTAGCAGTAGATAGATTTTCCCTCCATATTTCTGTTTCATTTTCTTACTGAATACTAAGGAGATACCCTCCTCCATTCAGATCCACAAAAATGATCATGAGAGACATTCATCACACTTAGCTCCAAAATCCCGGGGTCCACTCAGTAATTTGAGGATGGCAGTTCTAGTATCACATGACTGTTCTATCCCTGTTGTGACAGCATTTTCTGAACCAAAATTTGGAATAGAGCTTAACAGGTGCTAATGAGCTTATGAAATAGCAGGACAAATACTATCAAGACTGCCTCCAGAAAATGTTCCTTATCACATTAGTGCTTAATGCAGTGATTGCATTGAGGGAAAATCCCCTGATAGGGAATGTCAGAAACTCAGGGTTTTTCCTAACTGTGTACCTTACTCTAATTCCCTGCTCCCAGATCTACCCTTTTGAGAACACCTGTTGAATAATCTAATGTTACTAAGGATAATGTATCAGGAGGACAGATGGTTGAGAAAGCCTTGAGAATTGGAAAAGTTGAGAGCCACTGGCATAAAGAAATTAATGGGGGTAGGATACAGGAGCATCCATCAAGGTTCTGTATTCCTTTTACCATGCCCTCAGCCTTGGCAGTTGAGCTCCATCGGTGTACCAGGACCTGAACATGAGGAAGAGCTGGTCCTTTCCCACTCTACAAGTAATGTCTTAAATTCTCTTAGGAGATGGCATACTGCTTCCTAACTGACACTGTAAGCTCCCCTGAAGTATCTATTTACCAGGAGAATATTTAGTTTGGGAAACTAACGCCCCTAATAGACAATCTTTGTAAACACCTTTTTCACAGAGAGACCTTAGTCCTCATCCAGGGACAGTTGTTACTGGTTGAAACAGTCCCAGGTCTCATTCAGTAAGCTCATCTTTGTGCTGAGCACTATGCCGAGTACAGCTGTACATTCATGATTTCATTCATGTTCGGGCCTTAGTTTTCATTCCAAGGATAATGGCCTAGTCAAGTACACTCAGACTTGTCACTGAGTCCCCAACTGACCACACATTGGAATTGGCAGCTCTTAGCGGTGGTTCCCAAAAGGTTTTAGATGGTTAGCCCTTGAATGGAACTATTGATTCTAGGTCCCAGTACCCCACTTGATTTCAAGAAGGTAAGGCTCTACTGGGTCTCATTAGTTGTGGCCAAAATATGATATTGTCATCTATTTTTGGGTCCCTAAGGACAACGGTGCTTTTCATACTGTAATGCATTTGATCACAATGTGAATATACCCACTATATAAACAATGCATTGAAACAGGAGAACTGATCTGTTTAAATCCTGGCCTGATAGTCTGGGGATATGAATTATGGGTACAGCTCTGTCATTAATGGGTGACATCAGACAAGTCATATCCCCACCCTGAGCCTCAATTTCTTAATATGGAAAATGTAAGCCCCAGACTAGGTGATCTCTGAGGTCTCATTAAGCCCAAACAGCCTTTGTATCTGATCCTGTGTGTAAATTCAGACAAGTCTCAAAGACTTCCCTGACTGCTCTGTGGATTCTATCGATTGGCTATGTGGATTCAGCACAATCCACTCCAGCAAAGAGTTGTTCAGTGGCACTCCCAGGGGCTTTTCCAGGCTTTCATAGACTCTAGGTAACCCGAAGACAAGAGGATTGTAGAATTATATAAAAAGCTACTCCAGGATTTAACAACAGTGGAGCTTTTCTAGTCTTAGATTCAAAGTTGTGGGAAATTGATGAATGAAGCACAGTTCATGATGTCTGAGCAAATAAATAACTCAGGAAATACACTGAGGCACAGAATGTTAAATGCCCTAATTTTTGCCAAATTGGTGTTTTAGCTTCTTGGAAGGGCATTTAAGCGTGCCTTAGGGAAGGTTGTGCCTCCTGAGAGTCAGGCATGAGCCTCTGGAACAATAGGAAGCAGCAGGCTTGTCGGGACACACCCTAGATTTGGTCAGATAGATCTGCCCTTCAGCCCAGTTTTGCCATTTGCTGACTTGATTTTACCCTGCGTAAGTACATCATTTCACCTTTCGGCAGTTCATTTCTAATAATCTTACTAATAATTGATTGAGCCTTCTTATGTGCCAGGCACTCTACTGAGTTTTTTACATACTTATGCCACTCTATCTTCAAGACATTCTGGAAGACAGTTCTGTTTAGTACCCCCTTCTACAGAGGAGAAGGCTCAAGCTTACTATGGGAGAAGTACATTCGCCCAGGATAACAATAATGGGAATGTACCAGCAAAATCAAGATCCCCAAACTAATGACCTAGAGACTTTGGTGCAGCTGAGGTGGGTGGGGGTAGCAGGGGGTTCCCCGAGCACATGTTTTTACAGCTCCAGGTGTGAGAATGGTCTTTCTAATGTCAAATTGAACTCCTGGAGGTTGCGGGAAAGAAGTATGGCGAATGACCCTTGGTGATGGGAGATTACTACAGGGATGCATAGGGTTGAAGATATTGGTCTCCCCAGTTGGACATTCATTCTGGATCCTGGCGCTTCCAAGGCTGGGGTGTAGAGCAGGTCCCAGAGATAATGCCTCTAGACTAGGGCCAGGCAGGTCTCTTGTTCACATCCCTCCTGGGGCCCAGTGAGCTTCCTTTCCAGACCCTCATTGCAGGGTCTGTGTCATATCTCTTAGCCCAGTGCCTAACTCCTTGATAATGACAGTCATGAGAAGTTGTGGTATAGGTCACCGGTGACATGTTAAGCACTATTCCAAGCACTTTACAAGTCTTATTTAATCATCACAAAAGCCCAGGAGGTAAATTCTGTTATCATCAGCATTTTACAGTAACTTGCCCAAAGTCACATGGTTAGGCAGTAAGGAAACTGATACTCAAACTCAAGACTCTAAATCTAAAGTCTCTATCCCTAACTAATCTGTACTACTGCCTTTATAAAACAGGCTCCTACTGCCTTCCTGGTCAGAAGTGTGGTAAGCTGTCAGTAAGTCGCTCTACACAAAAGGACTCAGCACACGGGCTGCCCAAAGTAGGTACCCAGTCTCTTGGCAGAAGATGATATACATGCTTATTTCCTTTTATGGAAATCTTTTGGTTAGTTAAAACAGACGAGGGTTTCCTTGTGATAACTCTAAAGCCTTGGACAAATAGTTTCCCCAGATTGCTGTATATACATTAGAGTTGCATTTTTCTTTATTTTGAGCTGTCTTGTTAGGGAAGGATTTATATGCTGGCATTGACATAGGACAGCAATCAGGCATTGCTTTCTGCCTTTGACAGTTGGCGTGATACTTTGCTTCCAGTGAAGTTTGACTCACTGTATCTGGAAGCTGTCAGAAGTGGGAGCATGAAAAGGTCATGACGGATGGCCATGGATAAGTGGGTAGGGGAGGAGAACTGGTAAAAGAAGACAAGTGGCCTCCCTTATTTCTGAGGGAAGGGGCTGACCCTGTCCACTTCAGGCCAGCCCTCATGCTGTCTTCTTCACTTCCCACAGCTGGTCAGGTAGAGCCTGCCAGGCACCATTTGTGGGAGTGGCCCCCTGGGTGGCTATAATGCAGCCATGGGAGGGAGCCCTTCCCAGCAGCTCAGCCACTTGGGTGCTTGAGAACTGCTAAGTGGAACTGGTCTTCGTTTAGGGCTGTTTTCATGATTATTGTCAAGTTTAGTCAAAAGTACCCCCAGGGGGCCATTGAGCCTGGGGGGTGAGAAGAGAGAGGCTTCCCACCAGTGTGGGGCCTTGATCTCCTCCCGTTTCGGCACCAAATGTCAGGTTTAATCTGATCAGTAGTGAAATGGAATAGAGAGGCCAGGCAAAAGTTGGTCGAAACAGGCTTTTAATGGGATGCGCTCTCAGGAGAGGTTCCAAGGCCCGCAGGGGAGAGAGAGAGCAGGGACGTCACGGGGGAAGTCGCCCCCTGGCAGGTCGCAGGTGGGTTTATAAGGAGTTTTTGGCAGGAGGGTTGGTAAGGAAATATGGGGGGAGGTTTCCTTATTTGATGGTGTTTTTCAGGTTTTCGGTCTTTTCCGGGTCTTGGTTTGTTTTTTTGTTTTTTTCCAGTTAGGGCAAGGGTTACGGGTTTCATAAGCTAAGTTAGGGTAGGGCGGCAAGGCGGCGTTGGCGGGAAGATGGGAGTGGGGCGGCGTTATTGGGAGGTTGCTGGCCTCCGGTCGGCCACTTTGAGGTCCCCAGTCTCCCCAGCCCAACAATTATCAATCACAGGATTCAGCTTACTCCCTTCCCCACACTGTAAAAGTTAGGCAGGTGTACTGAATCCTGAAATAGAAACCAAGAAAATGTCAGCTCCTAAAATGATGTTTGTTTTTATTTTGAGTGAAATTTCTGTTTTGGAAAAGAACAGAAAAGGAAAAGATATCATTCTACTAGCAAGAATTGACCACTGTTGCCAGTTTGGAGCATATCCATTAGATCTCCTTTCTATAAATATCTTTTTCCTCTGCTTTTCACTTAGCCTCACAAGAATTCTTCCAAGTCAAACCTTTTCTCATACACATTTTTTCATGGTTGTGTTGTATTCCATCATGATTGGATTAACTATTCTTCTATAGGCCATTTAAGTTGGAGAAATGTAAACTTAACAAAAGCCAACTTCCCTTGTTTTCTTGGATGTATGTTTATAGTTTGAATTACTTAAAAATAGTGCCCAAGTGACACTTTAAGGAGCACACCTGCCTTTCTTTCATGACTTTAAACAAAAGCTTTTGTCAAGGACATTAAAACCGTGCTCAGTGGTCATACAGAAGAATATTGATAGGCTTTCATGCTCCATGTTGCCATGTCGGAACAAAAGCACGTGTGCATTTATCAGCACGTTTGAATGTTTGTGTTTGTTCATTGGTAAAAATTGAAAAAGGATACTAAAGACTAAACTAAGCAGAATTCCTTATTACATCTGGACTTAACTGAATGAGGCTGTGCAAAGCAGTGGGAAGTACCATACTTGGGAACCAAGTAAGTAGCTCTGGGTATAAAATGGCTTTTCCACGGAAAAGCTCCCCAACCTTGGACAAGCACCTTCACCCCTCCTGGGGCATGTTATATAAAACCCCTAGCATAGTTCCTGCAGAATGGCATAGTGGCTGAGAGAACAGATTCTGGAAGCAAATTTCCCGACTTTCTCTAAATTCTAGCTCTGCCACTTTTTAGCCATGTGACCTTGGGCAAGTTACTTAACCTCCCTGTGTTTCAGTTTTCTCATCTATAAAATAAGGCTAAATATAGTAACCAATGTGATAAGACTGTCCTGAGATTTGAATCAATACACACAAAGGATTTCTAACCATGCTAACATGTATTTGGTGCCAGGTAATAATGTTCATTCTTATTTGCCCCTGGCCCGGACTGTTGTGCCAGCTTCCTAACTGGTCTCCTCTCCTCCAGGCTACTTTCTCTGTCCAACCAAGAAAGACCCCTTGAGCTCCCCAGGCAGAGAAGAAGAGGTCTCTGTTTGCTTCCAGCCGAAGTTCTGGAGACTCAGCAGTGGCTTCTAGGTACATTGAGGAGAATGGGCTCCAAGGCTAGACTGCCACAGACCCTCCTAAACTGGAAGCAGAGGGTTGTCACTTGTGCATCAAGAGCAGATCAGCTCCTGTGGGCTGTGTGCCCTGCTTTAAGAAGCTAAGACTCACACATCTCAAGCAAGGTGAAATTATTTAATGTACAAAAGGATTTTTCCCATCAGGAAAGATTCCCCCTACAGGTTCCTTTAAATAGTGACTCCTCTAGGCAGCGAGTATTTTACAGATCATTAACTACTTGACTGAAAGCCTGCAGGGCAGAGAAATTTAAAACTAAAGTGTTGGGAGCCCCTGCCAATTACAGATCAATCCAAAATTAATATAAAGTGTCTCTGGAACTAGAAGTCAGTGGGAAAATGTGATCTGATTCAGAAAAAAATCTGATTTACAGGCAACTTTTTGGGAGCACATTAGTTGTTTAAATGATGTTCCACCTGCCTGCCCATCTTGAACCTAATGCATTCATCTCCCACATCTTCATCCCCAAACGCCAGGATTGGGGTTCCCCTCTGCGAACAGAGACTGCACAATAACCCCCAGAAAGGGTGTCTTTGGGAAAGTGTTCTTGTGGCCATGCAGAGCGCATGCAATTGATGCAGAGATACAGCCAGAAATGGATGAACTCTACAGTAACAATTTGCAGATAAAAATAATAGAAGTTAAAGTGTACTTTACATGATAAAAGAAAGATGAAAGAGGATGAGAGTCTGTTACATCTGAGATGGTTACAAAAGTCCTGCTTTGTGAAGTAGGCTCTGTTGAAAAGATTGATGCCATGGGGAGTGACCTTGGCTTGGAGCAGGAGCTGGTGATGTATGTATGAGCATCCCTCTGCTAAATGGACCCAGATTTGTAGCACTAATATACATGGGAGCCCAGAACCAAACTCAGTATAGCAATAAATCAACAGCCACTTTGGGTGTCATTTCTGGTTTATATTCCACTATTGTTCTATCACTTTAATTCATGTCACTATCATCTTTTCATCTGGAACAGTTTTATATAATTTTCCAGTGGAGTTACCTGACAAATCCTATCAAATTAACAAGGTACATTAACAATATTGACTGACTACAGCTTCAGGAGTTGCAGGACCGTAGAACAAAATTTTAAAGCTGTGCCTCTCTAGTGATGCTTTTTTTCCCTCTTCTCTTGCTAAGAAAGGAATATGGGGCAGGGTTTATTCTACATAAGAGATATGCACATTTATTTTGCTCTGCTCACTTTTTGACTTTTATAAATGTCAAAATAAGCAGAAGAAAGAGGGGGGGACCAAAAAAAATTAAAAAACCACTTGCTACCAACAGCTATGGCATCAGTACTTTCCTTCTTTCAGGGAACTATAGAAATGTCCAGATCTCTTACAATTAATGACCAAATGGAGGGAAGAGTGTAACTGGGTAGTCGTAATCTATTTTAAGTGAAATGTAATAAAATTGGTCTCCTGATACATTCTCACCCTCCTGAAATCATCTAGACCTGAACGACCAGAGTCCATTGGACTTATGACATTATGCCTAATTGAAATATGGTGTTCCTGAAATATGTCTAATGTCAAATTCCAGCATTCAATTAATAAAAAATACCAATTGTTCATCTTTTCCAAAGACTACACAGTAATGACCAGGGTTAAGCAACTGTACTGCATTGTCTCTTCTGAAGACAGCAGATAAGACTCTACTGGAATCTGTCTGTTTGGCCTCCTGCCTTTGTCTAACTGCTATTTAAGATTTCTTTATTCATAAAATAAAATAGAAACGGAATATGTGGCAGACCATATCACTAGAATTTTTTTTTATATTTGTTTTCTTGTTTAATTTTAAATTTGCTCTCAGACTGTGGTGATTGTGTTATTTGGGTTTTTTGTGTTTTTTTTTTTGTAGTTTTGTTTTTTAATTGAGCTGTTTCTTTTATCTGCTTTTTCTTTTGGTCTACGAAGTTTTCTCGTGTTGTACTGAAAAATTTCTGAGTGTGACCCCTGGAATGAAATGTATTAATTTTGATTGTCTTTTTGTTACAGGATGTACATTTGTGGTTTTAATTATCTCATACTTTATTTGATTTTGCTTTTTTCCACTTTGCCCCTGACCTTTAAACTATGACCTAAATATTAATTACTTTCAAGATTCTCTCTGAGGCGCACTCTGGAAGGCATATTGAAGGTTTTTGTCTTACTTCATAAACAGATTCCTTGATTTTCAGTAAAATAGGAAAAAGAGAGCATGCAGCCTAGATCATATGTGTGTGTCAAGCTGAGAGTATACTGCTCAGTAACACTGGGAGAGCAATTGCTATATATTGCCACGGTTATTCCAGGACACCTTTCATCCCTGGTATTACCTTTGTTCTCCTAACACCTTTGCTTCCAGTCACTGTACGATATGTTATGTCTTTCACAGCTCTGAAAATGGAACCTGAAGTGCCAGTATTTAACATGCTGGATTCCTGTTATAAAGCCTTTGTTGCATAAAGCTCACACCCAGTGCTGTTTCTCCCTCAGCGGAGAAGCAGTGACCTCCACAGACTGAAGCCAGGCTCCAAGACTTGAACTTGGAAGGTTTTATGTAAAGGACCCTTTGATCCTCCTGTGACGACTTCTCAATATAGTTTGCATAATTATTTAGTAGCAGAGAAGGGAAGAGATAGATTTCTCCTATTTTTAATGTGTAAGATTTTTCTAGATCAGAAAAAAGACTACTGATCAAAATTGTTTGTTTTTTTAGTGAACCTTACATTATGTTTTACTTCATTACAATCAAGGTGTTATGTAGGGTTAACAATATGTAGGTAAACTCTCTATTGTATCTGTGGTACATCTAAGATGGCATGTTTCTTAATACCTTTTTATATGGGTTTTAGTGGCTTCTCCCCGCAACTCACCCACCCAGGAAACCAGGCTGTGCAACTTTTGTGTGCCGTTGGAGTCTCCTTATGTCTGTCTTAAACCCGTGGCATTCCCCAAAGCCCTAAGAAAGAGCTCTTGTTCATCCAATTTAGGATTTGCAAAACAGGTCAAATGATTACACTGAAATCACTTACACTTTCCACATTTATGCCTTATTTTTTTGTCCTTCCCTTATCCTCACCCCCCCCCCCCCCGGCCTTACAGGTATCTCTGGAGACAAAATAGAGATAGACCCTGTTACGAATCAGAAAGCCAGCACTAAGTTTTGGATTAAGCAGAAACCCATCTCAATCGATTCTGACCTGCTCTGTGCCTGTGACCTTGCTGAAGAAAAAAGCCCTAGTGAGTAGTCCCTTTTATTTATGTCTCCTTTCTCTCTTCCCCCTCTTCCCCTCTGTGTGCTGGGTGCCAGGAGAATATATTGCCACCGTGTCCTTTTTTCCTTGGGTCTATTTAATTCATTACCAGAAATTTCTTTTAATCAAACAGGATTGTATTATGGTGCCCAGAGCCTGACATGGGCCCCCATCCTGTTAGGTCTTGATGGCAGCAGAGAACCTCATAGCACGGTTTCTGACCTTAGGAGCCCCACTCTGGAGGCTGGGGACCTAGGGGCACGTTCCTGATGCACCAGAGCCCTCATGCTCTCCCTTCTTCTTCCCATTTGGGACACTTGAGCAGTCAGACCTGGACCTGCCTTCCTTCTTTGCCAGATAGAGAGAAGCTAGGAGATTTCCTGTGGCAGCCGAAGACTAGATTTAGATATCCATCAAGCCGGAAGTGTCAACACCCTCCAGATTATTGGCAGCTGCATGACCTACCAGCTCGTAATTAAACTCCTTCTTGGTCCTGCAGAAGAGATCGCTGCTGGGTTGGCACTCCTCTGCTTAAATTATCAAAGTAGACACAGTCTGGTTATATATTTTTGGCATATTATATTTTTGCAGTTAAGTAATTGAGTGTAGCATTTAGATTAATTATTTTTAAGCCTTCAGTCCCATCAAGAGGCAGAAAGGACGAGATCACACTGAAATTCCTTCATGGAAGAAAAAAGTTTAAACTGTACAAGAATTTGTTAGTTGCCTGGAAAAGGCTGCAAGAGAGTAGTTGTCAGAGTCTGTTTATATCAGCATTGCCTGTGGACCCTATTTATTTTTTATTTTAATTTTTTTAAAGGTTTTATTTTATTTTTTTCATGAGAGACACAGAGAGAGGCAGAGACATAGGCAGAAGAAGAGGCAGGCTCCCTGCAGGGAGCCCAGTGTGGGACTGAATCCCAGGAACCCCACCCACCCCCATCAGGACCTGAGCCAAAGGCCAGATGATCAACCACTGAGCCACCCAGCGCCCCCTGTGGAGCCTATTTAAAATGCAGTTCTCCAGGGCCCATCCCCAGTGGGTTTTTTTTTGGGGGGGGGGGGAGAGGGGGTATTTATTTTATTATAGAGCAAGTAGGAAGAGGGACAGAGGGAAAAAAATCTTCAAGCAGACTCCCTGCTGAGCAGGGATCCTGACACAGGTCTCAATCTCACAACCCTGAGATCATGACCTGAGCCAGAACCAAGAGTCAGATGCTTAACTGACTGGGCCACCTACACACCCTTCCCCAGTGGGTTCTGATTCATTAACTTGGAGGATGATATGAGCTTCTAATTTTTGTTAATCCTCTTTATTCCAGTGCCCACTGAATTGGGAACCAATGTTATAAGGAGTGACATACTCAAAAGAAACAGTAAGAAATGTAAAGGCCAGCAAGTGTTTATAATATGGTTCAAGTTTTTGAGATAATACTAAGCAGGGACATAGGAGCAGAGAGCCACCTGAAGGGGTCCTATGGACAGGGCACCTGCCACATTGCCTCATTTATGGGTGGGTATTTGTTTTATCAAATCCAGCTGTGCTAGGCTACATAATCTCCTCCTTTCAACCCATTGGTCTCCAGCTTGACAAAAAGGGAGAACCTAGTGGTACAGGGGAAAGGAGGCAGACCATGCCCACCCACTCTCACTTCCTGCCATTGTTGTCATCCTAGTGAGGGGTTTCTGCAAGATGGCAGCCAGAAGGGGCTGGTGAGAAAATTGTTTACTGCTCTGGAGCACTTGCCTCCACCTCTAGATAAACATCTTCCTAATTCCTCCCACTCCAGCTTATCAGCCAATAAAGATGTCATTGTTCTGGCATCTTTCTTCCCAAGAATTCAGGATGCTTTGAAAAGTAACATTTTGAAATTCTCCATGTCTCTGAGAAATGAAAGGCAGTTGCTTACATGTTCATAGATGGATAAGCTGGAGTAGAAAGGTTAGGAAAAGAACTAGAAAGAGGATTCAGATTTCCTTTACACTCATACCAAGACACTCACATGCCAAAGAAGTCTGTGTGTGATTCAGGCACTGAAAGTGAAGGGTGTAACACACCCTAAGAGGGAAGGAAGAAAAGATGCACAGCCACCACCTCCCAGTTGCCTCTTGCCATCAGGCAGTCAGGAAGTAAATATTACACATCTCTGAGAGAGGTGCCAAGTTCCAAGCTGTGGGGATACAGAGCAGACGTGGGGTCCACCATTTCAATATTGACAATCCAGGAAGAGAGTCTTTTGTCTTATTTTCAACCTACTGGATGGTTTGTCTTATTTTCAACCTACTTACATGCAAGTCTTAAAGAGGTTTCCTTCTCTCTCACTGTGGTTCCAGAGATCTAGAAATTGTGAGTTCCCTGAACAAAGAGGTGCACTGCCCCAGTCAGACATTTCCTAAGTTCCTGTGCCCCTATCACAGTGCTTTCCAAACCATGTTCCTCAGAGCTCTAGGTCCTCGGGGGACCTCAGGGGCTGGGCGCAGGGAAAGGGGCAGGCTTGGGTATGACACCTCCCCTTCAGTCAACAGAGTGCTACTTCTTTCTGTTTGGGGATTCTGCAGTCAACCAATAAAAGGGATTTTGCTGCTTTAAAAAAGGTTTGAAAGCTACAGGCTCACAGGACAGAAGCCAGACTCCTCACCATAGGAGTCTTTACAGACATTGACTACTCCAGGCTCATAGCCCATAATTTCCCATCCTAAACTTGGACTATGATCACTGTGAATTATTTGCACACAAACACACCTTGAATTCTGTGCTGCTGCTATTACCACTGCCTGGAGTACACCTCCCCACTGACCCTCCCTCTAACTGACAGGCACCTCCAGTACCTCATGTCTGGCTCACCCTTTTTTCAAGGTCCAGCTCCAGTGTCAGGCTCTCTCCATAACTTTGTCCCAAAGAGTTTGCACAGCAAACTCTGATACAGCACCTCTCACACTGTGCTGTTTATCGACTTGAAGTCTGTCCCCCCCGCCCCGCAATCTCCATGCTGAACTAATTGATCCAGGAACTAGTTTCTCTATCCTCATCCATAGCACCACAGTGCCTGCAGAATTGTCCTCAATGGATGTTTGCTGTCTTCAAATTGAATTTAATGAGGCCAGGATTGAGAAACCAAAAGTTTCTCAGCATAATTTATGTTGTAAAGAGCCCAAACAAAGATACATTAACTGAATCGGCTTGATGCTGTGTTATTTTTTTTTATGATTTCCAGTATCTTCATCAAATTAATTCAGTGACTTAATCTAAAAAGTTTATCTTAAAGACCATCATCAGACCACAGAATTAATCTGTGGGGCGGTGGCAGCGGCGGCGGCAGCTGCTTCTTCTTCTTCTTCTTCTTCTTCTTCTTCTTCTTCTTTTAAAGGATTAATGGTAACCCTTTTTATCTTTTGTGTCTGTTGAACCTTAGAAAAAAGTTATTTTAACAGCACTAAAGAAATGAAAGTCACTATATTTCATAAGTTTAGCCTGTGATTTTTATCAGCATAGTGATGTATGTTTGTAGCTGAGTTTACATCAAAAATTATTCTTGGGGCCTTCTTGAATGAATTATGGCAAAGAGAGAGAGTCTAGAAGTAGATAAGGTTTTGATTTCTGCAATATATTTCCTTTTTCATGTTTTTATCTCTCGTAACACAGTGTCTTGCCGAAGACTGGAACGTGTGACCAACTGGAATAATTTAGTTGTGAAAACAGCAGACGTGTTATTAAACAGCCTTCTTTACAAAAAGGCATTAAGTGTTGGAAGGATAATGAAGTTGTCCCAGTCTGTCTTGAGACATGTTTGTCAGAATTTTGAACAGAAAAGAAATGGTTTCTAAAACCTTCAAATATGACCAGTTTGCAGTGTTTATTGAAAAAGCCTGTCAAACCATTAATTTGGTCGTCATAAGGAACACAGCTCAAGTTTAATTGACGCCATATCCAAAAAGTATGTGAATAGTGGACTTGGCAAAGGGACTGAGCAATAGAGCGCCTGCAGTGAGACACATAATTACACATACCATGGATCAGAAAGATCCAGACTATGTAGCTGTGCTCCATAAATAGCAGTTCTATGGCTCTCTTTCCTTCCCCTAACTTCTCCCTCTTAGGCTGCATTCTCAGAGGGAAGATTTATTGCTCTGTCCCTGTGAGTGTTTAAGGACCTGGAACTTAATGACTAAATAGATACATGCTTTAGAAGAAATTTGTACATATAAATATGAACTCTTACCAGAATTAGCGGAGAAAATCTGTGTATCAGAAGCACTGAGAAATTAAGAATAAATTCTGCCTTTGTAGATTGGGGGGGAAAAAACAAACAAACAAACAAAAAAGGCTATGCACTGCCATTATTATTCAAATCAGTGATTTCTCAGTCTGGTTTTGCCACTCCTTAGGATATCTTTTGCTATTTTGAAGGATGTCACCAACCTCTAAAAGATGAATTCATTTTAATTCATTTTAACTGAACAAATATGTATGCAACACATTGGAGGGAAGAATGTTTCCATATCAGAGACTACCATGGCATCCTCCATCCTTACTCAGCTAAACCTAGGCTTTGGATGTGCTGGGCTCTCTTTTTAAGTGCTAGCCTCAAATTCCAACACTGAAACAAAAGCAAGGGACCTTTCTTTTAAACTAACACCCTTCAGAGACTCTCAGGCTGGTTTTAAATAAAGTACCAGACTCAACCGTGCCCGGTCTGGTTTTATCATAAGAAGGTTGTGCAGGTTTCGAGTCTTTAAAGGAAGCAGCCTATCATTAAGAAATCAGATTTAAACCTTAATAAAGTAGCTGTCGTCTTTATAGCTGAAAAGAGCTCTGTATCTCAATTAAGTATAGATAATAGAAAATCTTAAGGAAGCAACATAATAGAGGTAACCTGATTACATTCTCTTGCAATAGTATAATTTAAAGGAAATCTGATTCTGTTGATGCTGGTGGGGGATTGCTTGTTTGTTTTGTTTTGTTTTGTTCTTTGTCCAAAACAGTGTTTGGATATAGGATAGGAACTCTGGGATTACGAGTTAACCACAACTGCAGGAAACTGTCAGGCCCTGGTATGAACAGAACCTGCTAGATATTTGAGATGAGATTCAGTTAAGGTTATGAGTTAAATTAGTTGGGCTTATTGGTGACCTCCCGCTTAAATGAATCTTTCTTTTCATAAGTACTTGACAAGATCTGTAAAGTAGTGTATTTAATTTACTAATTAAATTAAAGCTACTGAATAATGATTTGTCCACATTGATTTAGCTTAAATAGAAAAGATCAGCATTGTTGTGATCTTCAGCAACCTTAATGGCCAAGCCAGTTAGACACAAAGGCCTCTTGTGTTTTATAGGTCAGAAGTACATAGGTAAGCCCAGGCTGTAATTGAATTGCCTACACTGCATGCTGCAGTTGCAGATTCCCTTTGCCTTCTCGTTCCATTGTTGCACTGGGGCTTAAGAGAATGTTAACGCGGTAATAGGCACAGGGCCTTCCCCATTATACGTCTTGCTATCGAGCGGTTCTGCATGACTAGTTAAAGAAGATGGCAAGAAGATTAATGAAAGCAAGGCTAATACAGAAGGGGGTACTTTTGCAAGACTTCTACCGAGGAGATATTAGAGCTGAACCAGAGCTTGGCTTTTTCTTTATCCTGTGACCTTTGAACCTGCCTTAGTGTTGAGAGCTGCCAGGGAAGTCGACATTTTGATTGATGTTGGTACACGAGTCAGTCTCTCCCATTGAATTCCACATCTGCACGAAAATAGCTTTTCCAGCAGAATTCATACTGGCCAGAAGTGATAGCCAAATTGATGGCTGAAATGCTTTTATGTAGTTTTCATTTAAACCTAAAGGTATTTGATGGTTTAATTCAGTATCCAGTTTTCATAGATTATAAGCATTCACTTATATATCCTTAATGGGATCATCAACTCATAGTGAAAGACCAGTATTAAGAGTGTTCAGAGGTTTGCAAAAGAGCTCCAAGCAGGCTTTATGGAGGAGTAAAAGCAGTCATC
This sequence comes from Nyctereutes procyonoides, assembly GCF_905146905.1. Classification (NCBI taxonomy): domain Eukaryota; kingdom Metazoa; phylum Chordata; class Mammalia; order Carnivora; family Canidae; genus Nyctereutes; species Nyctereutes procyonoides. The sequence continues at coordinate 39,758,394 of NW_026575020.1, forward strand.
ACACAAAACCTTCATCATCCTCAAAAAAGAAAAATCAGTCTGAGGGCCCAGGCAAACTGACTTTGAGGTTTTTGTGTATAAAGTAAAGTGTCCCACTATTTCTGGAAAGCTACAGAGGGGGAAGTCTGAAATCTTCTGTCTGGATCCCACCTCAGCTCCAACTCAGAGGCTCTCTTGATCTGAGTTCCCTGACCTTGTCCTCAGGACACTAGCATTCCATCTGAAAGGCATTGTTATGATCTGCTTGTAAGACAATCCCGTGCATGTGTCCCCACTAATTGTATTACCTTGCTTGTGGAACTGTGGGCCATTAGTGTGTGTTTCTGTGTGTCTGTGTGTGTCTTTAAATGTGCCTTTGTTTGCATCCCCCACCCCCTGTTCCCAATAAAAAAGAGTAGGGAGGGAGAGTGGCAGAAGGACTCAGGTTTTGTTACTAAAATCGACTTGGGGGATCCCTGGGTGGTGCAGCGGTTTGGCGCCTGCCTTTGGCCCAGGGCGCGATCCTGGAGACCCGGGATCGAATCCCACGTCGGGCTCCCAGTGCATGGAGCCTGCTTCTCCCTCTGCCTGTGTCTCTGCCTCTCTCTCTCTCTCTCTGTATGACTATCGTAAATAAATAAATAAATAAATAAATAAATAAATAAATAAATAAATAAATAAATAAATAAAAAAAAAATCGACTTGGGCACACCCCAATCCATATGTTGAATCCTCTGATCACCTGATTTCTCTTTTTTCTGTTGGACAGAGGTAGTAGTTGTAGCAGAGAGCACATGCACACACATACACACACACACATTAATGTGACAGGCATTTCAGTTCCTAAAGGAGGAGGTACCCAAGATAGATGTTCATGAGAATGAAAGAGAAATGAGGATGACATTAGCCATCCTGGATGACAGAGCCACAGCCCCTGGGTGAGTGGGTAGATGGCCATGGCCATACCACATACTATAGGCCCCAGTAAGTAAGGCATTTGCATTTATACTCAAGTAGACCTGTAGCCAGGAAGACCACAGCCCATCCTTAGGCTCTAATGATTCCCAGGAGGTCCAGGTACTCCAGACATCAGGTGGACAAGCTATGTAGTGCTTTTATTCTCTGACAAGGACTTATTTCATAAATTCCAGATCAAATACGGTAAGTACTGCTAGATTACAGAACACAATGGACTCTAACATATTAAATGCCCCAGTTATTGAATTGCCTTTTCATAAGGGTACTCTGGAGCACAATCAGGAGCAGGCAGTGCCTCATCCTTTTAACAGATATGTTTCCTAGCCCTATTAAAAGGGGTCTTCATCTATCCTGTCAAAGGGAGTCTGCTGGGGTTTTTTAGTTTAATTACACTATCCAATTAAAACTCCTTGCTGCATTTGGATGCGCCTCTCCTTGGGCCTGAGTGGATATGACATTTACAAGGCTCGCCTTTCAAGCAGACAATAGTGTGATTGATGAGGTGCATGTTCAGTGGAGGAGGCGAGTGCCTGTGGAAGTGCTGCTTAGTGCATTTTGATTTATTTATCATTTCCTTCCAAAACAAGGGAGCTGCCGGGGAGATAGGTTTGGGCAACCAGGGAGACCACCTCAGTTTTTCCAAGTGTGTGGGAGGGAAAGACCTGGAGTGTGCCACAGAATAAAAGTGGGGAAAAAACTCTAAGCTCAGGGCCAATGGGCATCATCTACTGCCAGGCTGCATTCTTAGGTTCTCTGACCCAGGTTGGTTTCCAGTAACCTCACACTGTGATCTGCTGTTAAATAGGCTATCACTGTATTTCAGGGAGCTGTTCTCTGGGGCTGGATAACATTGGCTAGACCCCTGAGAACTCAGCCAGGAGGGAACCCACCCAGCATGTGTGCCATTGATCTAGTCATTATTAACTGGCACTTGATGTTTGCAGTAGGTATGCCTATTTATGTTCCCAGATGCATCCTTTAGAAATCCAGCAGTTTCTGTCCAGGGGCTACAGTCAGTGCTTGATGAACCTCTAACTTTGCCTGGGCACCATAAGCATTTAAAAGTTGCTTCTAGAATTTGGAATTCGCCAAGAGCAAGTATGGCTGTTCAACAAAGAGATATGGCAGTACAGTGGAGAACTTCTCAAGGTTGTAGTGGAAAGGCAAACCCAACATCTTGTTCTTAACCTACTATTGCTGTTTGCCCTCAGCATATGAAAGATGAGACCAGTGTGCTTGTCTCTGTAGTTCATGGAAAAGACAATATGTGGTTTCAGAAAGGTCAACACTCTATGAATTTAGGAGGCAGGAGATTCTCCTCTGAGTCCCAGACAGATGATAAGAACAACACAACTCCCATATTCATTTTCACATACTACAGTTGCTCATTGGAGTTGTTTGGAAGCATGTTTGCTTACTACATAACATGTAAGAATGTCTGTGTTTCTGAGGAAAATTGTCTGCTCCCAAGATTTTCAGTGGGTTTTCATTCTCTGTAATCCTTCCTCATTTTTCCCTAGGACTTATTAATGAGCAAAGAATATGTTTGTGTCAATTTGAATATTGATACTTGTTAGAGTAGAAAACATTTTGGGGTATCAACTTTTTTCCTCCTGGAAAAACCTTTTATTTTTTTTCATTAAAGTTTTCGCTTAATTATTGGCTTGTGCATTATGAACCCATAATAACAAAACAGATATAATGGGAAATTTGCATACATTTATGTTTTCCTAGGTTTTTATTACTATTTTTTCAAATTTTTTCTTTCTTGATTTTAACATCAGAAGAGATCCTGATTGAAAAGAAGGTAAGGGCAGAAACTGTTCCTTACTGAAAAATTGTGTGAAAGATTTCTCAGCTAGATAAATGATAGGAAAAATCTGTTTCCCTTGCCTCCTGCCAAGCTCCAAATTGTGTTTTCATAATAAATAAATGGGGTGCTTAGATTTTAAGTTCTCACAGACATGGAAAAAGTAAGCCATTGTTTCATTAAAATCAAAGTGTGTATTGCTTACAAGATTCCCATAGGCAGCTTCCAGGACAGGCTAACTGCTACCAGATTAGCCCTTCTATCATAAATGACTGGAAAACCATACAAAATATAAGAAAGTGTTCTCAGACACTAGAAAACAAGCAGTGCAGGACTGTGAGCCCTGAGAGAAGGGAAACAAATGAGGTGAAACTTACTATCACTTCAGGTTTCTTCAGCGTTTCCCAAGGAGAGTATAGAAGTCTCCTCAAACTCCGAGACAGAAATCAGTTGGAGGAAGCTGAAATTTATAATAAATGAAGTGTGGAGAAGAGGGAGCTACACTGAGAAGAAGCTCCAGAAAAAGGCTCTCAAATCTTCTGTTGTATACCAAACTATGCATGCCTATAGTGGGACCTCACAAGTTGGGTCAAAGCACAACTACTATGGCACTATAATGTGGAGTTCTGGCCAACCAGATGGGCGTTTCCAGGGCATGTAGCCGTGACTCCACAAAGGCCATATCTTAGTAAGATTAAACTAGCCTTAGACTAATAACTGCTCTAAATCCTTGCCTAATAAAGCTTTTTTTTTAACTTTTTATTTTAATTCCAGTTGGTTAACATACAGTGTTATATTAGTTTCAGGTGTACAATATAGTGATTACACAATAAAGCCTTAAAAGGAGTCCTAAAAAGGGGTACTTGGGTGGCTCAGTCAGTTAGGCATCTGCCTTCAGCTCGGGCCTTGATCTCAGGGTCCTGTGATTGAGCTCCATGTCCAGCACCCTGCTCGGCAGAGAATCTGCTTCTCCCTCCCCTTCTGCCCCTCCCCATTGCTCATGCTCTCACTCACTCTCTCTTTCAAATGAATAAATAAAAAATATCTTTTTAAAAAAAAAAGAGTCTTAAGAGATCAATATGGTCCACAAGTAAATTAACTGGCTGTTAGAATAAAGCCCAATATTCTCTAAAGGATGATGACAGAATACAGACAACCCACAATGTAATGTTTATAGTGTCCAGCATTCAATAAGAAATTAACAGATATGCAAAGAAGCAGGAAAATGCATCCTATAACTAGGATAAACATCAATCAATAGAAATAGCCAGAAATGGCAGGGATCACAGAATCGGCAGATAAATACTTTAAAACAGCTATTATAAATGTGTTTAAAGATTTAAAGGAAAGGAAAACAACTCAAAAAAAGAGAAATGGAAACTACTAAAAAAAAAGAACCACATGGAAATTCTAGAGCTGAGAAATACAATACCTGAATCAACACTGATGTGACCAGAGTCATTTATTAACTCTCAGGAATCCAGCACAGCTTAGCTGGGTCCTCCTGAGGGTCTCTCCTGAGGTTGCAGTCAAGCTGTCAGCCAGGGCCACAATCCTCTCAAGGTTCAGTTGGGGTAGGATCTGCTTCCAAGCTCACTGAGTAGTTGCCGGTAGAGTTCATTTCTTTGTGAACATCTTGAGTTCCTTGCCACACAGTCCTCTCCATAGGTGAGCTCACAAGATGGCAGCTGGCTTCAACAAAATAACCAAGAGTAAGAGTAATAGCAAGGAAAAAGTCACAGTCATTTACAACCAACCCTTAGAAGTGGCTTAGAAATATACTTGTGCTGAATTTTATTTATCAGAAGTAAGTCACTAGGGTCATCTGGGTGGCTCAGTCAGTTAAGTATCTATCTTCAGCTTGGGTCATGATACTGGTGGCCTGGGATCAAGCTTCACGTCGGGCATCCTGCTCAGTAGAGAGTCTACTTCTCCCTCTCTCTTTGCCCCTCCCCATTGCCTGTGCGCGCGCTCTCTCTCTCTCTCTCTCTCAAATAAAATTAAAAAAAAAAAGGTAAGTCACTAGGTCTAGCCCACATGCAAGATAAGGAGATGACACAGGATATGGAAAGCAGGAGACAGAATCATTGGGGACCACTTCTGAATCTGCCTACCACAATCTGTAAACTTCAAGACAGGACAATGAAACTATTGAGACTGAAGCACAGAGGCAAAAAATTGATGAGAAGAACAGACTATGGGATAATACCAAGTGTTCTAACATACAGGTAACTGAAGTCCCAGGAATGGAGGAGAAAACTATTCCAGATTTGATTTAAAATACTAATCCACCAATTTTGGAAGGCCAATGAAGGCCAAACAAGGTAAATATGAAGAAAACTGCATCAAGGCACATCATAAGCAAATTGCTAAAAAACCAGTGATAACTAGAAAAATCTTAAGAATAGCCAGAAAGGGGTGCCTGTGTGGTTCAGTCGGTTAAGCATCTGACTCTTAATTTTGACTCAAGTCATGATCTCAGGATTGTGGAACCGAGCCCCACATCTGGCTCCATGCTCTGTGAGGAGTCTACTTGAGATTCCCTCTCTATCCCTCTACCCCTCCCCCGGTTCATGCTTGCTGTCTCTGTCTCTCTCAAATAAATCTTAAAAAAAAAACAAACACCAAGATGAGAATGATTGCTGACTTCTCATCAGAAATAATGCAATCCAGAAGACAATGGAGTGACGTCTCTTAAAGTGCTAAAAGAAAATCTGTCAATCTAGAATTCATATTCCATGAAAATGTCCTTCAGTAATGAAGGTGAAATAAAGACATTTTCAGATACTCAAAAGATAAAAGAATGTGTTACCATTAAGCCTTCGCTACAAGAAAGGTTAAAGTCTGGAGGGGGAAAATGCCAGATAGAAACCCAGATCTCTACAAGGAGCATTCAAAATGTCATTATTAGCAACTGCACAGAATGAACCCAGAAAGGGTAAATAAGCAAGAGAGGCCTCTTTAAACAGGAATTAGCAAACTATGTCCCAAAGGTAAATCCAGCCTACCACCTATGAACTAAGAGTAGTTTTTACTGGTGAACATTTGCAATTGATTTAATGATAGGGAACACTAACTTTGGATTTCATTTAAACCAAGTTATGCACCATCTCGAAAAAATTCTATCCTTCTCTTTTGTAGACCTGTACTATACCCACCCCCAAATTCATTTGATCATTATATTTCAAATTTTGCCAATAAGAAATTTGGAAGATTTTTTTAATAAAATTTCATAATTATGAAATGTACTTAATTTAATTTTGCTCTTGGCCTGCAAAGCCTAATATATTTACTATCTTGACCTTTTCAGGAAAAGTTTCCTTGTCTTAGAGGAAGTAAAAAGACAAAGGGAACCTACCACGTACCTGTCAGTGTCCTGCATGTTTTACACGCACTATTTAGTTTTTACAACAGCCTGTGAGGTTTTATATGCATTAAGTATAGAATTCTAGAATTGTTGATTTTATCCTAGCAACAATGCTGTGAGGCTGAGGTTATTCCTATTTTATAATAATGAGGAAACTGAGACTCAGAAGTTGCATAACTTGTCCAAAGTTGAATCACGTAGGGCATTACGGCCACTGATGCCTATGTAGTCAAAAATCTATAGCTTTTGACTCCCCCAAAACTTAACTAATAGCCTATAGTTGACCAGAAGCCTTACTATTAACATAAACAGTGGATCAACACATTTTGTATGTCATATGTATTATATACTGTATTCTACAACAAATAAGCTAGAAGAAAATGTTAAAGTCATAAGGATTACTTATTAAAATACATTTCGAATACTGTACTGTATTTGTTGATACCATAAATTTATATACCTACTGAAAAAATTCTAGTAATGAGTGAACCCACAGAGTTTAAACCCTTATTATTCAATGGTCAACTCTATAAATGGGTAATAGAGGTTTATATTCTTTCTGCCACCAACATGAAGCCAAGGCACTTCTGTGCTGCTTTGATGTAAGAGCATCCCTAGCCCCAACTCAGACTCTGTAAAGTCTTCTTTTTTTAACAAATTTCAACTATGCTTGATTATCTGGGTTTTCATCCTAAAGGATATTAAATGTGGAAAATAGAAGGAGAGAAAGAATGACAATAAGGACAGTGGGAAGTGAAAACTTAAAAGAGTTGACCAAAACTGAAACAAAACAAAAACTATTAAAAAGCAATCTAAGAATTCAGTAAGCAGAGTAATATGGCAGCATGGAACTATTTTGTGGCAAGATGTAGAACCTTCTGCAACCCTGAGGAAATCCTAATACTCCATACCTATAAAGATGAACATAACACAATAATTTTATTTTCCTTATACTCTAATATAGGAGGAAATTTTGTAATACGAAATTTTAATGCTTAAAATTGAAAAAGGCTTTTTTTGCACAAAGCTCATCCTAGCTGTCTGCTCTAAGGATTCTGGATAAATGGAGTTTCATGTGTTGTAATTTAGCGTCCCAGGTGTATGTGGACTTTTTATCAAACTTTTTATCACAAACTGTGGAAGAATATCCAGATACAAAACTTGTTTCTTGCCTCTAAAAGCAAAAGGGTAAAACCCAACCAGTACTTGATTACTGAAATATCATATGGTATTTTGTTAGAACAACTTGCACATGAATTAAAGAATCAAAAGACTCCATAAACCATTGTTCTTAATTCATTACACATAAGCATTTCTGCTGCATGTGGGAGTAGAGTATTTGTCTCAAGGAAAAAGCAGTTATATAGTTTGAGTTGCTGAACTAGCCATTTATTTTACAGAACACCACTTTTACTTGAAAGAACTTGACAAACCATGGTTATTCAAATTTGAGTATTTAGCAGACATTTTCTTGAAAATGAAGGAGGGAAGCCCTTCACTTAAAAAAAAAGTGATAATATTTGATGCCAATGATGAAATTCAAGATTTCAGGTGACAGAGTTTTGGAAAACTTGTATCTGTCACTGGCTTGGTTTCTCAAAACTTAGACTTTTCTGATGAGACCAGTGGTGATTTTAATGAATGCAATTTTTTTTGGTGATACTTTTGTATAATGAAATGTGTCCACATTTGGAAGACCTACATAACTCTATGAACCAATATTTTCCAGACTACTGCAGGCTGTTACAGAATCATTCAAGAGTATAAGATTCATTCAAAGTGCCAGACCAAAAACAAACAAACAAACAAAAAACGGTGCCAGACAGACCAGTAGTATAATAGAATACAGGTTTATTAATGTGGTTTTAGATATCACATTGCAACTACTCTTTTAAGAAACTACCATGTATCAAATTGGGCATAGTATCAAAGAAGAATATTTGCAAAGAAGAATATTAAAATATGCTTCAGGCAGCCGCGATGGCTCAGCGATTTAGTGCTGCATTCAGCCCAGGGCATGATCTCGGGATCCTGGGATCGAGTCCCACGTCGGGCTCCCTGCATGGAGCCTGCTTCTCCCTCTGCCTGTGTTTCTGCCTCTCTCTCTCTCTCTGTGTCTCTCATGAATGAATAAATAAAATCTTAAAAATATATAATATGCTTCAGCCAAAACAGTTTGTCACAACAGACAAAATGCAGAAGCAGATAGGATAATCCAGCTGTTTTCTGTTAATATTAAAGAGATTTCAAAAATATAAAATAATTCCACTCGTTAAACTTTTTTTTTTGCTTGAGGGAAGTACTAGCGTTTTCCATTTTAAAAAATACATTGTTTATATAAACTTGTAATGAGTTTATTGTTATTTTTAATGAATTAAATATTTTTTAAATTTCTCAGTTTTAATTTCTAATGCAATAAATGTTGATGTAATTCACACAAACAGAAGCCTTTTTGGGCTCCTCAGTAATGTTCATAATGTAAAGGGATTCTGAGACCAAAGTTTGAGAACTACTTGAAGAATCATCTTAAGAAGTTTGGACTTCATATTGTGAGGACAAGAGGAAAAGAAGCCACGCAGTGTTCTAGGGGAGTGATGTGGCTAGATAAGTGTTACAAAAGGATGACTCCTGTGTGTAGATGTTTAGATCTAAAAAAGTATGATCGAAAGTAGAAAAACCGAAGCACGGCAGGCCCGGCATCAGGGCCACGCACTCCTCCCGCTTCATCCCCCTCAAGTAGCCAGTCCGCCAATAAAGGCACCAACTCCCGGAAAAAAAAAAAAAAGAAAAAGTAGGAAAACCAGAGAGGAGGCAATAGATGATTAGGACCTGGGTGAGGGCTATGGCCACAGGATGGAAGGGGACAGAAGATGAATATGTGAGAACTATTTAGGAGACCAGATGCCTGGAACAGCTTTTGATTTAAAGGGAAATGTTGACATTGATTCTAGACATGCTGCATTCTAGGCATGTAGAGAGGACAGCTGTGAAACTCCGGAGAAAAGTCTAGGTCAGATTTCTACTTCAGGATCATCAACACGAGTAGTAATTAAAACCTAAGGGGCACGTATAATGCAATCCCTATCAAAATATCATGGACTTTCTTCAGAGACTTAGAACAAATTATTTTAAGATTTGTGTGGAATCAGAAAAGACCCCGAACAGCCAGGGGAATTTTAAAAAAGAAAACCATATCTGGGGGCATCACAATGCCAGATTTCAGGTTGTACTACAAAGCTGTGGTCATCAAGACAGTGTGGTACTGGCACAAAAACAGACACATAGATCAATGGAACAGAATAGAGAACCCAGAAGTGGACCCTGAACTTTATGGTCAACTAATATACGATAAAGGAGGAAAGACGATCCACTGGAAGAAAGACAGTCTCTTCAATAAATGGTGCTGGGAAAATTGGACATCCACATGCAGAAGAATGAAACTAGACCACTCTCTTGCACCATACACAAAGATAAACTCAAAATAGATGAAAGATCTAAATGTGAGACAAGATTCCATCAAAATCCCAGAGGAGAACTCAGGCAACACCCTTTTTGAACTTGGCCACAGTAACCGGAGGACAAACAGTGTATGTTCTCATTCATTTGGGGAATATGAATAATAGTGAAAGGGAATATAAGGGAAGGGAGAAGAAATGTGTGAGAAATATCAGAAAGGGAGACAGAACATAAAGACTCCTAACTCTGGGAAATGAACTAGGGGTGGTGGAGGGGGAGGAGGGCGGGGGGTGGGGGTGAATGGGTGACGGGCACTGAGGGGGACACTTGACGGGATGAGCACTGGGTGTTATTCTGTATGTTGGTAAATTGAACACCAATAAAAATTAATTTATAAAATTAAAAAAAAAACTAAGGGGCAAACCTTAAAGAGGAGAAATGCAGAGTTAGAAGGAACAAGGGTCAAGCATAGGACAGTGGGAAAACGATCGTTTAAGGGACAGATGAAGGAAAGGATCACAAAAGTGTGAGAAGCAGATTGGCTGGAGAAATCTACTGAAGAATCAGATAACTGTGCCTTGATGGAAATCCAGGAAAAGAAGAGTTCGGGGAGAAGTATCAAGTACAGCTGAGAAGCCTAAAACCTAAAAACTAAAAGCTGAGAAGTATCTACTGGATCTCTCAACATAAAGGTCGCAGTGACCTTAGCCAAGAATGTTTTCAATAAATGAGGAAAGAGGGGAATCACATTGCCCTGGGAGTTTTTATAATCAGAGAGCTTTAATTATGTTTATAGGAAAGAGCCAAAGAGAGATTTGAAAGATGCAGGCAGAAAATAAGTAGGTCAGATTCGGCCCTGCTCTAAAGGTCAAGGAGGTCATTACGGTTCCCCAGGCCCCTGCCACAGTAGGAGTGCTGGGGAAGTGATGCCAGCCTTTACCAGTTGAATTACATTGACCTGAAGCTCCTGGAGGCAGCTCAGAACTGCTGTTTACAGTGGGGACTGAATCCAGAGGGGGTTTGCAGCCTCAAAACCAGGTAATTTCAGCCCATCCTTCCCTTCTATAGACCTCCAGGGTCTATAGAAAAGTACAGCCTTACCTAAAAGAACATGTGTTCCCATTTGTTTCCCTGAAGAATCCCAGTAAGAGTTTTCCACTTCCTTCTAGCCAGAGGAACCAGAAGAGATCACACCCTAGAAACCCAGTTTTAAAGCTGAGTATCCATGTTGCAGCAGCTGTTACAATTTATAAATGTCTGTTTTCCTTCTTTGGGTCTGCAGTGTCAGGGAAAATGAATTTTGGCTAAGATGCACTGATTTGCAAGGAGACCCTTTGGAATTACAAAGACAGTGAAGGGTTGGGAGCCCACTCCATAGAGTTTGAATGCTATTCTGCCACTTATGCTCCGGAACATTACAAATACAAATCACAAATGCCCTAAAAGTCCATTTCCTCCAAAATAACCCAATTCAAAAGTGGGCTAAGGACTCGAATAGACCTTTCTCCAAAGAAGATAGACAAATGGCCAATAAGCACATGAAAAGATGTTCAACATCCTTAGTCATTAGGGAAATCAAAACCACCCTGAGATACTGCTTCATACCCATGAGGATGGCTGTTATGAAAGAAAAAAGAAAAGAATAAATATGGCAATGGGGAGAAATTAGAATCCTCACAGAGTGGGGCCAGTGCACAAAACGGTTTGGTTCAGAAAGTTAAACAGTTACCATATGATCTTTGTAGAGGCCCCTAAGAACTGAAAGCAGAGGCTCAAATAGATACTTACACAACAATGTTTATAGCACCACTCTTCCCAACAGCCAAAAGGTAGAAACAACTCAAATGTCCATTCCCAGATAATGGATAAATAAAATGTGGTAGATACAGAAACTGGAATATTATTCAGCCTTGAATGAAATTCTGATAACATGGTACCCAACATGGATGAACCTTGAAAACCATGCCAAATGAAATAAGCCAGACATAAAGGGACAAATACTGTATGATTCCACTGATACTTGTCACCTAGAATCGGCAAGCTTGTAGACAACAATAACCAGAATATATGTTACTAGCAGCTGGGAGATGGGAGAAAAGGACATTGCTGTTTACTGAGGACAGAGTTATCTATTAGGGATGATGAAAAACTTATGGAAATGGATAGTGGTGGTGGTTGTAAAACATTGTAAATGTACTTAATACAATTTTACACCTAAAAGTGCCTGAATAATCATTTTGACCACATTTTTTAAATGTGTTTCCTTCTCAATAAAATTAGAATTCTCTTAAAAATGTTTTAAAAGGCATCCATGCCTGATATAAAGGAATTGAGAAATAATCCAAATCCTCAAAGATACTTTCCATAGTTTTATTGATAATACTGGCAATTTTACAAATATTTTACATGCTTGTGAAAGAGAGCATGAACTTTGGCACACATCCACTTTGCAAAAGAATGCTGCCATTGAAAAACATGATGGTTGAGGGCAGCCCCAGTGGCGCAGCGGTTTAGCGGTTTAGCGCTGCCTGCAGCCTGTGATCCTGGAGACCCAGGATCGAGTCCCATGTCAGGCTCCCTGCATGGAGCCTACTTCTTTCTGTCTCTCTCTCTCTGAATAAATAAATTAAAAATCTTAAAAAAAGAAAAGGAAAGAAAAGGAAAACATGATGGTTGAGACTATGTTGCAACATGGAAAGAGCTATGGTTTAAAAAAAAAAAAAGGCCCAAATTTTGGTATACCATCAGATTATGGCTATGTGAAAACAGATGTGTGAGAATGACTAGAAAAGAGATTATGGATATCACTGTGCCAGGTATTGGCATTAAGGAGGTAGAGTGTGGAGGTTTTTCCTCTCACTCTTAAGTTTCTAGTAACTTTTAAATATGTTTTATACTTTAATGGAAAAGGAGAAAATGAAACATTTTTGGCTTCCCTGACAAGTGGTGACACCTGGTCATTTTAGACAAAGGTGAGCTGCAGGCTCCATTTGAAAGATGCAGCTCGACCAGTCATTGCCAACCACAGTCAATGCTGACAGATTATGTTAGAAGGAGGCTCCTTTCAAACTCTAACCTCCGTTCCGTGTTCTGTGTGCGGAGGCAACCTGGAAGCACTCCTAGCAGGCAAAGAGAAGAGAAGCTGCTGTCCCTCTTTGCTTAAGCTGGCCAATCCTATGACATCAGCTTTTTCGTAATGATCTCTGGTCGTTCCCCTCGAATGACCAGAGGGACCTATTTTTTCAGCACAGCCTCTTATTTAAGTTAAAATTCATAACACAGAAGGGAAATTAGAGCACAAGAGTTCAAGTGGCTCCCCTTCTGACTTTTGTGTTGCTAATTAGTTTCTGTTCAGCATTACATTCCATCTTCTGTTTTACTTTGAAACTACATAATGTAAATACATTTTTACATATCCAGGAGCAAATGTATAGTTTCAGTATCTGCCCTGAGCATGTGACCAGTGCTTAGATGCCTATTTTATGCCCCACTATACTGCATTTTATTCCTACAACTCTAAAACCAAATCTACTTAAAGGCAGCCCAATTAAAAAACAAAATCTTAAAAGTAACAGGGATTTTCTGTTCAAATATCTGTTCCATCACAGTTGTAAGAATGTTTACCACCATCCACTGAGCCTCGCTCTATCTGGGTGCTACGTGAGACTCCTGGGGGCAGATCTGGGGGCCTTCAGAAATAGTGTCTTGTCCAGGTCCTGCTGCTAAAACACAGTGAAGCTAAAAGTTCACCCTCAGCCTGAGTCCAGAGCTTACACTTTCCCCCTTTGCATCCCAGGCCCTTGTCATACTTTAGTTTCCAAACAAAATTTAACAATCCAAGCAAAATAATTCGGACTGATTAGAATATTAGATTTTGCATTTCCCTTTCAATCATACTGATACACAATTTTTTCACGGCTAACAATTTTACAAAGACACTTTGCGCCTATGGCTTCCCCCTCTGATGAAAACTGATATTCTTTAAATTTTCAAGGATAACCCGCCCAGCTCAGATTCCCTCTGGCATCCCGGGACAGATGCCTTGGGAGGCTGCAGCTAAGGAGCCTCCTCTTCCCCCCTTACCTGAGGTGAGCCTGGAGGTGTCTAAGGCTGAGAACGTGTTTGATAACAGACTTTCCTTATTCTGTTTTTATCCTGTTCAATCGGTGTTGAAATGCCAGTGGTTCCTTCTTAGCTACTTCCTCTGGTGGAAATTTACCATGTAGCCTGTATGACCCCTGTTTATTGGTAGATTTGTTCCCAGCAAGAGGTCAACTAACTTACTACAGCTTAATATATAGGTTTTGGACCAGATGAAACTACACCAGTGTGAATCCTGCTTACTAGCTGTTATTCTGTTGTAAAAAAAAAAAAAAAAAAAAACTTCCCCAAGTCCTGCTAATGTTACCTCCTCTATGGTTCTCAAGCCAATTCCTTCTCAGCATCCTTTTTGCCTCTGGCCAGCTCACACCCGCCCACATACGCTCCTACCTGAGTGGCTGTGGCAGCAGATCTCCCTGCCTCCTCGCCCTGGGAATCTAGAGGGAACACCCAAAAGCACAGGTTGACCATTTACTTTCCTGCCGAGCTTTACAGCCCCCAGCAGCTCCCTCAGCTGGTGAGTCTGGCATTCCCCACCTGCCCACTGCATGTGGCTTTATCTGCTCGGATCTCCCCAGACACCTGCTGCCTCTTGCCCCTGTACGTTTGTCCTGACTCTGTTGCATTCTTCTCCACCCCTACCTTTACCCAGCTGACTTCCCATCCTCCTTTAAGACTGCTCCAATGTCAGCTCCTCCAAGAAACTGTCCCTGACGGGGCTGTCCACCTCCACCTGGGGTCTCCACAGCAGCAACGTGCACTTAGTTAGCATCCTCATGGCACTCACAGTTCTTGACTCTATTCATTCCTCCGGCCCTTGCACAAAACTCTGCTGCTGGCGGGGCCTGAACTGAGGAAAACTGCCATTCTGGCCACCAGGCTAAACAGATCCCTGGAATGAGAGAAGAGTCCTCACAGCAAAAATTCTGTTGGATTGTGTTGGCCCCATGTCCCATGGCTCCTGTAGGGGTGGAAGCTGTGGTGGCTGTTTTTAACCTGAGCTTATGCACTAGAGCTATCCCTCGAAATTTCCCCCACAGAGGAAGAAAGGGCTGTGTGCTGTCGCCATCTCACCACACCTTATCCCAGTTATTAACATCTATGGCTCTGTAATAATCACAAAAGGGCTGATTCGCTAAAATGAAAATCCAAGTACTCCAGATAAGATTCTCAGTGTTCTCATCTCTCTGACATGAATGCTCTCCCTGGAAAGGACAAATAAATCAGAGGTTTCAGAGAGATGGTGAGTGGCAAACTTTTCATCATTCCTCTCAGCTTCACTCTTCTTTGCGGCTCTAGAGTGAACACCAGAGACAGGCAAGGAAATAGGCGCAGCAAAATACAGATGTTAGTGTGTTTGTGTCCACCTGACCCAAATATGCAGCCTTCCAGGAGACTTGACTTGGGATGTTCTCTTGTTTGTTTTTCATGTGACTGTGGTGCAGATGAGCTGCAGGCCACCGCTCTATAAGCCCACAGTATGTCCCACAGGCAGTGTGATCCTAGGAGGACAGTGTCAGGGTATCCAGAGGCTCCCAGACCAGTGCAGACTGCATATCACATATGCCACATATAGACTTGGCTCTACCTAAAGAGTACAGAAAAGGTTTTTAATAACACCTCAGTTTGGGCAAAACATGATCTAGCATCTTGAGGTTTGGTGTGGTTTTTGTCAGTGACAAGTGGGAGCAGGTGGTGTAGACAGTTTATGAGATCCCTTATCAGAGCAGTCAGTGAACCCTGAAGCTGCAGGTCTACGGGCCTCCCTCAGACCTTCTGGTCCTTTCTAGCCCCAGGCCCCGGTGTCTGTGTCTGTTATGGCCAGGTGTCAGTAAGGCCTCCTGGAGGGCGGGTCTCTTTGTCCTTCCCAGCCCTGTGACCTTCATGGATGTCTGCTTGGTCACAGCATGGCCAACACATAGCTGCATTGTTCTTTGACACAGTGATATCACCAGCAAGACTCTACTCTTCCAAAATGGGTCCTGTGAAAATCAAGGAACACACGCATACATACAGATATATCTGTTTATGTGAGATTCCCTTTCTTATCAGAAGCAGATAATTTACATATTAACAGAATGATTAGCTTCTGGCTAAGAATTCTAACATTTTAGTACCACTATTTAAAATCAGGTTAAATTTGTCAAGTGACTGAAAGTGAGGTTTTTCAGAAACTATTAGCTAATTTTTTCAATATACAATTTATAGTCACAATTAGTATATCATAATGATGTTTCTAGGATAAAATACTAGCAGCTCAACTTTTCTGGCCACAGATGTACGACATATATCAGTTTATTTTTGGAGATCTGAAGAATTAGCTACTGTAAATAAAGTCCCCAAGAAGATCTCTCCGGGAAAGAGGTGAACTTACAGTAATATGGGTGACATATTATTAATTAATAACTATGACCAGTGCTGCCTCAATTAAAAGGAAAATGGATGAGAAGTCCTGTTAGAAAGGATATGCTTAATCTCACCAGCACTGAGATCTATAGAGCAGACTAAGGAAGGTTGTTTCTGAGGGTGTCACCAGCGACTCCTGAGTCTGGGAACTTAGTACTGAGTGTTGTATACACGTCTCTTGGAAGCATTGCTCATTTGGTTGCCAGTAAGGCAAACCCACTTCGAAATAGCTTGCAGAGAAAGAAGACTTTCTTGGAGGGCCGTAGGGTCTCCCATAACTCAAGGACATCATGTGCTGTTGGGCCAGGGAGGGTTTCATTTGGGACTGAGAGTGGCATCCATGTCTGTTTAGAGGAGGGAATCTGATTGGTGTGTCTGGCCCAAAAGACAGGCCATGGTACCTGTCTGCAGGTGTCACAATATAGTAAGCAGGTTTCTTTGACAGACCACAGATGGTATGGGAGCTGCATGAGAAAGGTGCCTAGAAGTTTAGCTGTGAAGACTTGCCCAAGGAGGTGAGCTGAGTCACCCAAGATCGGCATTTTCCAGACAGATCAGTGAGAGAGGAACTGCCAGGCCTGCGCTGGGGGGAGTGTGACATGCTGTGGGCTGGCCTGTGCATGGGTAATGACAAGGTTATTCTGAAGATGGTGGGAAAGGGGCATGAAAAAATTTGATCCTGGGAGAGATTTGTGCATTCAGAGGATCTCACCCCCCTGAGGTCAGACAACTCTGTGAGGTGCCATCCTTCTAGGGTAGAAATGACTGGAGGCCAGGAGGAGCTTCCACACAGGGGCACAAGACCAGGATTCCCCTATCTCCACAGTAGCCAGGGTTATGGAGAAGCCTCGTGATAGCATTACCAGCAGCCTTTGTCCTTCCTGTTGCTCATTTATTTGGCTTCAAACACAGTTATTTTTAGAGTAACTAAAATATGAAGTTAACTGGCCTTCTACCTTAAAAATGCCACTTTTTCCCTGTACCCGTTGTATAGAAGTAGTTCTGTAAAGCCTTCCTTAATGGGGCATTGCCCTGAACGCAGAGAGGAATGAGACCTAACTAGCCATTTGATTTTTTTTTTCTTTTTTCTTTTTCTTTTTTTCTTACTCTCCATTTTCTCTTCAGCCTGTGATGAGAAAAATGAACTGCTCCTAGGAACAGTCAGCCTCACCATCTCCACTTGTTCTCACTTGAACTGGAACAAGGGGAGAGTATGTGGGGGCTCCTCCAAGGGGAACTCACCAGAACCCCCTCAACACTGCCTTTTCTTTCTTTGTCTCTTTCCAGGTCACGCAATATTTAAACTCACGTATCTAAGCAATCACGACTACAAACACCTCTACTTTGAATCTGACGCTGCTACTGTCAATGAAATTGTGCTCAAGGTGAGTATTCCTCCGTCCAGGCACTGGGTGAGCAGGGCTGGCTTCTGTGCAGCCAGTTCTCAGGCCAGCAGCAGCCCCCTCCCCACGACACTACACAAGGCTCCTGGGCCTGGTTTCAGAGGAGGAGATACCTCTGGTCACCCAGGTGGGGAGCAGCCACACCACACTCTCAGGACCACACCACAGGTCAGCCACCCTCTTCCCCCTTCAGCCAAACCAGGCCCCCCTAGCTTCCTCCCCGCCCCAATCCTGTTCTTCGTTTATTTGTCCTTTTCAAGCACCACGTATTTCCTCCTGTCCATTATCAGAAGCTCCTTGAGGCTCCTGGAACAGACTCAGAGGAAATTGTTATTGGGTAAATACTTAATGTATTTGAGGTAATTTTAGCAACCTGTTCTAAACATACTCATCTTTATGCTACAATCGTGTGTTCCCATATCTCAGCGTGCTCCCTGAGCGCCTTCTGTGCACCAGGCTAGTCCTTGGGATGCTGCAGTGACAGACCTGCCGCCAGAAAGCTCTTCCTCTGTCAGAGGCAGACATTAAACATTAAATTACAAAAAGATTGTTAAACAGTCACAGAGGTGCCACAGGGACCGGGGCCAGGGGGTTGGGAGGGGTAGGTATACGGGGGGGGCGGGCAGGCGCCGGGCGAGCAGAACCCTGAAGAATGGATGATAAAGCACAGACTTGGCCAGATGAGAGAGAACAAGCATCTCAGACAGGGAGCTGCCTGTGAAGGGACAGAGAGGCCGGGCAAGCACAAGAGGCTGGGGGCTGCCCCCAGGCCTGTGTGGCTGGAGCAGAGAACCGGGTCACACAGAACCTTGCAAAGTGGGGACAGGCTGAGGAAAAAGCTCCCCTGGGGCCTTGCTGGTTTGGGACATGTGAGTTAGGGCCCAAGACTGTGCATCTCTAAGAAGTTCCCAGCTGCTGCCTAGGCTGTTGGTTTGTGCACCACACTCTGAGTTGCCCTGGACTGGAGGTTTTCAGAGTCTTCCAAACTGAGAATCCTTTTTTTCAAGCCGAATCTTACATAGATAAAACAGATAGAACAGAACTGCTTGTTTTGGCAGAGCAAGACTTACAGGCAGAGGGGGCTCCCCCACCCGTTGCTGTGTGACTCTGGCCAGTCACACCACCTCTCAGGACCTCAGTGTCTCTGCCTATAAAATGGAGATCGTAGCAGGTACAACGCCCCACCCCAGCAAAGGGCTGTTAGAACACAGATCAAATGAGGTAGGGCAGACCTACCTAGGTTAGTATTCTCCTCTTGAGAGTGAAAGCCATCAAGTAATAATAATGGAAGTAGCTAAGCTAGGGTGCCTGGGTGGCTCAGTTGGTTAAACATCCAACTCTTTTTTTTTTTTTTAAGATTTTATTCATTTATTTGAGAGAGAGTGCGAGAGACACCACAACCAGGGGGAGGGACAGAGAGAGAGGGAGAAGCACACTCCCCTCTGAGCAAGGCTCCATGTAGAGCTTGATCCCAAGGACCCTGGGATCATGATCTGAGCCAAAGGCAGATGTTTAACCAACTGAGCCACCCAGGTGCCCAAGTGTCCAACTCTTGATTTCAGCTCGTGTCATAGTCTCAGGGTCCTGGAATCAAGCCCCACACTGAGGTCTGTGCTCAGCATGGAGTCTCTTTCTGACCCTCCCCCTGCTTGTGCTCTCTCTTTAGCTTTCTCTAAAATAAGTGAAAATTTTAAAAAGTAAGCAGTACTGAGTGATTGCAGAGGACAGGACCTGAGCTAAGCACCTGCTACCCTCTTTCACGGAACCTTCATGGTTCTCCAAGGCAGTAATGTAACATCATTCCCATTTCGTAGATGAAAACTGAGGCTCAGAAATAAAGAAACTTTAGCCAGGACCATGACTGGCAGAACTAGACCTAACCCCAGGTTTGGCAGCTTCCAAAAATTTTGCTCCTAACCCCCTGGATGTGTGTGCTTTTGAGGAGTTGAATGAGAGGTTTCAACAAAGTGGCATTGTTTTGCAGAGACATTTTGAGGCCAGTCCTCATGGCTGCAAAAGATTTCCAAACGTAGTAGATGAAAATGAAAAAGATAAAGCTTCTGGAGGGGACAGTTAGGACCCAGAGCCCCCCTCAGACCAGGTGGTGGGTCATGGGGCAGCCTGAAGCCAGCAAGCTAAGAGTTACTTGCCAGATTGTCACCTGACAGCACGGGGAACTTGTTCAGTGCTCGGGGACCAGGTAAAGAAATATTCCATTACCCCATCAGGGGCTGGCCTTTTTTTTATAGCCAGCATTAAAATATACAAGACTTGAGGATTCTAGTAAAATTATAATCCTGTGTTTGACATCAAAATAATTTTCACAACAGCAGATTGATGACAGAAACACGGGTTTATGACTTCAGTATGAGGCTCTGCAAGAGCAAGTACAGAGAAATCATTTTACAGGACCAAATGCTCCCTCGAAGCAGATGCTTTTCTGCAAAATCCCTGAGGCCTATCGCCTCCCCTGAAATGTCTGTTTTCATATGAAAAGGTTTGTAGAAATATTGCATCATGCTGGAGACTCCAGGAGAGTCACAGCATGCCCAGGCCTGATTTACTTAGAGAGCTAATGGTCATGATCCTGATGGAAGATTAAATTTCACTTTTTCTGTCTCTGATTTTTATAGCAATTTAAATACTTAGCCTTCTCTGCCATCCCCACAGTGTCTGTGAGCTTTGCACCAGTACCAAGTGACTGAGGCCCCAGCCCTGTGTCCCAGAATGTGGCAGAAATGTTTCCACCAGAGGCTGTCCCAGGAGTTAGTCTTAGACTCAAGTAATGCATGTGGTGTTTCTAGAATTCAGGAGTTTTACATAAAACAAGAGCTTTAGATGGAAACTGAAAAGGCTAAGGGCCAGAAGCCAATGTCCAAGAAACTGTGATGAACAGGCAGGCAACTCTCCATTGAAAGATTTTATCTCATTCCCTCATGTAGAAATATTAATATCTCACATTTATTGAGCAACTGCATATGAGACATCTTACATAACTGTTCAGTCTTCAGTGTTGCCCTGCAGAGTGTAGACATTAATGTCCCCATTCTGTAGATGAGGAGACAGAGGCCCAGGCCTGCAGTGTGTAAGGGTGGAGCCTCAGCTCGAACCCCAGCCCCAAAGAGTCCCTTCCACCCCGAGCCATTGTCAAGCTAAGCCATGTGTGGTCCCTAATTCTGCAGGCTTCAAGATGAATCTCAGAGGAATCATTGGTCTCTTCAAATTGGGTTCTTGTGATCGAGTGATGGAGGCTGTGGCTTTATTGACCATGAAAACTCCCTATATTTTTATGCCTTAAGCTGTAAAATGCATTGAAAGTGAAACACTCTATAGTGCATAAAATTGTGCAAGTTTTAAGCCACAGCATATTAACCAGCTAATGGCAGACCAAAGGGCGTTTTTATCTTTTGATTATTACATTAATCTTCCATTAAAATTATCTATGTGATTATCACAAAGCACTGAAGATAATAAATTTGGGAGATAGTTGGCTAGTTAAGGATCAATTTTAAATGCTTTCGTCAAGTTGTATGTGCCAAAAATACACTGAGAACACGAAGTTGACTGAGTGTGCAAACAATATAATCCAAAGATTGCTCTTATTAAGAATGGTAAACCCTCTTATTTCCATACATTGTCTGTAGTGTCCCAAATCATCAGCTCGGCCCCTCGGTCCTCATGATTTATTGCTTTCAGCTGGTAACTCAGCAAGGCGGTGGGCCAAGCACGTCAGGCCTTCTGTACTCACACACCAGCCTTTAACGCCTGCTGCTGGTGACTATCAGAGCAGAAAGTTTGGAGGGGACAGTGTTGGAGCCCCAGCCCACGTGAGGCATCCCACACTGTCTCCCCTGTGCTCCCGTGGCTGCTTTCTCAGTCATTCTCCTACTCAGGGCGTGGGACACATGGCCCTCAGGGGAGAATCAGCAGAGGTGGTGGCAGGGCTCTGTAGTCAAAAATATTCAGGTTTCTGATCATTACTTAGAGATATTTGAGAGTGAAAAGGTGTTTGTTCACAAAAAGCTCCAGCCAGAGGCAGGCAGAGGCAGTAGAAGGAATGTATTGAGGTGGGAGCACCTCAGGGAGGCTAGAGGCCTGGGGAGCTACAGGTGTGGGAATCAAGGGTGATCCTGGCTCTGTGGCCTTGAGTAAACAACATTACCACTCTGTGCCTTGATTTTCTCATCTGCACAATGGGATGGTAGTGGCATCTGTCTCATAAGGCTCTTGTGAAGGTTACAGAGTTAGTCCTTGAAGAGTACTCCAGGAGCACTGCTGCCACCATGCTGCCCAGCCAGGGGTTCATCCTCTGCACTGGGGCCCAGGTCCGATCCCAGCACCACTGCCCTCCCCCCGGTTCTTCCCACCCCACCGGGACTGGGCAATAAGCAGTTAGGTTCCCCCAGCCTCCCCTTGCTGCCTTCCACTGCTGCCCTATGATGCTCGCCCATTCTCCCCTGCCCCAGACCCCTACTGATCTCTCAAAACCCAGCTCAGTCATTTCTCTGCGAGATCTCCCTGCCCCACACTCCCCGATAGTTACCCCATTCTTTCGTGCTCCTTCTGTCTCTGGTGTCACACTTGTCATGCTGTTAGATACTCACTAGGCAGTGAGCTCTTTGGAGCAAGGACCAAGTCTTCTGTTTCCGTCTGTCTCTCAAACCAAGCATGGAGCCAGGCTCAGACGTGGCAGGTGCTCGGTGCCAGGGGTGCTACAGAGAGTGACTGCGCAGCTGCTACCCAGGGGCAGCCTGGCCGTGCACTCTTCACACAGGATTTTCACAGCCCCTCTCCCTACCTGGCCCCTGACCCCTGGGTGATCCTGTTCAGATCAGCCCTCTTCCCTGAGCCTTGCTGCTTTTTATCATGTGAGCCCTGGCTGGCAGGATGCTCGTGGGCAGTAAGTCAAATCCCGTTGCTGGAAGCTCTGTACCCACCAGGGGAGGCTGAATATAGAGCCTTGGTTCAGTTGGTTTTTCATCCCTGCAATGTTCTCATCTTTCAGACCAGGAAAGGGGGGCACAGGGTAGTTATGTGCAGGCCCATGGTGAGGAGCAGAACCAAAAAGCCTAGCACACAGCCTTCTGGGAGGCAGTACATGCTGAGAAGGAGACATGGCCCATGGAATCAGACCACCAAAAGGCCCCCAGCAGCCACACATCCTCTCCCACATCATCCTCCATTCTCCTGTCGTAAAGTGGGCTCCGTCCCAACCTGCCCGGTTGCTGTGGTGACTCCACACACGAGAGAGCACCTGGTGGCCCTGGGGCTCCCAGCCTGGGTCAGGGCCCTTCTCTTCTTTGCCCCAAGTGAACGGAAAGTGGCTGCTGAGCGACTGGGCTGTGTCCTCTTGCTTTCTAGGTTAACTACATCCTGGAATCACGAGCAAGCACTGCCCGGGCTGACTATTTTGCTCAAAAACAAAGAAAACTGAACAGACGTACAAGCTTCAGCTTCCAGAAGGAGAAGAAATCAGGGCAGCAATGACACGGGCCTCCAGCCCCAATCTGTCGCCATAGCTCAGTGCCTGCCTGCCTGCCAGGGCCAGGTGGCCCTGGAGCCCACCTGATGTCCTGCATCCTCGGGGGCAGGCTGGCCCCTGGCGCATGGGCACAAGGCTCGGGGGCTCTTGGGGAATGCAGCTAGGGATGCCTCCACGGGACTGAAGCCTGAGCGGCAGTGGCATTAACAAACAGTGTCAGGGGGCCCGATGACACACGACACAGACGACAGCCCAGCCATCTTCACTGCCCGACGGCCCTGCCTGAGGATGTACATAGCCATGCCCATTTCCTTGCAACTTGATCAAATTTCTTAACAAAAAAATGTACATTTCTTTTTTTTTCCTTTTAATAAACAGGTGTACTCTTTATCATGGTTGGTATGACAGGCCATTCTTTGGGGCAGAGGATTGGTCACGTCATTTTCCTTAAAACCTGTTCCCATGTTGAACAGGCAGATTGGAAAAGCTATGGCTCCATTTCTCAGAAGAAATGTTTAGGGCTTAGTCAATAGTTTTAACGATGCCATTTGTTTAAATGAGTGCATTGCTTTGAGAATTGTATCGTACTAAAATTAGGATGGAGGGGCCTGGTGATGTGTGTCCCGGGCCTGCCCTTCAGAAGCCACCTCTCCTCAGCTCGTCCCTGAACCTCTTGGTTTTAGGGACACGGGACTGCGGGTCAGGCATGGGCTCTGCGAGAGTGGGGTGACAGCTGGTTTTCAGATCACGCTGAGCTCCTAGCCACAAGTAGTCTTTTCCATTTCTTCAATAGCAAGTGTATGTTTCAGCTAGCAGTTAGACCTGCATGTGGACTTTACCTGGAATTGGAAGAGTCAGTCTCTGCCGACGCATAAGGGCCTCCACTCCCCTTCTTCTCCGTACAGGACCTGCCTCGTGGTCTGAGCAAGTGGGAAGCTGCTCTTTCTCCCTGGGGTGAGTGGAGGGGGCGGGGGGCGTTGGTGAGCAGAGGTGGCTGGGCAGAGGGAAGCCTGCTCGCATGGGGTCCTGACTGCTGGCGGGGCGGGGGGGGGGGGGCAGGCAAGGGGTCAAGCACCCGCTGAACGCCACACCTCTGGCCACACCAGATGCCTCTGCGGTCCTCACCCGCCTCTCCAGGGTCCCTCCCAGGGTGACATCCTTTCACACTCCCCGGCCAGGGTTGAGGACCAGATGTTTCACCGAGGACCTGCATTTCAAACAATTTTTTAAAATTGTTATACAGGAAGAGATGTGCCGAAAACAGCATCTCAAAGTTGAGTGTGTTTCTTTGCACTGGGGGCATTTTAATGAATTCTTCTTTCATTCTGATCTTTGTTTAGCCAACAGAAGCATCCTTTTCTAACGTCTTCCATTCTGACCCACCCCAGAAACAAAAGAAATATTATTTGTAGCTTGCTATCTATCTGTATTTGAATTTTTAGCAATTTTATATTTAGATATCTTTGAAAAATGTAAATGACTAATTTGGTCATTAAATCTTGTGACATATTCAATATTAAAATGATATTAAAATAAAAGTCACATAAATACCATCTTTGGCATATTGCTTGGAATTCTTGAAGTCTTTTGAGTACATTATCCTGACTCGAGACTACATGGATTGCTCTGGGTAGTGGCATTTGCTGGAAGTTGATGTGGTTCCAAAGGTCCTTCAAATGCACCATGGGCCTCCTTAAATTCTGAGCAAGACAGGATGACCCTCTTCACTCAGGGGTGACACTGAAATCTTCACTTCCCTCAAGTACAAAATCAACACCATTCCCCTCTTGTGAAATACAGCACACATGCAGTTTACATAAAGCCTATCTGCCCACCAGAAGGAAGAATTTGAGAGGGAAACACTGTAAAACCACCCAGTTCAAACCAAATATCAAGACTATTTAAATTCAGTTTTTCCCCAGCTCCTCTCTCTCACCTCACCCCTGGATTTGAGGATAAGACCAGAAGCCCCTCAAGGATGGACTGGACCAGCAGGGGCTGAGCATACCCAAGGTAAACCGGGGACCCTTCGGGCCCCCCTTCTGCCCTCGGCAGCATCTCCTGACCTGGCTCTTTGCAGCACCACCCCCCATCCCGATATGGTAACTCTCGACCAGGACTCTCCCCACCCTCCCAGGCCCTGCCCCCATTCGGGCAGCCCGGCCCCTGGGCGGTGGTCCCTGGAGCCCCATGGTCTGAGGGCCTATAGCAGGCCAGGCAGGCTTTGTGCTGGCCCCTTACAAATGAGCCCATGGAACCCCCACTGGCAACTGTCATTACCTCTTGGGCTCAGAAGGGTCTCACCTCTTGCTCTGACACCACAATCTGGCTCTTAACTGCCGGGCTCTGCCCTCCACAGCTAGCAATTTGGTGGCACTTGAGGGCGGGCGCTGCCACCCTGGGGCCTCCATCTCTTCCTCTGTAAATAAAGGTGCTGGAGTAGAGGACCTCTGCAGACCTTTCTAGAAAACGTCTGAAATGGCTCCATCACGGTGAGCCCCACCTTCCTTCCGGTGGTTTCTGCTTCCCAGAACTTGCCAGAGCTTCTCTGCTTCTGAGCAAGAATTCTAAGAAATACTGTGAGGCCATTTAGTCCAGCCTCCTCTCTTGGGGCATCAAATGCAAGGAGGGGAATGCTCCCTTCCAGAGTCCTGGAGCTTCTGCTTGCACACCTCTAGCAATGGGGCACCCACCGCCATTCGGGTCAGTGCCTTTCCTTGCTGGCCCACTCATCACCCGAGGCTGCCTTCACGGATGGTGCGCCAGAACCCACCCAACATGCTTCAGCCTCCATGTGTTAGACCCCCTCTTTCCACCCTGAGTGCCAGCCACCTCCTAATACCTGCGACCTGGGCCCCAGGACTGTGTCCCTCCTGCCCCAGATGCCCCATCAGCTGCTTGGAGGCCACACTGACATTCTTCTGAGTCTTCTCTTCATGGGTTAAGAAGCTGTTGTGTCCCTGAAAACCTGTCAGCTGCTTTTAGGGTTCGTGTTCCCCAGCTCAGGTGGCAAAACATCAGAGGCGGTGGGGGAGGGGGGGTGCGGAAGAGGGCAAAGCTCTGACTTAGCAGTCAGGATGTGCTCACCATGTGGTGAGGCCAAGGAGGTGGGCAGGTGACCCCCAGGCCACCCCAGAGTGAGTGCCAGGGAAGCTCCGTGGGGGACCTGTGGGCGCCTGGAGGCCTGCAGTATGTGATGGAATGGCCAGTGCCAAGTGTCCCACCAGGTGTCCCAGAGCCCCCCGAGGGGGCCACACGGGTGCAGGAATACAGCCAGAAGCCACCGCTGGCCTTCACCAACAGGGCTGAGGGAGGTCTGGCGCATGGCCCTGGCCCCCATCCCGCACCCCCATCTCACTCTCCATGTGAGGTAACAAGCAGAGGGCACAGCGTCCCTCACTGAGGCCAGGCTGTTGGGAAGTGGGGGGGTCGGCTCTCCCACCTGCCTGCCCCCTGCCTCCCCCCACCCCCCACCCAGCTGGCCTCTGTCCCTCTTGGCCCACGAAGGCCAAAGCACCCCAGATCCTGCAGGTGCCACCGAGGCCACCGAGGAGGGCCCTGCCATTGGGAAAGCAGCCCAGGAGGAGGAAAGAGTTAAGCCTGTCATGTTATGTTCCCACCAAACACCTCTGCTTAAATGCAAAGTCCCAACAGGGTGGTGTTTGCTATAAAAGCCCTAAGAGTGATTTGTGAAGTCTCGAAGCCCTGTAATCTCGTCAGCATAATGGGATTATATTTCAAATCACCACAGCCTGTTCATTACCCATTTAAACTCCTCTGACAGAGGAAAACTTACATGAAACGTGCAAGGCAGCCCTTGCTGACTTCCCCGCTCTCCTTCCTGATTAGACAAACAGATGCTGAGGTCTGGAATGAAAAAATAATATGCCCATTTATTCATTTTTCTGACAAGTCACAATAGATTTTTAACTGCCAATGAGTGACCTCCCGGAGGTGCGGTGGCTGGGAGGCGCCCACCAGGCAGCAAGTGGTCATTTCCGCCCACGCCAGGCCCTGCCTGGGCCAGGAGCCCTCCTGGGGCCAGAGCTGGCTGCCACTCTGAGCCATGCTTGCCGCCTGTCCTGGCCAGGCTGCGACGCGCTCAGCCCAGGTGGGGAGAGCTGTCTGCAGGGCCTCTTGGCTGTCACCACCCTCAGAGGGCCAAGGCCTCCTCCAGGACACAGCCAAGGCCTGAAGCCAAAGCCCCAGGTAGGAACTCCACTCTGCCCTCGACTGGGGAGGTTCAGTTTCCCCGTCTGTAAAACGGAGAAAGTGAGAGAGCTCATGGCCTGGCTTGGGCTGGCACTGCCCTCAGCTCCCCCTCTGGGCTGCCTAGGACCACTGTCCCCAGGCTGCGACAAGGAGAGAATAGCCCACCAAGTGCCGGGCCCTCCCTTGATCATGTCCTTTGGTGCAATAGGCCTTTGTGGACAGCCACTTGCTGGGTCACAGGGCCACAGAGCAGGAGTGGGTGGAGGAGCCCCTCTGGCTCTCTGCTCTCTGCTCTGCGACGATTTCAGGAGCAGGTGTGGGCTGGGGGAGAAGCAGCTGGGTCAGGGATCCCAGCCCTGCCTGTCCCTGGGGTATCCCCCTGCCCTCCTAATTCAGAAGCAGGACATTGCTCCTCAGCTAGGCCACCAGCTGGAGGGAGCCCTATGGCAGTGAGTTGCATGTGGCATAAGATAATGTCACAGGCCTGGTGCACAGCTGGGGATGGTTAGCCATGGAGACAAGGGTGCCTAGTCACTCACTGGGAACCCCCTGGCCAGGGCCTTCCCTGCCAGGAGGAGTTCGGGCCTCAGGGGGTGGCCCCAGCCCCCAACGGAAGCACCCTCCAGAACCCCCTCGCGCCACCCCGGCCTGCCTCTGCGTTGGAGCTTCAGGCAGGGCTCCCATCTTTATGCATTCACTCTATGAATACGTAAGAAATACTGTGAGGCTAATTCTTTTTAAAATGATAAAATTCATCTGTATTATAGCATTCCAGCCCCCAGCTTCCTGAAAGCTAAAAATATTTTAATGTCATATTTCCATGTAAATTTTAGTTTAGAATTTAATACCCTTTTAACATACATTAAATTTTTAGCATTCTTCAAGCCCTTGACTCTTTTAAGGATTCAGCTAATGTGCATTGGAGAAAAGGGCTGGCGGAGGCTATAAATTAGGAGAGAAAGTTCTAGAAGCAAGGTTGCCCCCAAGCCTCTTGCACCCATCTACTCTTAGGAGTTACTCCTCTGGGCTGGGGAGCACCTGAATCAAACCCTGGAATCCTGGGGAGGTGTCAGAAGTCTCCCGTTTCCTTGCTGGAAGAGCCAGCAGTGACTGGCTTTACTGGGTACAAAGGGAGTTTACCACGGCAGCCCAGGCCGGGGGAGCCAGGATGGCCTGGGGCCAAGAGCACGGGGGCTGCCGCCAGGGGAAGGCCAGGCTCTAGTTCTGCCACTTGTGGCAGGCAACCTCGGTATGCTTTCTGTGCCTGTTTCCTGGCCCCCAAATGGAGCCAAGGTCAGCTTATGCACAGGTGATGTTTGAGTGAATATGCACGAAAAGGGGCGGTTATGGGCTCCAGGGAGGAGGAGTCTAGGGTGATGACGTGACTGAACTTGAGTAGATCGTTTTAGTACCCTGCTCCAGGCCATAGAGTAAGATCTCAATCACCCAGCAATGCAGGGACCCCCCCCACCCCGAGGGTGTCTTTGCAAAGCCTCATGACTGCCCGGCGCTACACCCTCAGGGTCCTCCTCCTCCTGGGGTAGGCCCAGAAGAGCCAGGGGAAGGCTCTGAAAATGGCAAGGAAGGGCGTTGACAGTGCTTTTGGGGGAAGCGTGGGGGTTTCGCGTCCCCCAGGGCTTCTGAGGTCAAGGTCTGGGGCCTGCCTGAGCGCTCTCCCCACAGCCTCGCACCCTGGGGTCTGGGCTGTGCTGACCAGGCCCAGGCCTTCTGCTGTGAATCACCAGGCCTGGCTCCTCAAGTGAGTCCTTCCATCCGCCTGACAGCTGGTCTGTGAAATGCCGGCAGAAATAATAAAGCCTCCCTCGTGTGGCTGCTGGGAGAACCCCACGAGGTGGCCCCCAGGGAGGACCTGGCGCAGTAGGAGCCCTCACAAACAGGGTAACGTGCAGGGAAGGGCTCACTTGGCCGTCTGTCCAAGCATTCATTAACCAGAATTACAGATTTACAGTGTGGAGACATGAAATCTGGTGAGATGGACACCTCTGCTTTCTAATCACTTGGAGGGGAAGAGAGGAAGCACTGATCAACAGAGACAAACCACATGTTAGGCTCCAACCAGCATCTGAGACTAAAAGAGCTGCCTTGCTAACTTAGATTTACAAAGGGTGTTTCCATCCTGGCAAGAGGAAGGCATGGGGGCGGGGAGCTGTTGCTGGTATGGGATGATGGGGGGACCGGGGAGCCAGATAAGGGACCCCCTCTCCACCCCACCCCAGAAGAAGCCCAAGGAATCCCTCCAAGGCAGCCACTATGAGAGTCACTTCATAATGGGGAGTGAGTTCCCGAACTCTGGAGGAATGTAAGCATTCAGCATTCATTCAACAAGTGTCCATGAATGCCTACCTTGTGTTACGCCCAAACAGGTCCCGAATATGTAGAAATGACCTGATGCAGAGCCTGTCCTTGGGAACTCCTAGTCTGTGAGGCCACAGCCCAGTCTGTAGTGCTCAGGTGACCAGATGTCTGTCACAGGAGCTGCTGGGCCAGTGGGCACAAGCAGACATGGCCTCCTGTTCACAGCCAGAGGCTGAGAACACCCCTGGTAAAGGCGCCGGATGGTTCCATAGATCCAGTTGGAGGATGACAAGCTGGTGGATATCTGGGGAGGACAGAGTCTGAGGCAGAGAAGCCCAAGAGGAACTCTCCAAGCAGGAGAAAGAAGAGTGCCCCACAAGTCCAGCGCCTCCGTGGGGAGAGGCAGGGACAAGAGATGGCTCCTTGGCCTCCCTCTGGGCTCAGGCAGCCTCACTGGGGGACCCATGGGCGCGAGGCCGCGGCGACCTGGAGCTCAGCATGCCACATGGTTGTCTTCAACCTGAAGGCAAGAAATTCTCCACTTCCTACTGAAAGAGGGCCTCCTGGATGGTTGGTTTCTCCCATGTTGGAAAAGGAGGCCTTTGAGTTCAGGGGAGGGACTTATCTGGGCCACTGTGTGGGACGCTGTGAGGGGCCCTCAGGGCCAGACCCAACTATCCTTCCTAGGCTGTCCCAGAACAGCTTCTAGCTGACACTCAAGCTTCCCAATGCCTTTCGTCAATGTGTGTGTCACCATTGTGCAGGACACAGCTGCATCATGTCACCTTAATTACCTGCAGCTCTCTTGCCATTTCTGGACCTCATTTCCTGCTCCTCAGAGGGGCATCCTTGTGGCATCTGGCTGGCTCAGTCTGGGGAGCATGTAATTCTTGATCTCAGGCATGTCATGTTGAACATAGAGATTACTTAAATAAATGAAAAAATAAACTTAAGAAAAGGTTGGGGGGGAGGGCATCCTCCATACAGCAAGACCTAACTTGACTTAGAAGGAGGGATCTCTCCCCCAAATACCACAGACACATCCCAGGCCAGGTCTCTGATTGGCCCCACAGGGGTCACGTGTCCATCCCCGGCCAACCCCTCTGGTGGGGAAATGAGTCAGTGCGTTGGGCACCCCTCCCAAGACTTCAGGGCTCAGGAGGAGGGACCCCATTTGCCAGAGAGCTGGGGAGAGAACAGGTAAAATTATGGGCCTCTTTGGCAGTTTTTACTACACTGAAGACCTTTCTTTTCTTTCTTTCTTTTTTTTTTTTAATTTTCTCAAACTCACTGGGAAGCAGGGACCTGAAGCCACAATAAGGCCACAAGAGTGAAGGAGTCTGCCCAGCAAGGAAGGGGCCTTCGAGGGACCTGCACCTGCTTCTGACTCCAATCCCAAATGTCTCCACCTTGGGGGGCTCCCTCTTCCATGTGGGCACAGAGGAGACCCCCGCTGTGCACCGCAGCCCCCCTCGGGAAGAGTGGTGTGCCGGAGAGTAAGTGTGCGTGTGTGTGAGAGAGAGTTTAATCCACCGGTGGCTAACCGTCCCTCCTCTCCCGGGCAGGGGTGCCCACCCTCACACACCTGTGCTCCGGGCACAGCCGAGGCTAACGACTGTCTGCTCTCTGAGGAGGCCGCACACGTCTCTAAGCAGCCCCTTCCCCACAGCCGAACAGCTGGCCACCATCTTGGCACACATTTCCCTGTCACATCTGATTTGCAAAGTCATGTCTGGAACAGACCCACAGGAGCATCCGGTTGGGGCTTTTTCAGGTCAAGGAGTATTTTCCAGAGGAGTCTCTAGTCCTTCAGAGGAGAAAAAGACCGTAAAGAGAAGACAAAGAATCCTGTCCCGTTGCAAGGGCTACCACTCCCCCCGCGGGGGATCTTCTTCTGAGCCACCCTGGGCTGAGGACTTAAAGATCACCTTGACGTTCTGTCTTTATCCCACTGGCCGTCTGTCGATGGGGAAATCAAGGTTCACAGGAGTCATGTCACTTTCCCAAGGTCACATGGCGCTAAGGGGCTGGGATTTGAACTGGCCCTTCCAGCTGCCCAAGCCCTTGCTCAGCACCATCATGTCCACAGCCTTCCAGCAGATGCCTGAGCTGGGCCATCCTACTGGCCTGACTCCAAGACCTCCTCCTCCTCCGGGAAGCCTACCTGAGCTGGCAAGGACTGCCTCTGCCCTCTGCTCTTACCTGCTGCTGCCTGGAGTTTCCAGTTTCCAGGGCATCCAGGGAGGGGCCCACGAGAGCTGGGTGGCTCTGACCCCCTGAAGTCACCCTCTTAGCCAAGGTGTTCTGACCACAAGGAGTGGAAGCCCACAGGGATGCAAGCGATGGGAATCCCACAGCCCTGAGCACCTGCAGGCACCGTGGGAACCGAGCCGGGCCCTCAAGGACAGAGCCACACTCCGCTTCCCTGAGGGCTGGGTTGTGGGTCACCTCTCCCTCTCTGTCCCCTTCAGGGCATTCTGGTGGCGAGGGTACCTGTGGCAACCAGCCGCAGGACCTCAGGCTCCCCCTCTGCGCCGCCACCACACTTCACCCCTCCACTTTGAGCACTAACTCGGGCTGCCCACTCAGCAAACATTTATTCAATTTGAATAATTACACCTTTTGGGAGTTGGCTGACAGGAAACAGGATTGGGAGAAACTGTTTCTCATACACACATATAAACAACAGCCTCCACCTCCAGAGGGCGCCAGAGGCTCCAGGCCGCGGGCTTCTTGACTCCACAGCACCACGCCTCTGCGGCGAGACTACAGCGCTGTGCCCATTACACAGATGAAGAGTCGGGCTCAGAGTGTGCAAGGACTCGACCAAGATCACATAGTGTGAGGCTGGGCAGCAGGTGTGATCTGATTCCGGACCCAGCAGCCTTAACCCTACATCGCTCTTGAGTGAAAAGCATGAGGCACAAGCAAGAACACCATTCTGGAGCCTGGGTTGAAATCTCAGCTCTGCGTCACTCCCTTCTCGTGTGACACTAGGCCAGTCAGGTCACCTCTCTGAGCCTCGGTTTCTGTATCTGTAAAATAGGGCTAATAACGCCCAATGAGGGGATCCCCGGGTGGCTCAGCGGTTTGGCGCCGCCTGCAGCCCGGGGCGTGATCCTGGAGACCTGGGATCGAGTCCCATGTGGGGCTCCCTGCATGGAGCCTGCTTCTCCCTCTGCCTGTCTCTCTCTCTCTCTGTCTCTCTCTCTCTCGTCATGAATGAGTAAATAAAATCTTTAAAAACTAATAATTCCCTCAAGAGGCTTCCAGGAGCTAGCAGACGGGACAGAGATTTCTGGGGTAGCGCCACGATGTGCCGGCGACAGAGCAGCCTCGGACGTGCCTGCCCCCACAGTGAGGCCCGCGCCTGGGCCTGAGGCCTCGCGGCCCCCACAGAGCCTGGCGGCCGGCGGCCCGGAGCTCGAAGCCGGGTCCCCGGGGACGGGCCACGGGGCACCAGGGCCGCGGCGGGGCAGCGAGCTCGGGGCGGCCTGGCCCGCCCTCCAGCCCCGGGGCCCGCGTGGGCCCACGAGCCGCGGCACGAGCCCGAGGGCCGGGCCGGCGCCGCCCGCCGCCGCGTCGCTGAAGATGGCGGCCGGGAGCCCCGCTGCCGCCGGATTCGAAGCGGGGCACGTTCCCCGCTCAAGTGCGACCGGGCCGCAAACGGAGGGAGTCGGAGCCAGGGCGGCCGGGCTCGGAGCAGCGGAGCAGCTGGGTGTCCCCCGGAGGGCGCCGGGCGACGTCGCTTTCCGCTTTGTCTTTGTGTTTTCTTCCAGCAGAACCGCCTAGAAGCGGCTGAGAAAAGCAGTTCCCGCCTCCAAAGTGCTTCTTTCCCCAGAAATCTTTTATAAAAGGTGAAAGATTTACAAGACCCGAAGAGCCGACCAAGCGGGATAATCGTTTTCGGAGTGACCCCGATATCTTCACCCCCGCGACCGGCGACCGGCGACCGGAGACCGGCGACCGCAGGCGGCTCCTGCCCCGCAGACGATGCCCGGCCCCGCCGCCAGGCGACCTCCCGGAGGCCCCTCTGCGAGCCCCCGCCCCGCCCCCCCCGCCCCCCCCCCCGCCCCCGCCTGTAACTCACGCTGACGTTATCTCTCGGGAGGGTTTTATGCACTTTAATTTAACTCCCCTCATCATTATTTCCCGGACTTCAAGGTTTTCTCTCTCGAGCTGCCCTTCTTGGGACAAGCATAATCTGTTTGCCATCAAGCCCAATAAATATGTTTGTGCGGAGACAGGCAGCACTTGGGGCCAGAGGCCCAGGCCTGGGCAGCAGGGCCCGGCTGCGTGTCCTTGAGCCGCTGGCCTGTGGGGAGCCTCGGGCCGTGGCCAGATCTGGCAAACGGACATGCAGGACAGCCAGTTAGATACGAATTTCAAACGAACTGTGAATTTATTTTAGTGTAAGTGGGTCCCACTCAATATACGCTTTACAAAAATGATTTGGTGTTTATCCGCCAGCCGGCTTCAGCTGGGAGTCCTGTGTTTCCTCTGGCATCAGCCCCAGGGAGCCACCCTGCTCACTTCCCCCGGGGGTAGATTAAGATGCTAGAGGGTGGGTTCATGTAGGAGAACCACCCAACCCTGCACCACAGTCTGGGTGGCTCCAACAAAAGAAATTTATCTTCTCACGGAAGGCTAGAAGTGCGAGATCAGGGCATCAGCAGGGTTGGTCTGTCCTGAAGCCGCTCTCCCCGGCTTGTGGATGGCCATCTTCTCTCTGTGTCCCTCTTCTCATAAGGACACCAATTTCCCTGGATCAGAGTCCACCCTCCTGATGTCACTTCAGCTTCATTGTTTCTCTGAAGACCCTGTCTCCAAGCACTGTTCCCAGGTACAGGGGTCAGGACTTCAACGTATGAATGTGAGAGGGGACACACTGTGGCCCCCCCACAAGAGCCCCCCCAAGGGGGGGGCGAGGCAGCTATTCTGCCCTGAACAACTGGTACCCCCACACCCTCAGCACAGCTGTTTACTCCCAACCCACCCCAGCCCCCCACCCTGCCACGCTCTCAAAATTGGGGCCTCCTTTCCAAAGGGCGAATACCACGATGAGAACCCTCACTCCCTGGTTCCACCCTCATGGTCTGAAGCCAGCCTCAACCCTGGTGGCTACTGTGGAGGAATGGTCATCCTCTGGCTCCTGGCTGTCTCTCCAAGCCACCACAGCCCATGGAGCTGACCTTTGGCAAAGTGGTCCTTTAGGGCAGCACCTTGACAACCCAGCCTTGGAAGACACCCTTGTCCACTGAAACCTGGCCTGAGCTCTCAGTGGCAAAG
This sequence comes from Nyctereutes procyonoides, assembly GCF_905146905.1. Taxonomy (NCBI): domain Eukaryota; kingdom Metazoa; phylum Chordata; class Mammalia; order Carnivora; family Canidae; genus Nyctereutes; species Nyctereutes procyonoides. Next base: position 39,793,193 of record NW_026575020.1, read on the forward strand.
TCAGGGAGGCATAGCCCTTGGGGACGTTCAGAGCTTGTGCCATAGCACAGTGACCCAGCACCTGACTCCTGCAGGAGTTGGGGTGGCCTCCAGCTCCTGGGCCACGCCCCTGTACTCGTACAAAGATTGATCTGTGGTCTGACTGCACCTTCTCCCTGGGGGTTCCAGGGCTCAGCAGCCGCCTGGACCCTAGACCCTCCCCCTCCCCACCTGGCCCTGCGCCCTGGGCTGCTCCAGCTCCCGAGCTGGCACCATGGCACACGCCTTCAGTTTGATTGGCCTCCCAGCTCCTGGTCAGGTGCCGGGTACCTGGCCAGGTCCTCCCCCTCCAGGAGAGATGGATTTGACCACCTCCCCACAGGAAGTCCAAGTCTGGGGTGTACTGACAGGCAGCCCTGCGAAAACAAGATCTTGGGTACCTGGCTACCACTGCTTCCCCAGCACCCGCCCCGTGCCTGGTTCAGAGCAGAGCTGCAGGGAATGCGATCCGGGCCTGTCAGATGTCATCCACACCATCACCTGACCTCGCCATCATGCGTGGACATGCTGAGAGGTCCCCAATGGGACCTGCAAGCCAAGTCTGAAGCCCAGAGAGGCAAAGGAGCAAATAAACTATTCAAACCATCTAATCCTGAACTTGCTCAAACACACTTATGTGGTTTTGCCCATTCGTTTCCACAGTAAAGGCTCTTTGGGGCTCTGTCCAAAACACAGCCCATAGATACTTATTGAACAAATGGAGTCAACACAGATTTCCCTAACCATGGTTCATGCCAGCAGTGAAATAACCCCGTTATACCCCTGACAAAAAGTGTCCGCGAGAACCTCCCAGAACCTCCCTTCATTGTCCAAAAGAAGCCAGGCTCAATAGAGCACAAACTGTTCCTGGAGGTCCAAGTACAGGCAAAACTACTCCAGGCTTCCAGTCTTCACAGGGGCCATCCCATCTGGAGAGCAGTCACACATGCACACCTAAGCTCCGTGCAACTTGCACTCTGAAAGTTATATCTCGATTCAAAAGTTAGGGAAAATAAAAATAATGTCAAATATATCTGAGTCATACAAATCTATACATTGGTTTGAACTGCATGGAAAAAAAAATAAACTGCATGGAAACACAAATGAAATCGTGGGGAACCTGGTGAAACCTACATTAGGTTGTGTTTCTCTAGCAGAATGGTACCAATATGATTTCCTGGCATTGATGCCGTCTCACGGTTATACAAGACACCACCTTTGGGGAAAGCTGGGGGCAGGGTATCCTGGACTCTTCATTAGTATTTTTGCAACTTCCTGTAGGTCTATCATTAGCTTTAAAATTAAAAAGTTGTTTAGAAAATTTTAAAATGAGAAATGTGCTGAAATCAGAACCAAATCTCTATTACATAAGAAAAAATAAATATTAAGCCATCGAGAGAAGTCAAAACTGTCTAGTGACCCAGGGTGAGCTATGAAAGATAAGAGAAATATGTTTTTAAACTCAAAGAACTGTATGGGAAAGTTATTAATACATAACAAAACTTAGCTGAAACCTAGCCTAAAGAGGCACACTGAAAAGAGTAGTAGAGGAAAAAATCATAAACACTGGATGACGCAGCACTCTAGTATCTTTTTTTTTTTTTTTAATCATGGTTCTGGGGATGCATTAAGCATCTCAGTAGGTCAATTTGGTTTATTTATTTTTTATTTTTAAAAATTTATTTATTCATGAGAGACACGGGGAGAGAGAGAGAGAGAGAGAGAGAGAGGCAGAGACACAGGCAGAGGGAGAAGCAGGCTCCTTCCGGGGAGCCCGACGTTGGACTCGATCCTGGGTCTCCAGGATCACACCCCGGGCTGAAGGCGGCGCTAAACTGCTGAGCCACCCGGGCTGCCCAGTATATATTTTTTAAAGATTTTATTTCTTTATTTTAGGGACAGAGAGAGAGAGTGAGGGGAGGGGCAGAGAGAGAGAGAGAGAATCTCAAGTAGACTTCCCACTTGAGAACAGAGCCCAATGGAGGACTTGATCCCAGGACCTGAGATCACAACCTGAGCTGAAATCAAGAGATGCTCAAACAACTAGGCCACCTAGGCACCCCAGTACTCTCATATCTTTTTTTTTAAGATTTATTTATTTATGTATTCATGATAAACAGAGAGAGAGAGAGAGGCAGAGACACAACAGGAGGAGGGAGAAGCAGGCTTCATGCCAGGAGCCCAATGTTGGACTCAATCCCGGGACTCCAGGATAGCGCCCTGGGCCAAAGGAAGGTGTTAAACCGCTGAGCCACCCAGGGATCCCCGTGTACTCTCATATCTTAATGCTATCTGATATTCTCTCCTGACCCCAAGGTTATCAGATTTTTCATGATCATTATTCCAACCATGTGCCTCTTTGATGTGAAGATTTATTTTGACTCATTTTTGGAATACTCTATCAAATTTTAATATTTTTAAATATTATTAATTAATATCTTGGCTTCCGTATTGGCAGCCCATATGAAATAAAAAGCAAACAGAAAAAAGAATATGTCTGAGCCTGAAAATGGTACATGAGTAGGAAAGTTTAATCAGATAAACAAAGTAAAACAAAGGCTTCCTCCAGGAGAGGCTGTAACTCCAGAGGGCAGGAACCTGTCTCATCATCATTTATTCTCAGCATCTGGCACAAAATAGGAGGCATAAAATAAGTATTTGCTGAGTGAGTGAATGAGTGACACCTGGACTTCTGCCGCTGGCCTCACTGGCCAGTGGGCCTCCTTGGCTTGGGTTCCTGAGGCCTGGTACCTAGAGCACAAAGTGCTGCCATTCTGCCCCCACAGAGGCCCAGGCCTGTGCACTGGAGCCATGGGCAGCCACAGTCTGTCCCTTCCCTGGTGCGCTGGCACCCAAGAACCCGCCTCTCTGGGTACTTGGCTCTGCTACCTGCAGCAAGGGGAAGACACTCGGGAGGTGAGAAGAGCATATGCTCCACTTAGGATGCCTGGCCCAGCTGTTTGGGGGAGGTCCCGGGCCTGTAAAGACATGGTGCTTCTGTGAGGGTCTCCTGATACAATAAAAGATTATCAGCTAAATAAAACAAGAAGTGACTGGGGCCACTATGCCCTGTTGGATTGAAATCTTGTGAGCAAAGTGGTTTTCTCTGAGAGATTTATTTCCTGCGCTGGCTTCAGGCAGCCAGCCCAGCCGGAAAGAACAGGGCTGGTCTCCCTCCATTTGGGGGGGGAGGAGGGACGCGGGGTTTTATTTAATCTTCCAATGAGCTGGAACAGTGAAGGTGGTGTGAATGGACATTAATTCTGAAACAAATTATTAAAGCGAGATCTGGGATTCCGGGAAAGCCATCTACCCGCTGCCTGTCTGCCACTTCCCCTCACCAAGGCCATAAAATCCCTCCTCTCCACTCAAAACCCAACACCAAGCTAACTGGGTCTCCCATTCAGGCTGATGAGGGAGGCCTGGAATTGACCTCAGCTGAGAGCCAACAGAGCAGCAGGACTGCCGGTGCCCCCAGGCCTAGGCCATCTGCTTGCCTGGCCTTGGCCCCCAACAGGGATCCCCACATTTCTTGTTCCCTCTAACTTGTTTTTGTGTTCAAGGATGCCATAGGCAAAGATGGCCACCGCCTCTGTTATGTGGGCTCAACTTCCATCGCCCCCACCACAGGGACCTCAGCTCTCCGTGGGCCTCTGGACTCCTAGCCCAACCCAGGCCATCGTGGATCCTGCTTCCTGAACTATCTGGCACCCCATGTCCCACACCCCACTGCTGGGCCCTGCCCAGAACTCTTTATACTAAGCTCAGTCCAGACCCTGCTCATCTGAGGAAAAGGAGATCTGGAATTCAAGTAAGGAGCCAGAAAGCATGGTCTGGGGGGTCCTGAGGCCTCCGGCTAGGTCCTGGAGACAACAAAGAAAAATCAGACCCAGCACCCCTGGTGGCCAGTCTAAGAGAGTAACTGCTATGAGTAACTGCTGTGGAGAGGGTGGCACACAAAGGGAAGAGTTTAATCAGCTGGGTGTTGGGGTGAGCCTGGAGGGGCTTCCAAGCTAAGACCCCTGACCTGGGCACTGAGTAAACCAACCAGGACATTCTGAGTGAAGAAAACAGCATTTCCAAAGGTCTGGAAGTAGAACGTTTACTGTTGTATCCAAGATCTATAACAACAGTTAAAATTTAATGAGCATTTACTATGCACTGAGCCAAGTACTTCACGTATATTGTCTAATTTTAGTATTTCCCACAACCCTATGAGGAGGTAGGGGATATCAGTATTCCCATTACAGATGGGGAGACCGAAGCTCAGAGAGGCCTAGCTGCCTAACATCAAGCCAGTCTGTGGGAGAGTCAGAATTTGAACCCAGGTCTGTCTGACTCCAGAGACAGTGCTCATGGCCACCCCCATACTCTGCCTCCTCTGACCAGATCCAGGTTTGCCCCCATTGCCCCATGCCATGAAGGAGCAGCGGGCTTTGAATCCAGGTTGGCTACCCTGACCAAGACACCAGTGAGCCTGGGGCCTGGGCAAAGTCACCTGGCCTGGCTCTCCCCTTCCTGGCCTTCTAACAAGAGGGCCTGTGTCCCTGGGTAACAGGAGCTGGGCAGGACTGAGAGACCCCAGGCAGGTCAGCCCTTCTAGTGGAGACCAGCAGCCTACCATAGCCACATCCATGGGCCCACTTGCCCAGGACTCACATTTTTTAATGATCAGAAAACATCTGGGGCCATATGACTTGACATCCAATGTAAATGGGCCATTCAAGGCTCCCAAGTTCCAGAGCCTGGCATGGATCAGGGCCAGAGGCTCACCAGGGTTCCCATTAGGCCAGGCTGGGGGCCCCCGAGCTGCTCCTTCTCCCAGCCATGCCACCTCCATCTGTACAAGCCAGATACCTGGGGGGGGGGGGCTTCCTGCCTCTGCCTGTTACTCCCCATCCCATCTCGCAGCAGGTGCCATCACCCCTGTCACAAAGCACATCCCCAACTCAACCGCTTCTTCCTGCCTCACTACCCCCAACCTTGGCCCAGTATCCCCCATCTTTCACCCTCCATGACTCCCAACCATCCTTCCCTCAACAGCCTAAAGGGGATCCTTTAAAAACCCAGATCCAGGGGCACCTGGGTGGCTCAGTCAGTTGAGTATCTGACTCTTGGTTTTGGCTCAGGTCATAATCTCAGGGTTGTGCAATCAAGACCTGTATGGGACTCCATGCTCAGCTGGAGTCTGCTTGAGATTATCTCTCTCCCTCTGCTCCTACTACTCTGGATATCTCTCTCTCTCTCCTCCTAAAATAAATAAATAAATCTTAAAAAAAAAGAAAGAAAGAAAAAGAAAGAAAGGAACCAAGATCCACCTCCCTACCCCACTTTGCTTTAAAACCCTGCAGTGGCTGCTCCCCACAAGCTGAGGACAAAGCCCCCCACATCTCTCCATAACTTCCCAGAAGCAGGAACACCTGGCAGTTGTCGGTGACAGGATCACAGACAGGAGGACGCCAAAGCATTGCATGGTAAATAGGAGTCATCATTCTCTTGTTCTCTGATTATGGGAAAAGAGTACATTTTTCATCAGCCTAGACAACAAAAACAATGAAAAGCTAAGTGTTTGGAAAGAAGTTAGTTAACAATGGCCCTCCAGTTGGCAATGCTCTTACCACCCTGCCCAAGCGAGCTGGCTCAGGTCAAGTTCTGCCTCACTCAGAACACAACTGTCCCCCCAACCCTCTGTCAGGGCACAACGTGGAGTCTTTCTGGATTGCTACAATGATCTGGAAATGATGTCACAGCCCTTTGTCTCCTTATTGTCCAGGTCCCACTTGGGGCTCTCTCCACCCCTGGGGCCAGGTGTCCTACCATCCCCGGCTCTGGGTCTGTGTTCCTGGGAAAGGTAGCAGGACACACAAGCAGCCCCAGTGGGTGACGATGGCCTCACCTCAAAGACTGGTCCTGCCACTCTGGTGGGAGCAAAGCCTTGAGGTATGGCTGGCGAGAGCTCCAGAGGGCTGGGTTAAGAGCCCGGATGGGGGGGTTCCTTAGACCAGTATTGACCATGACAACAAGTCACCAGGCTCCCCGGGTCTGGCTCTTTCTGGGAGCCAAGTCCCAGGCGGAACACTGGCTGCCCCAGACACCCAGTGCAGCGGGTGCTCGTGGGATCTCCTGTAGGTTTGGGACCTTAGCACACAAAGTGAGGTCCACTGGTGACACACAGAGAGGACAGAGGTCAGCGCCCCTCACCTCTCTGCTCCAGGCCTGCATGCAGGGTCAGGAGGCCCCAAGAACACAGTTCACCCAGCACATGGGGATGCAGTGCAGCAAGACAGAAGCCAAGGGCCAGGCAGGGCGCCGAAAGTGGTCCAGGGACCCAGGACTTGGTGAAGGGAGACTCACGGTCGCATCTGGGTTTAAGACTACCAGGCCTTCCTATGGGGAGCAGGTGTGAGACAGAGATTGGATCCTGGAGGACAAGGAGGGGAGCGGTGGCCGGAGGGGTGGCTGGTGAGGAGGGAGGGTAGCCTAGAGACGTCAGGGATGGGAGCAGCGTCGTCACAGACATCTCCTCTTGGTGAGCCGAGCTTGTGGGGCTCCAGGTGTCAGGGCTCCAGGTGTCTGGGCTTGAAGGCTCATGCACCTGTCACCGCGTCTCTACCACCTGTCACAGCATCTCCTCCCACTGGCTCCAGCTCGCAATTCATCTGCTTCCTTTCTCCTGCTGGCGTTTCCCGGGTCCTCTGGAAAGAGGGAGCTGGAAGAGGGGGCTCTGAGCCCACCACGGAAACCACAGCCCCCCACCCTTGATCTAGGGCAGGCAAGAATGGGGGTGTCCCGGTCCCCCCACTGTGCTCCCCCACTCCTGCAGTCCCCACCAGAGCCACACTTCCCGGACCCCAGCCCCTTTCCCCTGCCCACCCCACTTCTGAATCCCAGACCCTCTCACTCAGCAGGCCTAGGACACCTGGAGCCCCACCAGCTCACGCCTGAGGCCTCGCAGCCACCTGGAGAGAGGAAGGACATGATGTGACCCATTTCACACAGGAGGAAACAAAAGCTCGGGAAGGGGCAGTGACTTGCCCAGGGCCACTCAGGGAGAAACTACAGAGAGGGGTCCCTGAGAGCTCGCTGACTCTCCGCCTCAGCTTGCCCCCAGGAATGGCACTCTACACACAGCTACAGGGAGCCTGCCACACAGGAAGTGCTTTATTATTTCTGATCTGCTCTGGACTTTTCCAGTTGCAGGACAGTGAAAATGCAAAGCAGCTAAAGTCAATAAAAAGTTTACGGCTCAAAAGCCAAAGAAGAAATGTGGCAGAGAAGCTTCTGAAGCCCTTCTAGCAGAAAAGTCTCTGGGCAAGGGGGTCACATGCCCACCTTGAACCAACCCTAGCACCAGGATAGGGCACTTGGGTTGGCCAGGCCTGGATTGTACCTCCTCTGTCGTCCTCAGTAGTGGATACTGGACTGGGCTTGCTACCAGAAGGGAAGGGGAGAAAATCCAGCTCAGAGAGGTTAAGCAACTCCCAGATCACACAGCATGCCCTGAATCCGTGTGTGTGTGTGTGGGGGGGGGGGGTGGAGGCGGTGACACAGTACTGGCTTTTGTGGGAGAAAGTCCAAATTTCTTTTTCCTGTCATTGAGGTTTTCCTCCATGCTCTGGCTCCTGCCAGGCCATCTCTCTTCTGATCCTCCTCTGATCACATCCCCCAACACATGTAGCCACCAAAGACATGTCCTTCAGGCTCCGCTGAACTGGGCTCCTGTGGGGTGGGGGGTGCTTGCTCATCTCTAAACTCCTTCTCCCACCCCCACTGTTCCCACTCCTGGGGCAGAGCTCACAGTAGCTGCTTAAGAAATGTGTGGATTCTGGAATGACCTGGAAAGGATATAAAAGTCCTGAGGCTTAAAACCCTCCAGACACAGGCAGCTCACCACCCCCCAGGCCATGTCTTCTGTTGCTGGTTTGGGGCAAGTGACCCCCACTGGTCAAGTTGGCCCCAGAGCTCACCTGCCTTGAGGGCTTCTCCTCTGAGCCTTCTCTAGGAGATCAAAAGTTTTCTCCAGGCCCAGCAGAGACTCAAGAGGACGCCCCCCAAAGGACACACACTCCCAGGTGTGCACAGATGCACAGACACAGCACCCCAGCTGTTTATTCAAACAGGGATGGTGACCATCTCCCATTCAAGTCATCCCTTTGGGGAGGGAGCCCAGGACACCCTGAGGTGAGGATTGGAGGCAGAGGAAGAGACACCCTATACCTCTGCCCTGGTGGTCAGAGGCGCTGGGGTCTGGGAAGTGTGGCCATGGTGGGGACTGCAAGAGTGGAGGAGTGCAGTGGGGGCTGGGGTGCCCCCATTCTTGCCTGGCCTAGATCAAGGGTGGGGGGGCTGCAGTTTCCCAAGCCCGCAGGTCCCATGGGGACCACCTCTGGAACAAAGAAAGAAGTCCCCAGGCTGGTGGCGCAGGTGCCAGGCACTAGCCCAGGCACTTCCACCCGTGCACCCCACATGCAGGCCTCCCCACAGACGAGTCCAGAACTCGTCCCGGCTCCCACCCGTGGCTACCCTCGCAATGCGGCCGCCAGGACAGCGCACACCCTCTGTGCCGGGGCTGGGACACAACCCCCACGTCCACCCCGGGCCCAGGAAAGCCTGAGAGCCGCGTCGCCCAGGCCTGGGGGCAGCTGCCGGGCGGCAGGCGAGCTCCGGGGTCCGGCCGCCTGTCCCCGCCCGAGCGCCGGTCTGGGCCTCGGCCTCGGCCTCTGCCGGCCAGGGTGCGACCCCTAGCGCCCCCAACACAGCGGGGTGTCCCCTGGCCGCGCGGGGCTGGCCACGCGGGACCGAGATCGCCGGGCGGGCCGGGAGCCGCCGGGGAGGCCCAAGCGCAGCCTCGTGGCGCCACCTACGGTCCGCGCTGTGCCGGCTTCCCCGCCCCGCGCCCGCGCCCGCAGGCTCCGCACCGTCCCGTGCCCCGCGCTCCCGGGGGCTGCAGCCGGGCCGCCTCTCACCTGGCCCCGGCTCTGCTGTCCCATCGCGGGACGCTCACACCTTACAGAGGGGCGCCCGGAGCCTGGGCCGTGACTCCGAAGTTGGGCGACCAGGCCAGGCCCTTGACTCTGGGGCAGCTGAAGCTGGGGGGCCACCTGCGGGCCGCTGACCTGCTCGTCTGCACCACCTGCCTCATCCAGGAAGATCTGCCGGCTCCCAGCCCTCCCGTGAGCCCCAGTCCCCTCTGAGTCCCAGTCCCCCGCTGAGCCCCCAGCCCTCCTCTGAGACCTTGGCCTTCCCCTGAGACCCCACCCACATCTGCCTACCTGTCCTGAGGAACTGCTCCCATCTATTAACACTATCCTGGAGTCTTAGAGAAACCACACCAGGTAGAAAGAAGCTTGGAGACCCAGCCTCCCTGCTCACCTCCGGCCCAGAAAACCGCGACCTACGCAGGTTCGTTTCTCTAATTGTCTAAACTGAGATCCTCAGCCCCCTCCCTCTGCCACCCCCTACTGTGACTTGCAGGGACTGGCACAGAACGTTTTTCTGCACTGACGACAGTAGTGAGAACCTTTGGAGCATATGCTCTGGGCCAGGCCCTGTAATCCTCACCACAGATCACCACTGCAGGGTGGGGTATTATTATTTTCCGTTCTACAGATTAACCTGAGAATCACCAAGGTCGGGAAGGTTTGCCCAAGCTCCCATGTAGCAGGTGACTGGCAGCGTTGAGACTGGCCTTGTGGCATGATCCACTCATACAAGAGTCATAATCACACTGGACACATGCATAAGGTTCCAGCCCAAGCCTGGTCCTCAGGGTCCCTTGGTGTCAGGTGCCTCCAGGCTGAGCCTCTAGTTTTCCATATGGGCAGATTGAGCCCTCAGAGACACGAGGCCTTGCCCAGGATCACATACAGCCGCTGTGGTCAAGGCTGCTCAAAAACCCAGGCAAGTCCAGGACCTGGCTGAGCTTCCAGGGCTGCTCTGTGGACTCACCAGTGATATCCCATGGGCATCAAAGAATGAGTAGGAGTTTGCCAGTGGAAAAATGCAGGCAGGGATATTTCAGGGGACCCGTGGGGTTTGGGCACCTGAGAGCTTGGCTACTTCCATCTGTACCGTGGCAGTTAAGAGTGTGGGCTTGGGCACTAGACGGGCTTGGAATGGGTCCCCAGGCCTGCTCTGTGACCTATGGCAGGTGACTTAACATTCTGAGTTCCTGTCTCCTCATCTGTAAAATGAAGGTAACAATGATTTCTTCTGTCACAAGGCAATTGCAGAGTTAGCCCAGGATGGGATGCGTGGTAGGGGGCAGACGGGTACCCAGGAGGGAAGACTGGAGACTATCGGTGGAGAGCAGATAGGAACAAAGAATGATGTGGTTGAGGAGGTCATCAGAGATCAGATAGACCGGGAGGGACCTTGAGAGTCAAACTAAGGAATTTGGCTTCATGTCAAGGGCAGTGGGACGGTGTGGAAGGCCTTAGAGTCAAGGAGTGACGAATGGGATTTGTGCTTCAGAGGGTGCCCACTGAGCAAAGGCCAGCGTGACCCTGAAGAAGGATGAAGAAGAGGACACTGCGCTCTAAACCTCAGCCATGTCCTTGCCCCTCGGCCCCCTCAGCTCTGTGAAGTGGAGGAGCGCTCTGCCTGACTCTGAGACTCAGCAGGGCTGGTGAGGGGCTGCCCTGTAGCCGTGGCCCTGGACATCTCAGGTCCATGCACCTGCACCCCTAGAGAAGGACCCGGGGTTCGCTGTGACCAGGCCTTTGCTTCCTCAGAGCCAACCCTCCCCCACCACAAACGCAGATACACTCCCAAGTCCCCATTACAGAGAAAGGACAGGCGGCACCGCCATAATTTCTATTTCCTTCTAAATAGATGCTCCCAGACCTGCTCCCACAAAACCAATTAAAGCACCTGCCTGGGATGGGGCTTTGTCAGCAAATTATTTTCAGGCTGTGAGGCCTGGGAATAAATCTCAGCAGGATGAAGTGGATCAGATGAGGAGGGAAGCTGGAGATGGGGCGCTCGAACAGGCAGGGGGCACAGGGTCACTTTGCGTCCAGGGAGCTGCCGGCGAGATCCTCGCTCGGCGCCCAGACCCCCAGCCCAGACCCCCACGGTTGTGCCAGAGAATCATTCACCAACGAGTCAGACATCCTGGCTCCATGTCAGGAACTCTCCCTGGGAAGCTGCTGTAAACCGACTCCCGGCGCCATAGTGCAGAGTGGTGGCCTGAGCATCCCACGTCATCCTCACCACCACCTCTCCTGCGTCCCTGGGCTGCTTGTCCATCCTGTAGCAGGAAGCAGATGCAGACAGCCTCAGTGCCAGTCAAGAGGCCTTGGCTCCCAACTCACTATGGGGCCTTGGGCAAGTCCGTCCCTGCTCTGGGCCTCGGTGTTCCTACCTGTAAAATGGGGGTGAGTAGGAGTTCGGCCAGCCCTCCCAGCTCCAACATTATAGGCTCCTCGTGAAACTCCAGATGGCCTTCTGGTTCAAGCCTAGGCTGGCCTTCTAGAATGTCCATGGACTCTCTCCTTGGGCAGGCAAAGGCCAGGGGGTGGGTAAGTCCCATCCAGTGCAGCCATTACTGCACCCCAGAGCTCTCAGCCTGGCAGAGGGAAGGAAGGGGCTGAGCGAGCCCTGGAGGGGTAGGGGGAAATGGGCAGTGATCCCTACACAGAGGGTAGAGGCTTCCTGGGGAGGGATCACTGGAGGTAGTCTTTGTTTTTTTTTTTGTTTGTTTGTTTTGTTTTGTTTGTTTGTTTGTGTTTTTTTGGAGGTAGGCTTTGAATGGAAGTTCAGTGGGTTGAGATGTCATTCTCCCAAAATAAAAATGATTCTAATTCACATGGCAACTCTGAGAATTCAGAAAAGACACCTTTACTTTCTCTTTACTCCCATCTTTCAGGAAAATGTCCTAACTTTAGAAAATCTGCCATGTCAGGGGCGCCTAGGTGGCTCAATTGGTTAAGCTTCCAACTCTTGGTTTTGGCTCAGGTCATGATCTCAGGGTCCTGGGATCAAGCCCCATGTTAGGCTCTGCACTCAACAGGGAGTCTGCTTGAGGAGTCTCTCTCTTTCTCCCTCTGCCCCTCCCCACCTCTCTCAAATAAATAAATAAACCTTAAAAAAAATCTGCCATGTTGGGGGATCCCTGGGTGGCTCAGTGGTTTAGCGCCTGCCTTTGGCCCAGGGCGCGATCCTGGAGTCCCAGGATCGAGTCCCATGTCAGGCTCCCGGTGCATGGAGCCTGCTTCTCCCTCATCCTGTGTCTCTGCCTCTCTCTCTCCCTCTCTGTGTATCATGAATAAATAAATATTTTTTTTAAAATCTGCCATGTCTATGACACAAACTGTGAATGCCCCTAGGATTGTGCAGCATACAACTTCCAGAACTGCACTGTAGCTGTAAGAGAATCAAGCCAGAAGCAGCAAAACGCCGCCTATCCCAGCAACCTTGAGAGATACAGAGGCAGCACAGAGTCCTCCTGCCAGCCAGGGGGGTGTGAGGGGACACCCTCAGGGGTGACATGAGATGTGTTCCATCCCTAAACACTTTATTTTTTTTTCCCTAAACACTTTAGATTCAGAACTGTATTACAAAGGTACTGGAAGGGCTCCCCCTGTTTGGACCACAACCTTCAAGGAGTGACTGATGCCACCATGAGTCCTCACCCAACTCTGCAGCAGGATACAGTAGAAGAAACTGAGGCAGCTGGAGACCATGTGAGAGAGGGACTCTGTGTCCATGCTTGGAGTTTCCCATGGTTTTCCGAGAGCATTTTTTATGTTATACATTTCATTCCATATGTACCAGGAAAAAAAATATACTCAGCCCTTCAGGTCCAACATTTCATGGATTTTGAAAATGAACATATATTTTTGAAGCAAAAAAAAATCACAAGTAGATGGGAACAGACAGAATGGGTCATGGACCTCGGAGGGGCTGAGACCAGCATCCACCCTTCCTCTCCATTTGCACACAAGCAAAGGGACACTAGGGGACAACCTGAGCCGGCTACTGGGTGTGAGTCCGTGCCAGGCCGTGTGTGGGCACTTTGGCCAGTGTGCGGTCTCTCAGCCTGAGGGCTGCCCCAGAACCCATCCTCTAGACATGACCTCTCTGGTGCCGGAGGAGAGAACTAGGCTCAGGGGGTAGCCGCGTGCCCAAGGGCTGTCTGCTGGCGAGCTGAGGAGGGGATTCTAGGACCAGTGCCTATGTGTTCCAGGGCACAGAGGCTGGACCTACCTGCAGGGGTTTCCTGGACCTGCAAGGCCACCCCAGAGCCTTCTGATTAGTCCTATACTCATCCAGCTGCGCAGGGCTGGAAGCTCCTGAAAGTCAGGATCTGTCCTGGTTTTTGTTTTTAATAGAGGTGGTTATAAGAAGCAGTACAGTGTATTAGAATGACGATACAAGCTCAAAGAACTTGTGAGCTTTGTGACAAGCTGTGTGACTTTGGGGCACATTACTCAGCTTCCCTGAACATTAGCTTTCTCATCTGCAGAGATGCTATGACCTTCCTCAGAAGGGCATTTTGAGGACAAAACGAGATAACATATGTGTATCAGTTAATGTCCAATCAGGAAAAGAGTATTTTATTTACGTGGTGAATGTGATCCAAGGAATTAACCACACAGGAGACAGAAGAGCTGAGAAGCCAAATGGGATGGGGCAGTGACCCAGAGATCATTGTAGCAGGAAGCCACTTTCACTCTGGGCACAAAGGGAGGAGATGGGGCTTCCAGGGTCCATCTGGTGGAGGCTGGAACCAGAGAGGGCCCATCCAGGGGAGGGGTGGCACAGCACACAGTGTGCCCAGCCCAGTCAGTGAATGACTGTAATTCCTATTCTTTTCCTTTCTAATCTTTTTTTTTAATTTTTTAAAGATTTTATTTATTTATCAGAGACACAGACTGAGAGAAAGGCAGAGGCACAGGCAGAAGGAGAAACAGGCTCCATGACGTGGGACTTGATCCCAGGACACCAGGATCATGCCCTGGGTCAAAAGAGGCACTAAACCACTGAACCACCCAGGGATCCCATCTATTCTTAAAGATTTTATTTATTCATGAGAGACACACAGAGAGAGGCAGAGACACAGGCAGAGGGAGAAGCAGGCTCCATGCAGGGAGCCCGACATGGGACTCGATCCCGGGTCTCCAGGATCACGCCCTGGGCTGAAGGCGGCATTAAACCACTGAGCCACCCAGGGATCCCCCAGGGATCCCATCTAATCTTTTTTTTAAACTTCCAACCCTGAGATCAAGACCTGAGCTGAGATCAAGAGTTGGACACTCAATGAACTGAGCCACCCAACTGCCCCTATTCTTTTCCTTTTCATTATTTAAAAAATGCATCCTCAATATATTAAAACTGTCTTGTGTAACAGAAACCCACTCAAGCCACATTAAACATGACAAAAGGAAAATAATAAAATGCTACAGGGGAGTTTCTAAAAATCCAAAGGCTGGACCCAGGACCAGCGCTTTCCCGCTGTCTCCTGCTTCTCTCCATGTGTCTGCTTCATACTTGTCATGGCACTGAGGGTCCTCAGCCCCTGATGGCAGCAGACTGACAGCCCCTGACGGCTCCCAGGTTCACACTGAGTCTAAGATTCCTTAGTCACCTTTCCAAATTCCTGGGGAAGGCATTCTGATTGGCCTGGCTCGGGTACCAGTGCCTGTTCTGGTCCAATCAGCTATGGCCAAGGGGATGGGCCACAGGGCTGCCAGTCACCTTGCCCACCATGCCTGGGGGCATAGCCCAAGGATTCCTGAGCTGGCACTGCAAAGCATACAGAAAGTATTAAAATGCACCTTACTGTTGGAATAGTAAATAATTTTTTTAAATTAATTTATTTATTTGAGAGAGAGAGAGAGAAAGCAAGCAGGGAGCAGGCAGAGGGAGAGGCAGAGGCAGAGGCCGAGGGAGAGTCCCAAACATACTCCGTGCTGAGCCAGGAGCCCCACTCGGGGCTCAATCCCAGCCTCCTGAGATCGTGACCTAAGCCAAAACCAAGAGCCACTCAACCAACTGAGCCACCCAGGTGCCCCTATAAACAAGTGTTTGATGTTTCTTTGCAGATTTTTCTATTTTGGTTGTTTCTACTGTTATTTTTAACATAAATGATGCTGCATCTCCCCCGAAGTCTCTTGAGGATGAATTCCCAGAGGTGGCAGCCACCTGCACTGCACCAACCCACTGGCTGTGGCTGATAGGTCCCTTCACTGCCCCCTAATCTGTGCCATCAGCAGGCAGAAGGTGCCAGTATTTTCTTAAATGATTGTTCTTTACAAGGGGAGCCTTCATTGAAGGTTTCAGAAGTAAAAAAGGCAAGTGGGCCGCATAGCTGACTCCTCTCTCCGTGGCTTTATTTTGCCTTTTGGCTTTGTGTATATTTTTTTAATTATTATTTGATTATCTGATTAGTTATTATTCCAGATGTCAGTAATCCATTAAGCAAAACTATGCATACAAAGTCCAGGCTTAATTAAACAGAACTTTGACCTCAGGGCAGCCCCGGGGGCGCAGTGGTTTTGGTGCTGCCTGCAGCCTGGGGTGTGATCCTGGAGACCCTGGATCGAGTCCCACATCGGGCTCCCTGCATGGAGCCTGCTTCTCCCTCTGCCTGTGTCTCTGCCTCTCACTCTCTGTGTGTCTATGAATAAATAAATAAAATCTTTAAAAAAAAAAGAACTTTGACCTCAGTTGGGGAAAAAGATGTTTATTTAACAAGAAAAAAAAATTGGTAAAACAATTTGTGGCAGCCAGAGGGATGTTTTTTCTTCCCAATTTTTATTATAAGATTTTTCAAAACATAGGGAAGTCGAAAGAACTGAACAATGAATACTCATATACCCTCTATCTGGATTCAGCAGTGATTCATACTTTGGTTACTGATCTCCTCTCTCTCATTCTCTCTCTCTCTCTCTCTCTCTCTCTCTATATATATATATATATATATATATATATATATATATATATATATTCTCTCCTCTTTCTACATATATATGTATTTTATATATGTATTTATATATATATATATATATATATTTTTATCCTGAGTCATTTGGAGTTTGTGTGTGTGTGTGTGTGTTTAAGATTTTATTTATTTATTAGAGAGAGAGAGTACAAGAAGGCAGAGTGGCAGACAGGGGGAGAGGGAGAAGCAGGCTCCCTGGTGAGCAGGGAACCTGATGTGGGGCTTGATCCCAGGACCCTGGGATTGTGACCTGAGCTGAAGGCAGACACTTAACCAACTGAGCCACCCAGTTGCACCACCACCACCCGAGCCATTTGTAAATACATGGTAGACATCAGCACCCTTCACCCCCAAACCTCTTTTCCTTTCCTAAGATAAAAACATTCTGCATAACAACAATGCCATTATTATACCCCCCAAAATTTATGATTATTCCATCATTCCATTATGCATTCCGGAGGGACTTATTCAAATTTCAGGGAGACCAACTGCTATTGATAAACAATTTCAAGGAATACATAATAATGTGTAAAAGTACCCAGCCTCGTGCCTGGCACACAGTAGGAACTTAGGCAACTCAGTAAAGGAACTTCCATCACCGCCGCCTTTAAAATATGGTCATTCCCACCGGATTGCCTCGATTGAAGGCCACGTCAGAGCAGTGTGCCCGGGCCACCAGTGCTCCAGATGGGGCTCCCCCAACTCTTCCTTAGCAGCCAGGAGGGCAGACACTGAAGGCAAGAGGAAAATTGCTGGAAACAAAAGACAGAGTCACAGGGCGCTGAACTTGGCCTCAGCAGCCTCCAGTAATGAGCGATGGCGCCAGAGAGGGGATCCGTGCCAGCCAGTGCTACTCAGCCACGACGTGGCAGACAGAGCCGGGCTCCTGGCCGGGGTCCCTCCACTTACCAGGGCAAGTGCGCGGGGTTTTTTTAAATTGTTTTCAAAACAGATTTCATGTGGTCCCAAAATGAGACCATGATTGTAAATTAAAGTGTAATTAGCCTTTACGCTTTTATATTCATTAACTCTTCTCTGTTAATGACGCTAGGCTGGAGCAGAAACCCTGCATTATGAAACCACATCCAGGAAATAAAATAGTGATTTAGATAATGGCCACAATGTATTGCTACTTACACATAATTAAACAAATGCTCCATTTAAACTTGGAAACATGACTGAATGTTGATTAACCCTCGCCCGGCGATTCTGTTCAGAAATGGGGAAGGGGAGGCACCATGAGCTGGCCCGGAACAAAGTGTCTGGGCCTGCCGCGTCCGCCTGCCACACCTGTGTGGGGCGGGTGCAGGTCTCATGCCAGGGAGCGTGGCCACCGATGGCCGTGACCACGAGAGTGATCCTGGAACCACTTCGGAAACCACCACCCGCAGTGAAATAAGCCAGAAACCAAAGGGTAGACAGTGTATGATTGTGCTTATGCGAGGTCCTCAGAGCAGTCAAGTTCGCAGAGAAAGTAGAGCGGTGGTTGCCAGGGGCTGGGGGAGGAGGGAATGTTTAAGGAGTACAGAGTCTCAGCATGGGGACATGAAAGAGTTCTGAGGATGGATGGTGGTGAGGATTGCAAACAGTGTGAATGTGAACTTCAGTCAAATGGTACGTTTTGTGTTACGTGTACATAGCACAACTTTAAGAGTTTAAAGCGTGAAGAAGGAAGAGAAGAGGAGGGTGGGAGGATTCACCCCACCCAGCTCAGCTGCCTGGCGGGCGCTGAAGTTAGAAGCTGGCTCTTTTTCTCAGGTCAACTCACTCCATGCATTGGCCTCATGAGAGCTGACTCTGGTATTATGGGCAATTTTTGTATTTGTAAAAATTATAGTAGTGTTAAAATGTAAATAATTCAGACACATCGAATAACAGTAAAGTTTCTGGTTCTCAAACCCATCCGGAAAACAGCACTCAGTGATTTTCCATTTTCACTTTCCTGCATGTATCTTCTTGAAGTAAAGTGTGTCCTTGCTGGGGTTCGCCCAGAAGCAGAGCCTGAGACAGAAACCAGAAGGCAGGTGGATGGTCTGTAAGGTGACCCAGGGGAAGCCAGAAGAGGAGTGGGAAAATAAGGTAAAGAAAAGGAAGCAACCAACAAACAGTGCATGACTGTCCTGATCATTCAATGCAATGTAAACAACCGCTCCAAAATCTAGTAGCGTGAGGGCACCTGGGTGGCTCAGTGGTTGAGCATCTGCCTTTGGCTCAGGTCGTGATCCTGGGGTCCCGGGATCGAGTCCCGCATCGGGCTCCCCTCAGGGAGCCTGCTTCTCCCTCTGCCTATGTCTCTGCCTCTCTGTGTCTGTCATGGATAAATAAAATAAACTCTCATTAAAAAACAAAAACCCAAAAAACAAAATCTAGTATCTTAAAACAGCAATCATTGTTTATTACTTCTCAAGATTTCTGTGGATCAGGAATGCAGACTGCTGGGAAGAATGATCTCTGCTCCATGGTGTCTAGAGCCCCAGCTGGAAGACTCAAAGGCAGGAGCTGGAATCATGGGAAGTCGGCAGTAGCTGCTGGCTGTCCCCTGGGGCCTCCCTGGGGTGTCAGCTGAAAACCCCACATGTAGTCCCTCCAGGTGGCCTGGGTTCCTGGACTGTGTAGCTAGATTCCAAGAGCAAACATGGAGGCAGAGAGAGACAGAAACAGAAAATGCCAAGATGGAAACAGGGGCGCCTGTGAGGACCAGCCTGAGATGTTGCACAGCATCATTTCTCCACCAGTCAGGAGGGGGTGCCCCGGTCAGGGAATGGTGAAATGTCCTCAACCCCTCGTATGTGGGGAGATATACTCTGCCACAGTCACCAGGCAAGTTTCCCTTGTGCACCACTGGCACTCAATTGCACAGGGGGCCTCTGGGAGGTAGCCTGCCACACTAAAATTTATTGAGCGTTCGCTGTAGGCCTGGGCTGTGCTAAGTACACAGACATTATACCATTTACTCTGCAGCTGCTATGATAGCCCTGCTCTAAAGGCTTAGAAGGTACCGGGGCAGAGATAGCCCGTCCATCCACCAAAACCCATATTTCCCTCTTCCCAGGCTCCCAACAAGGCCACACTTGCCAGCCTCCTTGCAGTCCCGAGTGGCCACAAGACTGGCTTCTCCGCTGCAGAACATGAGCCAAAGTAAGGGGTGCCCCTTCCAGGCCTGGGCCATGTGCTCCTACAGGCTCCTCCTCTTCCAGCTGGGGGACACAACACAACAGCCTTGGGAACATACCCGCTGAAGATGGCAGGTGCTCCCTGAGCCCGGGTGCCCCAAGCACCAAGTGGGAGAGGATACCCCCCCTCCTTTACTTATCTCGGGTCCCCAGCCTGGGACTGTTATTTCAGCAGCAAACATGAGCAGGGCCTCCTCTTGGATTACATCATCTGAAATCACCGTGTTACCACTTTGTAAATCAAAAATGGTCAAACATTAGCAATTTTGGGGCACCTGGGTGGCCAAGTCGGTTAAGCGGCTGCCTTCAGCTCAGGTCATGATCTCGGGGTCCTGGGATCGAGCCCTGCATCAGGCTATCTGTTCAGCAGGGATTCTGCTTCCCCCTCTCCCTCTGTGCTCTCTCTTTCAAGTAAATAAATAACATTTTAAAAAATGTTAGCAATGTCAGATGATTCAATCGAATATGTAGAACTCATTCTTTTCCCCTATGGATAGTACCCCACTTGCAGATGTACCTTAACTTATTTAACTACCACCCCCTTTTATTTAAGGATTTTATTTGTTTATTCATGAGAGACACAGAGGCAGAGACATAAGCAGAGGGAGAAGCAGGCTCCCTGCAGGGAGTCCTGCAGGGAGCCTGATGCAGGACTCAATCCCAGGACCCTGGGATCAGGGCATGAAATCTGGCCCTGCACCCTTCTCTGAGGCTTTGTCCTTTTGTCTAAAATGGGATAATAACTAGTCTTAGCTCAGAGTGTGCAAGGATGGCACAAGAGCAAAATAAGTGAAAGCACCACAATTTCTATTATTTACTCAAGAACCCCTCACTTTAACATGAGCAACAGAGGGACCAGGCTAAGAACCCATGGGGCGGCTGCTCCCAGAGACTGTGGACATGCCTGGCTTCTCAGGCTACCCTGGGGGAGGCTCCTTCTCTGACACCAAGTCCTTCTCTGGACCTTCGCATCCCCAGCCCCTCCCACAATCATGTCAGGACTAATATAAACATAAGTCCCTACCTGATAGTTATTGGCAGTGCCCATGATTCCAGAAGAGAACCTTCAGGATGGGAATCTGGCATTGGTTCTCTGCTCTGAGTAGATTTGGAGGCATTAAATACATGCTGGGTGGGGGGTGCAGAGGACACTGCTGGTCCATGCCATACAAGAGTGAAGTAGTCACGTAAATGTTCACCTTTAGACCCCTGTGGTCAAGGCCTATGGCAGGGTCTGGGTGACCAAGCAGCTGCTGGCATGGCATGTGTCAGTGGAAATAAAGAGAAGGACCGTGGGGCTGCTTGGTTGCTTCTAAGTGCTCTGGAAAACTTAGAAAAACAAAGATGAGCTCTAGGTGTTTTTTTTTTTAAGATTTTATTTATTTATTCATAGAGGCACACACACAGAGAGAGAGAGAGAGGCAGAGACATAGGCAGAGGGAGAAGCAGGCTCCATGCAGGGAGCCCGATGTGGGACTCGATCCCAGGTCTCCAGGACCACACCCCGGGCTGCAGGAGGCGCTAAACCACTGCGCCACCAGGGCTGCCCCAGCTCTAGGTTTTCTAGATCAAGGTCCAAGTGAAGAGCCAGAGGTTCTCTCTATGCCTGAAGAAACTCCAGTAGCTTCTCCTGAGGTTGTGTCCTTGCAGGGGAAAAGTGATCTCCCTCAAGATCCCCCACACTACTTCTAGTTGCTTCTAGATTTATAACCAGACTTAAGACTTAGCAAGTTTCAGGGGGTCAGGTACAATGTGTGACCCATGAGGAGGCATGGAGCACACGAACGCATTACAAGACATTGCCAACTCCTGTCAACAGAGAAATGTGTATGGCAGTGGCCCTTCAAGTGTGGTGCATCCTAATGGAAGGGATGTAACGTTGGGTTTGGACAAATATATTGATATGGGTGGGTATACTCAGCTGAGATCCTAGATTCCTTGTTCCTTGTGTTAGCTCAAGGAATTACAAGTGGCTCTAAAGGTTTGTTCAGCTGGTTCATTGAAACCCAAATGTAGCCTATACTGAGGTAAACTGAGATGCCAGAATTTCTTTAGTGTAGAAGAAAGGATTCAAAAGACTCAAGAGAAAAACAAACAAACAAACAAAAGACTCAAGAGAGTGCTCAAATGCAGAAGGGAACTTATTATTTAATACCTGTTCAACCACCCCCTCACTCCATTTGGGAGGTGGACAAGGGAATTCATTAATTAATTGATCAATCGTGATGCCCCCAAGACCAAAATAAGTGGGCAGCTGAATAAAATCTTGGGACTTGCATAAGCAGAAAAGCTATAGGTCTGGTAAACAGAAATCTAACTTAAGCAACAAAATGGAGAACTGTGACCCACCCCACCACACCCTCCGGGGCCTGGGCAGGTCATGGGTGCAGACCCCCTTGAATGAAAGAGGCTGAATCCACTTGCAGGAGGATGCTACTACACAGCCAAAAGTGTATACTGTAACATTTTATCCTGATTTTCCTCCAAAGGGCCCTGAGGCCACTTACCAGAGAAGAGGAAATAGGAAATAATTTAAGGGGCACCTGGGTGGCTCAGTGGTTGAGCATCTGCCTTCAGCTCAGGTCATGGTTCTGGAGTCCCAGGATCAAGTACCACATCCCGAGGCTCCCTACAGGGAGCCTGCTTCTCCCTCTTCCTGTGTCTCTGCTTCTCAATCTGTGTCTCTCATGAATAAATGAATAAATAAAATCTTTCAAAAAAAGGAAATAATTTAGGGATTATTGGATGCTGGTTTGGAGCTGATACTAATCCCAGAAGACCCAAAATGCCACTGTGGTCCACTCAGAGCAAGGGCTTCTGGAGGTATTCTGGAGATCTACTCCTGTGTAACAAACCACGACCATTGTCTTATGTCTTGTTATCTTGTGGGCCAGGAGTCCAGACGGGGTTCAGTGGGAGGCTCTCTCACCCCTTGGGCTACCAGGTAAGGTCACTGGCACGGGGAGGTCCGAGACAGCTTCTCTCGCACATCTGGTTCCCTGGCGAGAGCAGCAGGCAGGCAGGGCTCAGCTGGGACTGGAGGCAGTCTGTAGGCAGCCTGACTTCTCACCTGGCCCCTCGGGGTTCCCTGAGCAAGCGCACCACAAACAAGGCAGAAAGCACCTCCCCTTGTTTGACCTGGCCTCAGAGGTCACATGGCATCACTTCCTTTATACTCTAATGCCTGAAGCAGCCACAAACCCACCTGCATTCAAGGGAAAAGAACACAGGCCCCACTGCTTGATAGGGGTATGACTGTGTGCTAAAAATACTGCAGAAAATCACATCAGGTAATTAGGATCATTTGGCTGAGTTCCAGCTCATGTGGACTCAGCGGGTCCCTGAACACAGCTCAAGGGTGTTTCTCCAGTTTGGGAATGCACAGCTGGCATGGACATCTTCAGTAACTGGCAGCTCCCTACCTGTGCCATGAGGGCTTCTACGGGAGGCAAGGCCAAAGGGAAGCCCTCCAAACCACCACCAAAATGGGGGTGTGGAAGCAAACTGTGTTCCTAGGGGGACTGAAGAGACTGTGCGCCCACCAAAGACACAGAGGATGCAGGGGTGCTACTCTCACAACGTCCCCATTCAGCTCACCTAAGACAGATGGAGCTTGCAGAGTGGCAGGGGACGTCATAAACTCACTCAGGTGGTGTTTCCAACTGCAGCTGCTGTTCCAGATGTGGGCTTTTTGCTAGAGCCGCTTGGTATACCTGGTACCTCTTCCCTGATCAAGAGCAGTTTCCTTTCAGTTGGCAGGGCCAGTAATACACCTTCCTACCCTACTCCAGGGCAATGTCAGCCCTCCAGCCCTGTTTCATAAACTAGACCACAGGGGCCATGAGAGCCTTTCCCTTCCACGGCTGTCACACCAGCCTCCCAAGCCCGCCCCCCATGTGACCACTCCCCAGGGAGTCCAGGAGTCAAAGGACAAGAAAGGACTAATTCCTCTCATTATCATCCCTAGTGACCCACTTGCAAAAGTTTTCTTTCCCATCCTGCAATTCTGAGTTCACAAGGGAGGAGCCCAATGACAGCTCCACTTAAGCTGAGCCTGCCATCTGGCCACACTGGCAGGCAGAGGGAGAAGTGAGCCCAACACTAGACTCGATCCCAAGACCCTAGGATCATGCCCTGGGCCAAAGGCAGACACTCAACCCCCACACTGGGTTCTTTATCCAGTGAAATAGGGTTGCTACCTGTACAATGGGGGTCTGGAGGGGTGTAGCTGGAATGAAGAACAGGAGGGAACATTGATGACATAGACTCCTCAGTCATGATGTTCTGGGGTCACCCCGCCAGGCCAGCAACCACAACTGGCTGCTGCCTGAAGCAGGCCAAGAGCATGTGAAGTTGGGTAGTGGAAGAGGAAACCATTCTAGCTCCTGCCACAGCCTGTTGTAGAAGCAAGGACTGTAGTGGCTTGTATTTCTTCGTTGTTTATGTGCAGATGTGTGTATATAGAATCAATCCTTTTTCTTTCTCTCCCTCCCACATCCCCTCATTATAGAATGTTACAGGCTTACAAGCAAAAAATATTTTATAAGGATATTGGAATTAAAGCATTAGTTCAATGAGAAGAAATACTGTAAAATTTCTGTCCACTCAGGCTGGTATAGTGCTCCAGTTCTAGAATATCCAAGGGTAAGTGTGACATAGCTGGAAGGGAAATAAACACCACCCCAACATGAATACAGGGGCATGTGCAGCTGCAGAGCCCCAGAGGGGAGCCCCACATTAACAACAGCTCTGCATAGGCTCTTCCCTGAGTGCCCCATTTCTGCCCAACAGCTGGGTGGCTGACCCGGCTTCACACTGGCTGCCTAGTGATCCTTTCTCTGATCCTCCGATTTCTCCTTCAGGGTACTTGCTTTCCCAAGTCCTTCCACACTGTGTCAGGCCTAACCATATATAAACTTCTTATCCTGCAGCACTCTGGGTGGCTCGGGGGGACCTTGATGGGCACCAGGGACCCCTGTGCCAGGGCTTGGAGGTGAGAGAGCACAAGGGTAGGTCCTGTCTGGCCCTGAGAAGGGTAGGAGGGGGGGCAGCTCTGGGGGAGGAGGTAGAGAGGAAGGGCCTTGGTCACTCTGCCGGATAGCAGATAGCGTTTTCTGAGACAGGGCCTCACACCAGCAAGGTCCCCTCCCCGCCCTGCCAGCAGCCAGGCCTGCTGCCCCTCCTCTGTGGAGCCTTGGGCCAGGCCCTCCCTTTTCATGTTTTCCTACCTCTACTCAAGGGGGAAGACTCATCCATGAAAGCTTTTCCAGATTCCAAACTTGCTGAGTCTCTTCTGAGAAGTATCCAGTTTGAAAGAAGAGAAACTCCTTATAAAAAAAAAAGCAAGCGGGGATCCCTGGGTGGCTCAGCGATTTGGCACTTGCCTTTGGCCCAGGGTGTGATTCTGGAGACCCAGGATCGAGTCCCGCATCAGGCTCCCTGCATAGAGCCTGCTTCTCTCACTGCCTGTGTCTCTGCTTCTTTCTCTCTTTCTCTCTCTCATGGATAAATAAAATCTTAAAAAAAAAAAAGCAAAACAGGTGTTCCTGCCCTACTAACACCTGACTCAAATCTTGGAGAGCAGAGCCCCAGCTCTGGGCCAGCCCTGGGTATGTCTGAGGCCTGGGAGGTGGTGTCTGGTGACCACATCCCTGCCTGATGGTCGGATGACAGCAGGGCCCAGGCTAAGCAGAAGGGGGACACTTCCCCTTCAAACTTTATTTTTTAAAGATTTTTATTATTTATTTGAAAGAGAGAGAAAGCAGGGGCAGGGGGAGGGGCAGAGGGAATAGCAGGCTCCCCCGCTGAGCAGGGAGTCCAATGCAAGGTTCAACCTGATCCAGGACCCCAGGATCATGACCTGAGCTGAAGGCAGATGCTCAACCACTGAGCCACCCAGGTGCCCCTCCCTTCCAAACTTTAGGGCACATGGTACAGTGACATGGGAAATAGCCCTGGCAGGGTGGCTTGGCAGGGACACTCTCCCCCCAGGCACAGATGAAGAAAGATCAGCCACTTACTCAAAGTACCACAGGAAGTAAGGGGTGGAGGAGCCAGGTGGGCCCAGTTCCCAAGCCCTTCCCAGTGAGGACAGTGTGGTTTAGTGGCTACAGTAGTTTCCTAGGGCTATTGCAACACAGTACCACAACCCGGATGGTGAAATATGTGAAATGTACTGTCCCACAGTCCTGGAGGCCAGAAGGTTGAAACCCAGGTGGAAGCCAGTTTGATTCCTTCTGGGGGTTATGTGGGGGGAGAATCTCTTCCCAGCTTCCAGTGGTTGCTGATGATCTTCAGTCCCTTGGCTTAGAAACATCACCCCATCTCTGCCATAACCCCACATGGCACTCTCCCCATGTGCTCTGTGTCCAAACTCCCTTTCTCTGAGGACACCACTCTCCACCAGTCTTACTGGGTTAGGGCCCAACGACTAGGGATTTCCTTATTCATAGGCAGGGTCTTTACAGAGGTAGTCAAGTATTTTAACCACCCCATTGCACGGTGACTCTGAGGGAAGGGTGGTGATGGAGTGAACCCTGTGTGACAGGGTTGTGAGCCAGACTCCTCGAAGATGAGCCTGGGACCAGGGGTTTCCCGTACCCAGGGCACCCAAGTGCTTCTCATCCCAGGACTCTCCTGTGGACCCATAGATCATCTGATGTCCCTCGAGATTGGGCTTCCTCCGGGAAGAATGGTCAGAGCTGCAGGACCTGATTCCCTAAGCCCCTGGATGCCCCATCCATTCCAGCCCCTCCTCCCCCAGCCCCGCCATCAGGACCTGCACTTACTCCTCCACCTTCCCACACACATAAAAGTAAACTAAAGAATTTATCTTGATCCCACTGCAAAGACACTGTCTCTATTTTTTTTTTTTTTTTAAGACACTGTCTCTAAATCAGGCCGCATTCTGAGGCACTGGGGGGTCAGGACTTCAACATGACTGGGAGGCATAAGGAAGAGAGACAAATTCAACCCTTAATTGTGGCTCAGAGTCCAGATCTGCTATGTGGGCCTTGCACTGGCCCAAACCTCCCCTGGATGGGAGGGCTGCTCTCAGTTCAGTCAGGAGCCACACAGCCAGGCTGTCCCTGTGGGACCGTGTCTGGGTGGAGCGCGGTGGGCAAACGCCGCCCTGGGGGGTCTGATAAGCCAGTACAGCAGAGGCTTCTGGGCAGTGCAGCCTCCTCCCCGCCCAGCTCTGCACTTGCCAGGGGCCTGGTGCTGTGCCCACACAGCCCCTCATGTGGTCCTTACACCCACCTGCAAGGTAGCGATAAACTACTCCCATTTTACAGAGGAGGAAACAGACTCACAGGAGGGAATTCCCCAGCCCACGATGTCACAGCTGACAAGCGACAGAACCAGATTCAGAGCCTGACCTCCCAGCCCTCATAACAAGTTGCAGAAATGGATGACAGGGCCCAGTCTACCTCCTGTGGGGCTGAGGGCACAGATTGGGAAGCGAGCGGGAAGGGGAGAGGAGGCACAAGCCCAGTGACAGAAGCCTTGGACACCAGCCACAGGTAGGACTCAGCTGCCCGCTGGACCTGGGGAGGGGCTGGACCAGGACCAGAACCACCTCCCTAGCTCTGAGGGGCTGGCCTCCCCTCCAAAGCTCAGTTTTGCCATCATACAGTAGAGACAGTAATTCCCAAAGGTTCAGGCCACTGAGAGGTTCTGACAAGATCCACCAGGATGGCTGTGTGTTACATGAGGGCAGGACCTGCAACTGTGTTGTCCCCTTTGGGGCCCAGGGGAGCCTGGCACACTGAAGATCTGCTTCATAAAAGCAGAACAGTAGACTTGCGGCTTCTATAAATGTGAAAAATTAAACAAAATCACAATTTTTCTAAGCTAAGTTCATAGGGCCATTAACTAACTCCAAGGAAAGACAGGACCCAATGACACAGACTTCAGACACCATACAGGCTGTTAATAATTCAGCTAAAAAAAAAAAAAAAAGAATTCAGCTAAAAGGGTATACCTGGGTGGCTACAAGTCCGTTATGTGTCTGACTCTTTTTTTCTTTATGATAGTCAGAGAGAGAGAGAGAGAGGCAGAGACACAGGCAGAGGGAGAAGCAGGCTCCATGCACCGGGAGCCCGATGTGGGATTCAATCCCGGGTCTCCAGGATCGCGCCCTGGGCCAAAGGCAGGCGCCAAACCGCTGCGCCATCCAGGGATCCCTAAGTGTCTGACTCCTGATTTCAGCTTAGGTCATGATCTCAGGGTCGTGAGACCCTGCTCAGGCTCCCTGTTCAGTGGGGAGTCTGCTTCTCTCACTACCCCTCCTCCCCTCCACTCATGCTCTTTTTCACAAATAAAGTCTTTAAAAAAACAAAAGAAAGAAAGATTAGGAGCAGGGCAAGAGAATTCCTACGTCACCAATCACTGTGGGAAAACCATAAAGCCTTTTTCACCCTCTCCCCTATGGAACAAGAGCCTTAAGTAGCTGAGAACAGAGCAGGAAAAGCCCCCAAAACCACTGCAGTGGGGAGAATCAAACAGAAAAAGCCTCCAACTCTGGGGGAGGAGTAGAAATACATCCTGGGAGGGGTACCTGGCTGGCTCAGTCAGTGGAGCATGTGACTCCTGATATCATGAATTCCAGTGCCATGCTGGGTATGGAGATTACTTTTTAAAAGTAATAAAAATTAAAATAATAAATAAATAAAAGAAATACATCCTTGGCACAGAGCATTAGAATGCAATGACAGTCTGCAGAATGGGAGAAGACATTTGCACATCACATATCTGATATGGGATTAATATCAAGAATGTGTGTGTGTGTGTGTGTGTGTGTGTGTCCATCCACAGCTCAATGATTAAAAAAAAAAAAACAAGCATCTGATTCAAAAATGGGCAAAGGACCCGAATAGACAATTTTCCCAAGAAGATATACACACGGCCAATAAGCACATGAAAAGACGTTCAACATCATTAATCATTAGGGAGATGCAAATCAAAGCTACAACGAGATACCACTTCACACCCATTAGAACAGGTATTATTTAAAACAAACAAACAAAACCAGAAACTGACAAATGCTGTTCAAGGACGTGGAGAAACTAGAACACCTGTGGAAATATAAAATGGTGCAGCCTCTGTAAAGATGCTGTAGTGGTTCCTCAGAAAATTACAGAATTGCCATATGATCCAACAATTCCACTTTGGGATATGCTCAACAGAACTTAAAGCAGGGACTCGAAGAGATGTTTGTACACCCATAGTCACCGCAGCCCTATTCACAACTAAAAGGCAGAAGCAAATCAAGTGTCCTCTGATGGATGAATAGATAAGAGATGTGATGCACACATACAAGTAGGTATGGGTGGGTCAAGGGACAGTTAGCTTTTGTTAGGTTTGGTACCATTTGGATTTTTAAAACTTTGTGTTTGTTTACTGTGTGGGGAGAATTGAGTAAAATACAGTAAGGAGATGATAGGGTGGAACTGGTCTCAGGAAGGCTTTCCAGTTCTACCAATCTGTAGTTCTACAACTGCCTTAGAAAATGGGACTTTGATGACCATCTGATCTGGTGCAGCCTTGGACACATCATTACTGGATGGACCAAACTTCAACATCTGAGAATCCATTCACAAATCCTGCCGATTGTACTAGTATTTATATTGACAATATGATCATGTGACAACAAAGGCAGAGATTGGATGCGTGCAGCCGCAAGCCAAGGAATCCAGGATGGCCACCGCCCGCAGAGGCTAAGGCAGGAAGGGGTCTACCTGGAGTTTCAGAGGGAGCATGGCCCTGCTGATACCTTGATTTCAGACTTCCAGCCTCCAGAACTGTGAAAAAATCCATTTCTGGTGTTTGTGGTATTTTCTTACGAGACAGAGGAGCTGACCTGAAGCAGATGAACCCACTCGAGACATGGGAACCCTCATAGACAGTCCTGCACAGGATCTGCCTTGAAAAGGCCTCTTCTCCCGCTGTCTCTATCCTTCCCTCCCTGCCCCCCAACATCTTCTGGCTCAGTGACTTTGACTCTTTGTCAAATGAGTTCATCAATCTGGAAGGCAGGTTCACGGAGAGCTCCACAGCTAGGAAAGGTCTAGAAGAGGGTCCAGGCTAGTGGGGAAACAGCATGAGGTCAAGAGGCTCTCTGGAACTTGGAGTTCAGACACGTGTCTTCAGTGCAATGTGTGAATGATTACGTGTGAAAACATGTGCCCATGCATCCATATGCATGCCCATGTGTGCACGTGGACACATGTTCACAGGTGTGTGAGTGTGTGACTGTGTTTCAGACAGGAGCAGAGGAGCTCCATTAGCCAACTAGGCCCACCTCACTCAGATGGCTCTCCACCCCCAAACTTTTTGCCCAGGAAATGTAATTAATTCAAACACTATTCCACCTCCTTTCTCTCCCCCAGTCATTATTGATCGCAACAACCCTAGCCTCTGGTCCTCTGCTTGGAAAAGTCTTTTTCAGCCTGGTGCTCACCAGTTCGTGACCAACTTCCAGGTAGAGTAAAGGATTAAATGGAAGGCACAATAAGAAGTGAAACAATTAGAATTTCTGCCTCATTATCATGGTAATCTTATCAGTCGGATAATGAGGTATTAATGGAGATTTAATGTGCATCTCATAACAGAATCCCTTGGAGAAAACACACAGGGAAATTGCTGTAAATCCACTTAATGATGGAGAAGTCCCAAAACACCATATTCCAAAGGATGAAAAATGCAGGATGCAAATGAGAAAGAATCAAGGTCAATAACACCACGGGGATGGGCCTAATGGCAGATTTGGAGATATATGTAATAAAAATTGCATGTTGCTTTTAAACCTCACCCTCTGTTTTCAAATGTGCATCCCTAGTAATGAAACACAGAAGTGCAGCCAGAATGATTTGTATGTTTTGGAAACCATAGGGGGGATGGAAACATGTCTCACAACCCATCAGGCCCCCTAGGGGAGCCGTGGGAAATGGGGTGTTTTACCGAGAGGCCTCCAAGGGAAGAAGGGCAGAGGAAGAGCCCTTTGGTTGGCAGAGGGAGAAGCAGCCTATCTGAGTTCAAGGTCATTTGGGAAAC
This sequence comes from Nyctereutes procyonoides, assembly GCF_905146905.1. NCBI lineage: Eukaryota > Metazoa > Chordata > Mammalia > Carnivora > Canidae > Nyctereutes > Nyctereutes procyonoides. Next base: position 39,823,385 of record NW_026575020.1, read on the forward strand.
ACGCATGCATTTACTTCCATTCTCTCATGCTACCATTTGTCGGTTGCCAGCTGCATGGCTGACCACAGGCAACTTAGCAAGATGAAGGGCACACACGCAGATACAAGCCAACAGTAAGAACCCTAGTTCAGAAGTTCAGAGAGCACCTACTATGTGCCACGTACAGCACTACTGAAATGCCACACGTGGATCATCTCATTTCATCCCAACAGCAACACTGGGACATAGAAACTATTAAAATCCCCATTCCTCAGAGGAGAAACTGAGGGTCAGAGAACTGAGGTCGGTGACTCAAGTTGCATTGTGGCCTGACCTTCACCACTACAGTATGAGGCTGAAACATATGAAACTGCCCATATTTGACTGGGGTCCCAAGAAAGGGTGATTTCATATGGTTTGCACTAATCTTTCATCTTGTGGCTAGGGACCCTTTCTAAGATATGGGAGCCCCTGAGAAGACAGACAGAGGGACAGAAACACCACACTGAACCAAGGGTTGCAGAACCCAAGGGGATGCCAGATCTGTGGCCCCACAGAAGACCAGGGAAAAGAACCCTGCCACAGCCCCTGGAATCCTGTTTCCCACAACAGCTCTGGGGGGTCCAGTGAGTGGGTGTTGAGTAAATGGAAAGGAAGCCCCGAAACACTCATGCGGTAAATTAAAAGCACTTTGTGAATTGGAAAATGCTAAGCATATGTTGGCCGTTTGGTTCTTATAATTTATTGGCGATAATAAATAACCTTTAGGCCTCCCAGACGTTTGTAAGGACTGGAGATAAAGCTAGCTCTATTTTTCACTGATTTGAGGGCACTTAGATAAAGAGAGTTTTGTGAGGCTCTGAGCACAGAGTGACTAACTGTCCGGTTTGCCTGGTATGGTCTTGGTTATGGTCCCAAAAATCCCACATCCCAGGAAACCCCTCAGTCCTGGGCAAATGGAGACAGTTGGTGACCATGCTCCCCGAGGGACACCTGGACTCCCAGGGTCGTGGGTAGGAGACAGTTCCATCCAGCACTGGGCAAGCAGCCCACCGTACAGAGGCTGAGTGGGAGGGCAGGCAAGGCCCTTCCCACACAGCTACTCTCTGAGCTCCTGAACATTACCTCCTTATTCCTCATAAACCCACTTTACAGATGAGGAAACTGAGATGTGAACTGGGGGAAAAAAGTCATGTAGCCAGTCAGAAGGGCTGAAGAAACGTAACAAGAGCCGGCTTGAGGGTGGGAATGGTCCCCAGAGAAGAGGTCAGCCTCGACCAGGGGAGAGGCGGGTATCAGGCAGCATTTCGGGAGTCTTGCAGCTCTATTCTGTTTAATCACAGACTGCAAATTGAATGAAGTTAAGACAGTGTTGCCTCCCTGAATTTCCCCCAGGCCCTTTTTAATGAATAAATAGGCATGATTTGTAATTAGCTTATCCATTGTGTGAATCTTCTAGAGCACCTGAAGTGAGTTAAACATGCCCCCTGCAATCTCGTCAACAATTATTAATTCGCTCGGCAAACCTTTCTTCGACGTCCACTGTGCATGCGACCGAATGATCACAGATTGCTCTGTGGTGGACATATTGAGAAAAATTGGGATTTTTTTTTTTTTTTTTTTTTTTTTTTTTTGGCCTGGAAAGATGAAGACACAGTGTCCTCATCAGTCCTGCCTCCCAGGGTGGGATTTGGAAGTGGCGAGTTCGGTTTGTTTTCATCAGCAAACACTAGATAACCCGCGAAAAAATCTGCCCCCTCCCCCCTCAACTGGCCTTTAAAATCCCCACATCCGCGGCCCTAAACCGCGCCTCACCCGGGCCGAGGCAGGGCCAGCGCTCGTCGCCTATCCGGGCTGCCTTTGTTTCGTGCCAGCTGTCATCTGAGTGCGGGGCTGCCCGGGCGCCCGCAGCCGCCGCTGGAGTCCGCTAGCTCCTGCCAACCTAACGCGGCCTGCATCATTTATCCTGTAATTGGGGCTGCTCTCAGAGTTTCGCCCGGTTTCCGTGCTAGCCACGTGGCCGCGGCTGAAATTCCGAATCCGAACATTTCCCTGCCCGGAGCTGGTGGGAGGGCCCCTCGGCACAGGTAGCCGACTCGATTGCCTCCACATTTTCCAGCAAAGGGGTTTCCATTCATCTTCATCATGGGCTCAATCTGTGCGCGGAGAGGAGGCGGCTGCCCTGGTGGGTCCTCTCCACCCAGTCACCTGGAGGCTCGCTCTCATCTGTTCCTCTGTGTTGGCGGCGGCATTTATATTCCGCCTGCCCTGCTGCTTTCTCAGGGGTCTGCGACAGGGCCCCAGCAACCAGGCCCTCTCCCCCTGGGCCCTGTGTGGGAGTCCAGGTGCCAGCCTGTTACAACAAAGGAGGAGGCGAAGGTCACCCCTTCTTCTGAACAAGGCAAATCCGGAGGTGGAGACGCTCCATCTGCCCTTGCCGTGGCCTTGACACAGGGAAGTGGACCTGGCTGTGTGTGGGAAAGTGGGGAATTAGGCTTTCCTTGCTCTAGAGAATCTGATTCAGCCCAATCTGTTGGTGCTCACTGGGTGCCAGGCTTCATGCTGGGCACTGGGGAGGCCACAGGTGTCCAGCCCTGCCCTCGAGAGGATCACATGCACAGGGGAAGGGCACACCAGGATCAGGATAATAAACTACCGTGGGTACCTTCCTCTACAGTTTGCAAAAACTCCTGCTTCCACCCCCCATGGGAGAGCCCCCTGCCCCCAACCCTGTTGGGCTGATATTTTGTAGAAGGGCAGACAGGACCTAAAAACAAGGACTTGGGAATCTTCTAGACCTGGATCAGATCCAAGCTGTGCCATTTACTTTCTACATGACTGGATAAACCACCTCACCATTCTGAGCCTCAGCTTCCTCATTTGTAAAATGGGGCTAATTAGGAGTGCCAGGGTGGCTCAGTGGTTGAGCGTCTGCCTTTCAGCTCAGGGTGTGATCCCAGGGTCCTAGGATCGAGTCCTATACCAGGTTTCTTACAGGGAGCCTGCTTCTCCCTCTGCCTATGTCTCTGCCTCTCTCTCTGTGTCTCTCATGAATAAATAAAATCTTTTTTAAAAAACTGGGGCTCATTATCCTATCTAGCTTCTGTGAAATAACATGTAAAAGCACTCAATACTGTGCCCAGCACATGAAAATGGTCCCAGAACTCGAGGCATTATTGTGACTCATGGTATGTGCACCCTTGGTATCACCTTCCTGAAAGATGGGATGCAATGATGCAAGGGTCCCCACAGTTTGAGAACTTCATGGTACAGCAAGGTCATCTAGCCCATCCAGAGCTGGGCTCAAGTCCTAAGTCGGTTCCTCATCAGCTATGTGACCCTCACATTGGCTATGTGAGGCTGCTGCCTCATCTGTGAAACGGGATGCCATTTTTGCCATTGGGTTGCTACAGAAACACCTTCTGGGGCAGCCCAGGTGGCTCAGCAGTTTAGTGCCACCTTCAGCCCAGGGCATGATCCTGGAGACCCGGGATCGAGTCCCATGTCGGGCTCCCTGCATGGAGCCTGCTCCTCCCTCTGCCTGTGTCTCTGCCTCTCTCTCTCTCTCTCACAAATAAATAAATAAATAATCTTAAAAAAAATAAAAACACTTTCTAGGGGCGCACCTGGCTGGCTCACTTGGTGGAGTGTGTGACTCTTGATCTCGGGGTTGCGAGTTGGAGTCCCACACCAGGTGTACAGATTACTTAGAAAAGAAAAAAGCCTCTTTGTATGTCGGGAATAATGGTTATTGTTTGCTATAACGCAGCGCGGGCAAGGAGGAATGTGGTGTTTGTGCACGTCTAGTGTGGGGGGCATGGATGAATCCTGGCGTCTGTCTAGAGCTGACTCAGTAGAGTTGGGTGAAAGGCCCAATGAAGGGGACTGCTTGGTGTTTCCTGTGTCCAGGAGCCTTCATGCTGGCCTGGGCATCCTGACCCCTCCTCCAGAAGGGTCTGACCAGGCCTTCACCAGGAAGCCTTTTCAGCCAATGGTTTGTACCTGTCCTTGGCCACAAGATGTCACCCAAGGAACAGCAAAGCAGGGGCCTGGGAGGAAACTGGTCAGCCCAACACCAACCCAGCAAACAGCAAATCCCAGCTTCTCTCATGTGGCACCTGCCCCCTGGGAAGCCTCAGAGGAAGAGCCTGCAAAGGTAGGCATGCTGCAGTGGGTTCAAATCCCAGGTTTCCTGCAGGACACAACACTGTTGCTCCCAGAGAACACTGGTTTGTAGTTCCCCTCCCTCCGGAATTAATAAATAGATATGATAATTCCCACTTCACAGAGTAGATTAAACAGTGTCCGGGGCACAAGGGCCAGGAGGAGGGTGGTGCAAACAGATGACCGAACTTTGGTGTGAGTGGACTGCAGTTGGGGCAGGTGCTCAGCAGGGTACCTGATGGCCTCCACCCCACTCTGTGCTGGGAAAGGTGTGGGGGGTACATGCCTGAGAGGTGACACTGTGGTGTATCCTCTGCTCCTCAAGGCATCCCCAGGCTCCCTCTTCCTGGTTGTTCAGCTCCACATGGCCCAGGAGGGCCCATACCAATTCTTTGCATGGCAGCCACCTGGCGCCTGGATCAGGAACAGGGAAGAAGCAGCAAGAAGGGCATGACCCCAGCCCAGGTGCCCCTGGGGCAGCCCCCAAGAGAACCAGCCCAGTGGTGGGCAGACTGTAGTCTGGAGCATGGGGACCCCGTGCCCTGCCAGGGGCATGCCACGGGAGACATCAAGGCCCAACTAAGTGCCCTGGTGTCTCCAGACCTGAGGACCAGCTGCAGCTGGAGAACCCAGGTTCCCCAGCCTGAGCCTCCAGGGCCTGTAGGCCTTGACCCTGGCCTGGAGGCTGAGCGTACAGTCTAAGTTCCATGCCAACAGGACTTGGTATGGCTGTGCCCTTAATGCGGTGGGTGCAAGGCTCCTTGTCAGTTCCCCCACCAGCTGGGGCTGCAGAGCAGTCCACCCACCTACAGTCTACCTGGTGGAGGCCAGGACTTTGGGGTGAGGTGCCTTCCCAGAGGATGTGAAGACGGGGAAGGGAGAGCCTCCATCCCTGAAAGGGCTGAATTTGGGAAGATAGTGAAATCCCCCTGCCGAGGATCTATGACTGTCCTCTCCTCCACCCCCATCTGCAGACATTTGGGGACCCCTTCCATTTGGGATGCGACAGTCCCCTAGGAGAGCATGGGTGCCAGGAAGTCACTGGAGGTCTACTTCCCTATAGAGAAGTGTACAGGGAATGGAGGCCTCACTGGGGACAGAGGAAAGGAGGGGGGCATCTGGGGAGTCTTCCTTCTTCCCTTTGAAGCTGGAGTGGTAGGGAGAGGCCTTGAAACCAGAGGGCTCGAGAAGGGCAAAGGATGGCCAGCAAAGCATGACAGTCTGGGGCAGACATGAGTGTTTTGAAGCCCCAGATGGAGCTGGAGAAGAGAGAGAGGCATACAGCTGAAAAAGTAGGTTGGAACCAAAATAGAAGAGAGATTCTAGCAGAAGAGGAATCTTTTTTTTTTTTTTAATTTATGATAGTCACACAGAGAGAGAGAGAGAGGCAGAGACACAAGCAGAGGGAGAAGCAGGCTCCATGCACCGGGAGCCCGACGTGGGATTCAATCCTGGGTCTCCAGGATCGCGCCCTGGGCCAAAGGCAGGTGCCAAACCGCTGTGCCACCCAGGGATCCCCAGAAGAGGAATCTGATCAGACTTGATTGATTCTAAAGGTGCCTGGGAGAAAGGGCAAGAGGGAGGCGGTTGTGAGAACAGTGGGGGAAAGAGACTGCGGTGGTGGAGGCACGTGAAGTTGCTCAGGAGGTCTCAGGAGGTTTGGGTGATACAGAGATGGGGGCAGTGGAAACACCAGAAGCAGGACAGGGTCAGGCACTTACCAACGGAAGGATGCAAATCCGGAAGGGTAGAAAGGAAAGCTCCAGAAATTGTCCCACGGTAGTTAGTATTCATGACCATGGCACAATATCTGTAGGTTCACAATGGAGCCTTTCAGTTAAAAATGGGTACCTTTCCAGGGGTTTCTGTGCTTGTAGGTTGACTGCGTGTGCCTGGAATGTCTAGAGGCGTAGCCAATGCTGCCTCCTGTCGGTGACCTCCGCAAGTGTCCACGCATGTTGGCTACATCCCTCAGTGAAATAAATGACAGCACAGGAGAAATGCTTCAAGATTTTATATATATATATATATGATTTATATGATTTATATATTTATTATATTATTCGTATATTTATTATATTAAATATTATATATAAATATATATTTATACATATATATTTATATATAGAATTTATATTATATTATATATTATATTAATTATATTATATTATATATATATAAAATCATAGTATACATATGACAAGACCAGGGACTGGAAGAGTCACTGAGGTAATAGAGCCCAACTCAGGAACAGCCCTCTGAAGTTGTCACTTGCCTTAGGTCTGGTTAGTGGCAAAGCTAAGACTGGAACCATCTTCAGGCTCCAGGACCAGGTACTAACTACAACCACACACCACTCAAAACCATGGCTTTTCAGTAGGTGGCAGGAGTCTTCTTCAGGCTGGTGGCTGTGATCCAGCACTGCAGTGGTGCTGATAGGTGGCCCTTACCACCTTCCCTGTCCCTGTCCTGTTACTGCACACTTCTCTCCTTTCCCTTCCTCTCTCCGAGCTGACTCTGCTCCCCCCTTGCCACTCGCTCCACCACGGCCTCCCCTGTCACTACTAGAAAGAAGGTGATCAAGAGGTGAGGTGGGCCGGAGGGACAAAACTAAATCCAGGAGTTGGAATCCACAAAATGGCCAAGGGCACCAGAAATTGGGGATGAAGGAGGCAAAGGTTCTCTCGCTTCCAGCAGGGCCAGGCCAGGCTGCTCCTTGGGAGCAAAAGCAAAGTCAGAAGCCAGGGAATGATGGAACTAATGCTGTTATTTTACAAGGAAGACCAGTTACAAAGGGAAACAAAATGCAACAGAAGGAACAGAGACTGTTTGAAAGCAAGAATAGGGAGGAAGATGATCAAATATTTTTTTCATACCGAAATTTGAACACTGAAATCTTCTGGGGATGTTTAGCCATTTCAGGTTTGGGAAGAGTTTTTACATAACCACACGGGTTATGAGTAAAGAAAATGAATTTTAGTAAAAATAGCTATCCTTAGAGGTTAACTGGACTGTCTGGCAAAAGAATCTGCCTTTAAAAGAATGTGCCTTGGGACATCTGGGTGGCTCAGTGGTTGAGCATCTGCCTTCGGCTCAGGGTGTGATCCTGGAGTCCTGGGTTTGTGTCACACCCACACCAGGCTCCCTGCATGGAGCCTGCTTCTCCCTCTGCCTATGTCTCTGCCTCTCTCTCTGTGCTTCATGAGTAAATTTTAAAAATCTTTAAAAAATTAAAAATTAAAAAAAAAAAAGAATCTGTCTTCCTCACATCTATTACCCTTGCAGGACCTGGAGCCAAGCCTGTAAGAATTGAACACTCTTGCAGTGGATCCCAAATTTTAGTGGGCATCAGAGCTGGTTGGGAGCTTGCTGGGAATGCAGATTCCTGCCCCCCACCCCGGAATTCTGATTCAGTGACTCTGGGGTGAGATCACAAGCTTATGACATTCCCAGGTGGGTGGTACAGATGTCCACTGGTTCATTATGAAATGCTGGCTCTCCCGACACTTCTCAAACTTCCCTGAGAATATCACCTGGCTTTACTTTTGTTTTTATAGAAGATACCTTAATCCTTGCCCTTAAAAATTATAAAGACTATGTATGATTTGGAAATAAGACTACCAAACAATGGCCAAGTAAGAATCATCCACTCCATGCCTTCGCTTGGTCACTCAGAAATAAAACGTTATCACCTAGGATTGTGGTTGCTTGTCACCTTCCATGTTTATATCCATGAGTTCACCATAGTCTACTTTTCCTTCCACCTCAATTCAAGACCCTTCTTCACACCAATAGGCCACATCTCTGAGACCTGCCTGGAATAATGATCTATTGTGCCATGTTGTCTTTTGATTGACATCACCCCCTTGGTATGCTTCACTATTCCATTGCCACATCTCATTTGTTGCTGGAGAAAATACAGTGACTGGGTGTTTTTCTTCCATCTGTCTCATGACAAGGTCCTAACCCACTCGCCCTGGTAAACGCACACGATTCAGAGATCTGAGAATCAGGCTGCCAGCTACTTCGGGCTCCTGTCTTAAAAACTGATCACGTACCAGTAATGCAGGTCTTTGAAACATAGCTATTTTTTTTTTCACACAATTTAATCTTTAGTCTTTTCCTGACTCTCTAGCTCAGTTAACCTAGAGACAGATCACTCAAGGATGTAAAGATTTCTGGTTCTATCCTCAATATATTCAGATTTACAAACAAGAGTACCAGGTGATTCTCACAAGGGAAGTTTGGAAAACAATAGTTTATAGAACTCCCTAGGGCACAATTTTGGGTCTCACTCCCAGAGATTAGAATTTGGTCAGAATGAGTCAGGGCAGATCCCCTGAGGTTAATTCACCAGGAATGAGTAAGAAACATTAGCAGCTATATATATGAATCCAACAGCCCTGGTTTCAAAACTATCGTCAAACCTACAAATTAGGGCAGCCCGGATGGTGCAGCGGTTTAGCACCGCCTGTAGCCCAGGGCGTGATCTTGGAGACCCCGGATCGAGTCCCGTATCAGGCTTCCTGCATGGAGCCCGCTTCTCCCTCTGCCTGTGTCTCTGCCTCTCTCTCTGAATGAATAAATCTTAAACAAAACAAAACAAAACAAAAAAAACCCTACAAATTAAGAGGGGTAAAGAAAGCTGATGTGAAAACATCCTATTTTTAAAAATCACATCAGAAGAGGCACCGGGGTGACTCAGTAGGTGGAGCATGCAACTCTTGATTCCAGGGTCATGAGTTCAAGCCCCACTTCGGGCAGAGATTACTTTTTATTTTTTTTTTTATTTTTTTTTTTTAAATTTTTTTTTTAATTTTTATTTATTTATGATAGTCACAGAGAGAGAAAGAGAGAGAGGCAGAGACATAGGCAGAGGGAGAAGCAGGCTCCATGCACCAGGAGCCCGATGTGGGATTCGATCCCGGGTCTCCAGGATCGCGCCCTGGGCCAAAGGCAGGCGCCAAACCGCTGCGCCACCCAGGGATCCCAGAGATTACTTTTTAAAAAACCACATCAGATACTCTTTTCACAGGAACATAAAATTTAATGTTTTTGGCCAGCAATATGCTGAATTCCTAGTTAACAGAAATAAGTCTACTGTGGTTTTCATGTTCAGCATCTACAACAGGTTCAATGACTTGGAATGAGAGCTATTCTCAAATGTGGAAGATGTTTTCAGAATCCCTACAACCAGAGATTTTCCAGCCTCTTTGGTCAATTTTTTTTTAGAAGTCTATGTTCTGCATTTTGGTATCCCAAGAAGATGGAAAAGGATTCTTCTAGAATGAAATGACTGAAGCAAAAGCTCTTCAATGAATACTTAAATCTCTAGGCAGAGGACACATTTATAGCCAAGAGGCACTTCTGAGAAATGATTTTGCTTCTCAGGATTGTGACACACTTTATAGGCAGCATTACAGGGAGGCCTAGCTAAACAGTGTCACAGCTCAGGATCATTCAGGAAGAGCTACAGAGCCATTTATTTGGAAAGAGGGGTTCAGTGGGTACAAATATAACAAGAGTCCAAGCACATAGGTAGTGCCAAATTGACAAGAAAAGTTGAATTCTATTTTCAGTTTTAGGCAAATGATAGCATTAATTTTAGTATTGAACAGACTGAATGAAAACTGAGCTCTAATCAAATTTTTTAATGTTTCCTTCTAAATGAAGTGCAATCAATATAAAGAAAGCACCTTTCTACCAGCGAGGGAAGCCTGTGGAGTGAGCTTGTGACAAGGGCTCCAACAGCACCTTCCCTTAGCTGAAAAGATTAATAAAGGCTTCAGTGAATACTGTTATTAGGACTTCTGCTTTCAGAACACAGGCTGACGAATAGTTACCAAATACAACGGTCAGATGTGAACTGTGTTAAAACAGCAGATGTTCACAATCTCGTTAGTAACTGCTTGTTCATTCCCATTCCTTCCTGGACCATACTTAACAGATTATCCTTAGAGATTCAGATGAAGAAGATAAGTGTAAATTCATGGAGAAATTAGTAATATTTGAAGTCAAAGAAACTCAGAAATGCTTCTGCATACAAAACAGATGATGGAAACATAAAATCCAGTGAATTCAACTGCTCTCCCTTTTTAATCAGGTTTACAGGATACCACACATTAGTAATCACATTAGAGGACAGGAGAGTTTCCTGTACATATACAAGATTGTGCAAGCTCATTAACTGAGGCTTATTTATAAGGTTTTTATCAGTTTCAAGAGGAGAGGCAGTACAAAGCTTTTTAATACAGGTGAAGCACAAGAATACGGTAAACAAGACAGAGTATCAACTCAGCAGGGGTGAATTCTTAAGGCCTGTGGCCCCTGCCCACACTGTCTGCCATTAACTACGTGGAGAGGATTTCCTTTCTCTTGAGCTTAAGTAGGATGACCAGGAATAGCTTTATTACTCTTGAGAACATCCTACTTCTTGGGTAACCTACACTCTAGAATATATTAAGTATTAATCTGGCAAAGTTCTCAAGCATTTTGGCATTTAAAATATCTCAAATATCTCATCACTGTTAATCTACTTATGAAAAATTCTTTGAGCTTCAAGAAGATTGTTTCTGATAAACCCCTACCCCAAATTATGGCAATTACATAGAGAATAAATCCACTAGACTTAAAAGAACTAAAAAGAGGGCAAATGTAGACTCTTTCCTTAAAGAAATAAAGCAGGAATTGAAAGGCAGGAAGAGAAATTCTAATACATGGAGGAAGCTAACCCCACTACATTTCTATCACTTCTATGTAATCCACTAATAATTTTGAGCAAGTGTGGTCCTACTTCCCCTTTCCACACCCAATCACATCAGAGAAAGGAATCTTTAATAGCTCACCCACTTAAAATATGTAGTTGACCTTTACTTGGCCCAAATTGGAATCCCCATGGCATGCACAGTCAGCTACAGGGTCTCAGGGCCAAAGTACAGCCTTGCTGGGCCAGGTTTCTCTTCTCTTGCTCATGCACCTCAGCAACAGCAACGTGTATATTGAAAGTCTGCATTAAATAAAGGCTTCCAGGACAAAACAGGAAAAGAAAAAGCATGCATCACATCTATTTTCAATCCCTCACAAAGCCTAATTCTCTTACTACAGGGATTTAATATCTGTATAAAAAAGGGTTTCATCAGCAGGTTTTTAAAAGAAAAATCAGAAGAAAGCAATTACTATGGCTGAAATGTGAACTAAAGGGGAGAAAGAAAACAAAATGTTGGTTTTTTTAAAACAAATAATTTTACAAGGAAAGACAATCTTCAATCTGTATTTCTATTACTTAACTTCTCCAGAAGCAGAATACTAACACAAGATACAAACTCCTTTTTCTTTCTTTCTTTTTTTTTTTTTTAACAAACCCCTTTTTCATTAGAGAAGTGAACTGCACAAGAATTCAGGGAACTGAGCCACTCTCTCTCCACTTAACATCCATTATCATTGCAAATTCCATGTAATAACCAGTGGCTACTGAATGTTTCCTATGGGTGATTTTATACTTTTGCACTAATCCTTCACACAAAATAAGTAGTGGGAGGAAGCATAGTAAGAACCAAAGAACAACTGTTCCTCCTTCCTGAAGGAGCAAAATCGAATTATTCTCTGTCTCACAGCCTACCACTGCCATGCAGACAGCTACTGATTCCTACACCCAGAAATTAACACTATCGTAAATCAGGCCATGAAATCAAACCACCAACAGTTAATGCTGGCTTGTTAATGCTCCTAACAGAGTTTCCAGAGGGAAATTTAGCTGCACCTTAAACAGCTGGGCTGTGCTCCTCCACTAGCACCCAAGATGAGCCCCAAGTCCCTGCCTGAGAGGTATCATCTGACACCAGACATGTGGGCTTCTACACTCACCACTGGCTCAGGCACTGCACAGCTCCTCCAGCCCCCAGTGCAGCCCTACACCCCAAATCACCACCTTCTCCTCCACAGAAAAGAGCCCTGTGCCATGTCCACAGCTTCACATTTATTTCCATAATAATAACACAGCATAGGTTTAGTAACCATTTGGAGAAAAAAAATCTCTACGAAATCTCATAATAATGACTATTCCAAGTCTTCTATTGACTTAACATTTATTGAATCAAATGCTGAAGTAAATGGACCCTTCCCCACCAGGTCTCAGAAATTGTGTCAGACTGTTTGTCTTGTAAAGTATTTATGATAGGATGTGACTTATAATACCTGGGCAAGTTTGACAGTTACAGCCCATGAAGCACATGACTCTACACAGATTTCTTGACCTAACATTCAAAAGGACATTTTGTAGTACTAGTTTAATTTCTCTCTCCCTAAAAGGCAGAAACCACATCCCATACTCCTATGCAACTTTGTTATTTTGGTATTTTAAAATAAATGAATGAGAAGAGGGGAAGACATACAGAAAATCCAGCTTCTTTAGGCACAATTAAGCACAGAGGTCTTGGAGAAAAGAAGACAGCCTCTGAATTCATCTGCTCAAGCTTGTCACAGTTCCCTTAAAAATGCCTAGAAATGCTGCCAGCAACAAGGGGCTCAAAGTATGGGACTGAGTTTTTTATAAAAGAAGCTAACCATGTTTAGGAAACATACAAAGTGAAAGTCATGACTTATGTACAAGACTTGTGCTTGAAGCTCTGATGTGCCTCCTCAGCCAATTTCTCCGACACCAAAACCCATTCCTGATTATCACTACAGAATCAAACCAAAATACTAAAACATATACTTTTGTTCAGAAGAGGGAAATAAAGGCACAGAAACCTGTCAAAATAGATTTTTTTTCCATAAGAATAATATAGTTGATTAAAATAGTTTATCACTAGTAAAACTTGTATCACTAGAGCAGACAATACAAATTAGTTTTTAAAAAAATGACATTCACTGAATTCCTGGTCTGTCATTCAATGTGAAAAATCATCAAAAATATATTACAATTAAAAGTCTGAAAGGAGTTCTGTTTGGGGTTTCTACACTGTATTTAGTATTTCAGATAAGAAGTACCACAGTAATGTATTAGGTGTCTCCTGTTCCTTTGTACACAATGCATGGCAATTAAAGAGTCTACCTCCTTCCTTCTGCAGGCTCAAGGATGTCCATGGTGAGGAATGTCTAAGTGATTGTTATACTTCTCAGCAAAGTCAGCCTTGTGCATCAAACTCCACACCTAGAAAGTTCTAGAAACTGTTTTCCACTTTAATAAATATTTCTATATATTTGTTGCTTTTAAGCTCAGCTTAAACTTTGTCCAGGAAACCATTTCACAAGAGGGTACATCACAACCTACTATCAGCAGTATTCCTTGTTTATTAGAATCTGAAGATGTCCATATTACATCAAATATAAATATATATTATATTTACATTTCCTTCTTAGCTTTTCAACCTAGGTGAGTGTATTTATAGATAATGCCACTAATATCACCACCATTACAAGTCTCAGTGCAACTGGTATTTTCCTTCCATTAGATGCATATAAGATTAGACAGCATCTATAAAGAGGTGTATTGTTCTTTTTCTTTTTTTAAATAAAAGGGAAAATGGGTATCCATGAGTGGAGATCTAAGAATTTTCTAGATTTTGTTCTGTTTTTTAATATTTCAAAATACCTGAAAAATGTGGTCCCTTTTTGCAGTACTATTCTCTACTTGGGACAAGAAAATAATCAAATATGCAACAGAAAGAAAAAGAGCCCAAAGAAAAGAGAACCTGCTTGTTAACTCATTAATCGGTTTAGTAAAGATCTGTTTTAAAATGTCTGAATGCTGTACAATATTATACAAAAACAATCTTCAGCCTTCAAAGCAGCTGGTACATTTTCTAAGAGATCTGTTTGCCCGCCTAACAGTCTGCCTTGGTGGGCCTTCGTCTTGGTCACTTTCGGTCGTCGATAGTTTTAATAAATTCCACTGCTGCTGTGAACTGCATCCACCAATAGGACTCCTCTCCAGACAGACAGCTGGCATAGAAGCTACTGATATACTGGACAGTGGACAGCAAGCAGGGTGGATTTGCCTAGAGAAGTGAAAAATAAGAGAGTCATATACTCACATGTATAGCTCTGCAAATATCATCTAAGTTAACATCTTCAAATGTTTATCTGTGAAAGACTTAACCATTCATCTTTGAAAATCATCCCCAAATTCTTCTTTGGAAGTAATTTATAAACCGTAACCACTATGAGAAACAACAGTATACTGGAAAGGTAACTTGGGTTCTAATGCCAGCTGAATCTGGAGCTTTCTATCCTTGTAAGTCACTGAACCTTGCTGGTCCCTAAGGAGGCTGAACCAATCCCAGCACACTCACTCAACATCCCAGGATTACAAAATGTTACATGAGGAAATAAATGCTGTTTGCCAACTGAATTATAAGTCCAGGTAGAATCAGCTAAGAAAGAAAAAAACTAAAAAGATAATATGCTCTCTGTTGTCAGAGGTAACATCGAACATCTTGTGCTTTTTCACTTTCTTCATTGGAGAGAAAGAACACAAGTGTTTTAAGTGGTTGGGAAGAGCTACGGCCTGTGCCTCAGAACAAGCTCAAACGGACTCTGCACAGGAAGTAGACACACCATATATGAAGAGAGAAGAGTGATGGCCAACAGCAGGGGTTACAAAGGCTGACTGCACACTGATCCTACAGGTTGCAGACTGAGCTAAGATTGCAGAAATAGCACAAATACGGGGTGCCAGGGTGGTTCAATCGGTTAAGCATCCAATTCTTGATGCCAGCTCCGGTTGTGACCTCACAGTTGTACGACCAAGCCCTGCTGTCAGGCTCTGTGTTCATTGGGGAGTCTGCTTGAGACTCTTTCCCTCTGCCCCTTCCCCACCCTGCGCTCTCTCTCAAATAAATAAATCTTAAAAAAAAAAAAAAGAGAGAAAGAGATCAGTACATTTTTAAATAATACGGCACAATTACAAAATAAGAGGCTAAAAGAAGGGAGAGGTGTTTGGGAGATTTGTCCAGTGACAAGGACTACAAAGAATCCAATGTGGGAGAAGAACACAATAAAAACAACTTGTCCTCCTTTGTTCATTCACTTAATAATTACAACCAGGTCCCAACCAAGAACCTCAGGCACATAACAGCAGAAAATGTTCATCTAGCAATCTGGTCCTCCTATTCTTTCTTTTGAAAACCTAACTTCCAGACAGAACGAAACTTCACATTAGACACTTTCTTTCTGGGTAACACAAAGCTTGAGACCGGGAAGAGCCATGGTCTCTGCAGCATGTGAAGCCCTGCACCCCCCTGCTCAAAAATGCCAAATAAAGTCATTTCATTAATAAGCGAGGGGCCCACCTTTATCAACACAAATACCAAAACAGGGACAAAGTCATCTGCTCCAGGGACGGAGTCCTCATTGGCCAGACTCAGGAGGTTCATGATGGTGGAGCACATTCGCAGGATGCACTGCACTTTGTCCCGCGGGGTCTTGTAAGCACTTATTGTCCTGATTTCTGACTGTGCAGATGGCCAGGGTGCCTCCCGAAGATAAACCTAAGTGAGACCACAGACAGACAAACAGATGTTGAATCTAAGAGCAACTACATACGGGAAGCCACAACAGCAATCTCCATGTCAGGAAGCAGAAGAGCAAGCTTGGTGCCTTTTCCTTTCTTCAAACCAGACTGCTGTTCTTTCCCCTTCCACTAAGATTAAAGCTTAACTTTTAAACTTTTAAATAATTTGCTTCATATTTTTGAACAAAGCAACCCAGATATCAATTAACGGGGAAAAGGGCATATGATTACACTCAACCTAGAATTCATAAAATTTTAAAAAATTATCTTTCTTAAGTAGCTAGAATGGAACTTCTCTATATGCAGTAGCTGATTCTAAAAGCAGAAACAAGCTACTTCTGAAAGAAAAAAATTTAAAAACATGTAAAGGGCAGCCCCAGTGGCCCAGCAGTTTGGTGCTGCCTTCAGCCTGGGGCGTGATCCTGGAGGCCCGGGACCGAGTCCCACACTGGGCTCCCTGCATGGAGCCTGCTTCTCCCTCTGCCTGTTTCTCTGCCTCTCTCTCTCTCTCTCTCTCTGTGTGTGTCTGTCAAGAATAAATAAGTAAAATCTTAAAAAAAAAATAAATAAATAAAACATGTACATTTGTTGAAGTAGTACTAGAAATAAGAGATTCAAAAAATAAAAAGATAATTACCAATGTTTCATTAATGGGGACTTTAATAAAACCACCAGAACACTTACATATTTGAAATTTTCCTATTATTTTATAAAAATTGTATGACACTATTTCTCATGTGCATCTGTCATAGTCTGAGTACCAGATTGTATTTAGGGAATGGCTCTTGCCACTGTTATGCACACAGAGATAGTGTGTGTAAACAAGCAAATTAAGTAAACTGGAGAAAATGAAATCCCACACACAAAAAAAATTGTATGACACTAAAAGGTAATTTTGATGTCACATTCAGATTTAATTTCCATCCCTGGAATAGTAGTTGTCACACTCTGTGGAGTGTGACCAAATGGGACTTTTCTGCAGCAACATCAATATAAGACATCCACAGAGGGGTGCCTGGGTGGCTCAGTCAGCTAAGCATCTGACTCTTGGTTTCCACTCAGGTCATGATCTCAGGGTTGTGGTTTCGAGCCCTGCATTGGTAGCTTGCTTAAGATTCTCCTTCTCCTTCTGACCCCCCTCCCTACCCCCCAATCACGAGCTCTCCCTGAAACAAACAAAACACATCCATGGAGAGCACTGCTATGGGAGGTGAGGCAGGCTATGGACGAGAAGCCCTACCTGCATGTGGAGGGGCTCTAGGAGCCCTCAGTGTAGCCTCTTCCTCCTCAGCTCCCTAATGAGGTCCTGTTCCACGCCACGGAATTTTAATCCTAGGACCTTTGAGAACTTAGAATTACATCTAATGCAAATTGTGTCTTATAATTTATTGTTTCCCTGAAAAATTGCTAACATCATACAGTATATTGAGCAACTATTATTACCACTTGTGCCACATAATCCTAGATTACCTCTGGTATCTGAAGAGCTCTGTGATTTGCAGTCACTACTTTAGACAATCTCTGAATATGTTCATGAAGAACCCTGAAAACACCCAAAAACACATATGTAAATACATATTTCAGAAAATAAGGCACAGAGTCATAATTGATTTTTTCAAAACATTTTAAATAATTAGACTTATTTCAAGATACAGATTACAATTATGTTGAGAGTATCTCTTAGCTCTAAGTATTCCATCTTGTCAAAAAAATCTCACACTTAGGATCTGCTTAGAAATGCTAAGTGTGCTGAGGGGAGACAAGGAGAGTGGGGAATTCCTTCTATCCAAGCTGAGGACAGCATTCCAAGAGAGAAAGGAGAGGAGCTCTAGTCCAGAAGCCATCTGGACACACTAATTAGTAAAAGAGAGGGATCAAAAGCCAGAAACCAAATATCACAGAAGCTCAGATAGAGAAGGGACTCTGAGAATACTCGACATCTCTCTCATTTCATAGATGAAAATAATCAGGCTTAAAACAGAGAAGGATTTGCCTAAGGTCACATAGAAGTTAGGAGCAGGAGCTAAGCCCAGCTTTCCTAGCTTCTACTGTTCCTTCCAGAACACTTTGTTAACTGCCCACTCTATAAAGCCTACAGAAATGCCATAGAGGAGATGGTAGGAATAATCTGCTTCAAAGTTCCTCTTTGCAGTAAATACAGTTTGAATGTCTCTACTCCTTATCCCATTTTTTTCTGAAAAGAAAACAGGTCCCATTTGGTGAAGTAAGTACAGAAGCCTGGGTGTACCTCTGAGATTATGAACCAGAGGGAGAGTCAGGCTCGAATAATCTTAACCCATTCACAGAACACACACGTAATATCTTAGCATTTACATGAAAGAAACCTTCTATAGGGGGCACCTGGGTGGCTAGCGGTTTAGTGCCGTCTTCAGCCCAGAGTGTGATCCTAGAGACCCAGGATCAAGTCCCACATCGGGCTCTCTGCATGGAGCCTGCTTCTCCCCCTGCCTGTGTCTTTGCCTCTCTCTCTCTCTCTCTCTCTCTCTCTCTCTCTCTGTATCTCTCACAAATAAATAAAATCTTAAAAAAAAAAAAAAAGAAAAAGAAAAAGAAAAAGAAAAAGAAAAAAGAAACCTTCTATAAACCACTCATGACTCACCCTGAGGTCCTATCATACGGACCCCGAGAGCCGCTGGCACAGTAAGCCAGTGGTGTTACTGCTGGGGAGCACAGCAGCCACCTCAACATGCTTAGGGCAGAAACAAGGTTGTAAAGCAGTGCTCAAGAAAATGCAAAAAAGGAAAAATGAAAATACAAAATTATCCCTAGCCTTGTTACTCAAAATATAACCCTTGTTACCACTCTAGGTATTTTTTTCAGGATTAATTTTTTTTAGGATTACTTTTTAAAATCAGCTTTATTGAGACATAATTCATGCACCATACATTTCCAGATATTTTCTGATATTCAAATGTAGAGCTTTTCATTCCTAATAAATAGATAATGAACATACAGAAGTCAAGCACTGTGCCTAATACTGGGGGAGTGGTGAATAAAAGCATTATGTTCCTGCTCTCATGTAGACAATGATCCAGTGGAGAAGAGAAGCATCACCAGATGACCATATATAGCGGTGATCAAGAAGGGGGTGATTCTGCCCCTCGAGGGACATCTGACAGTGTCCGGAGACATTCTGGTTCTCAGAGCTGGTGGGGTACTACTGGCATCTCGTGGGTCCAGACCAGGGATTCTGCTACACATCTCACAAGGCAAACAGCAGCCTCCCACACCAAAGAATTATCTGGTCCAAAATGTCAATAGCAGCAGGCTGAGGAATGACTCTACCAAATGTAAAACCACAACTGTGGCAAGTGCTAAAGAAAGGTACACAGGCCCAGGAGAATCCTGCCAGGGATGTGACCTAGTAGGAAAGGTCAAGGAGGCAGTGCTGCAGTCAAGATCTAAAAGGAGAGGAGAAAAGAGAACAGCTGACACAGAAGAGCAGCAGTGCCTTCCAAAAAGGCCATACCAAAGGACATACCCTCCGGCCTAATTCCCCACTTCCCTGAAAACAGGGTGCTAGCCTGCTTTCTGATTCTGCAAAAAACCTAACACATGCTGCCGTTACTGGCACATACTAAGTCTCACACACAGCCTGTTGGCTGATGGAGTCCTACGTGGTCAACACGGACGCAGTAAACATGGGAGTGCTCACTGGTCACGAAGTATGTCCCCATCCTGGTTAGGGTAGAAAGCAAGCTTGAAAATCCGATTCATCACACTCCGTTCAATGGCCAGTTGAGCATCCTGAAGCTGCTCCTCACTCGCATTCTGCCATATGACATCTTGGGCCATCGCACCATAAAGGAACTGCAGAAAATCTTCTACCTGAGCAGTTTTATCATCAGCTGCTGTGAGTTGCTGAAAGTCTCCAATGCAAAATAATAATTTTTTAAATACACTAGCTGAACAATTTTAAAAAGGAAATCATAGAAATCATTTTATTAACTAGTTATGTAGATATTACACTCTTAAAGCCAAAAGTATCTGGGTATGGTTTATTTCAGGGGAATATGTGGTCAAATCGTTAAAATCAGGAGAAAGGTAAGAAATATGCAAAAGTTTAAGAGCAAGAGCCTTGTTATAAAAATGACATGCTTTAAAAAAAATAAAAAATAAAAAATAAAAATAAAAATGACATGCTTTGACTAATGTACAGACTTGCTGAATCACTATACTATACACCAAAACTAATATAACACTGTACATTCAATTATAATGGAATTTTAAAAATAAATATAAAAAATGAAAGTAAAATTTTTTAATGATATACTTTATTTTTAAATATGAGAAAAAATTTGTGGATCCAAAACTTTAACCAATTTTCCCAATTTTGTATAAACTGTAGGTATTTGATCCACGATAAAAATGCAATTCACTGGTTTAACATCAAAGTTTAATTATTAAGACTCCATAAAACACCTGGGCACTGGGGGATCCCTGGGTGGCGCAGCGGTTTAGAGCCTGCCTTTGGCCCAGGGCGCGATCCTGGAGACCAGGGATCGAATCCCACGTCAGGCTCCCGGTGCATGGAGCCTGCTTCTCCCTCTGCCTATGTCTCTGCCTCTCTCTCTCTCTCTGTGTGACTATCATAAATAAAAAAAAAAAAAAAAAAACACCTGGGCACTTAAGGGACTACTTAGACATACAAGTCATCCTACCAGCAAAACAAAAATTTCCAAATCTCCCCACTAATACTTGGCTGAAGAGGTGTTTAATCTAAGAGTCTATAGTTACCATGAATGAATTCTCTAATTTTCTTTTCTTTGCTCTCAAGCAGCAATCTCACACAGACAGTGGTGAAGTATCGATTGGCCACCTCTTTGTCCCGTAAGACCCTCTGCAGTAGCCTTTCTAGGTGAGCCTGTGTGGTCTGCAGTCCTTGCCGACAGCGAGTGAGATAAGCAATATAGGGGGCCCTTTTCCTAGAAGGAAATAGCTTTGTAAGAATATCACATACATACAGTGCACACTTTATTGGCAACTAAAAGTCCTAATTTTTCTTTTAAAAAAATATGACCTCACAGACTTTGGTTTTATGAATTAGCCATGTCAGGCTGAGACAACTGTCTTGAGGACTGATTATACATGCTGCCAGCTCAAGAAACAGAACCATTCTGCACATTAGTACAGAGTAACACCTACCGGGCTGAACACTTAGCTACCTAAACTCACAAAATGTTACTAAGACCCTTGGCATTGTTGATCTATTTTATATCGACCTACAGTCTCCATGCTGGTAGGACCTCATACTTTACAGGAAATTGATTGCTAAAGAAGACTAAAGTAACAACAAAATACAGGTTAATATACCAGTAGATCATTAAATATATCATTGGTTATTCGCTTATAGTCTAATTGTAACAATCATCAGAATGCCCATTCCCTAAGCCTTGGGGGCCTCTTTAACTCCCAAGAATCTCAATTCGTTCTTCTTCTGAACTGTTAGCATAGGGCTGGCAGCAAAGAGAGGGCAGCAATTTTTAGGCCTACTCTTGCTTCCCTACTCCAGGGAAGTAATTTTTCCAGTCACTCGCAAGAAAAGGAGAAGGATATTCTAGTTATCCTGGCCTCACCTCTGCTAACACTGCTTCTGTGCAAAGCTGAAGGAAACGACACTTCTCCGTTAGTGAGAGTTGCTCATTTACAACTACATTTCCAGATAAACACAAAAATGTGTTCCTCAGAAATCTACATCCAGGTAACATGGCCCAGCATGGGCCAGCATAGAGTAAACCTAGATTCACTTGTGAAATAAAGACAGAGAAGATTCTTGTAGCCAGGTGAAAAGTGAAGCAAGCTGAGGCAATTACCTGTAGTCCTCTGCAATAGAGGCCAGCAGTTTCCTACAAGTTCTGTTATCAAAGCGGCACACACAGCGCATTGTTTCTTGAAGTTGAGCCATTAAATTCTTATCTTGTAAATTAATCGCTTCAGCTATTTGAACTTTTAAGAAGCACACAATTTCATTGTCTAAACCAGAGGGAGAGAGGGGAGGGAGGAGGATTTGTTATTGTCAGGGATTTCCACTGTATGCCATCCCTCAGCCTCTGGGGTATTAGTTCTGTTCTACCACGGATCAGCAGAACTAAGCTGCAATGTCACTCTCAATTAGAGAACACTTTAATGAAGTATCAGGAATTGAAGTGCCCTTACCTGAGGCTCATACAAATATATTAATGGAACCAAGTGGAACTGCTATAAAGCTTACATAAGGTTGAATACAGGCAGTTTCACATGGCTCATCCTAAAAATACAGGAAAAACTTACCCTCCGGGTCTGTATGGTCCGGTAAACCATTCCTTGTTGAATGGGTTAGCACTGGGAAAGCAACAGAATCCGCAGAGCAAAGAGCAAGCCTCAGTTTCTTTTTTGCATCTCTGAAGGAGAAGGAGTCAAAAGTACATTAATCTCTCTATGCAGATGCAGTCTGTTTATGAACACTCACTATATAAATCAAGATGCTACCTCAGGACCCAAATGTTTCAAGCAGTCATAAATAAAAGATAGTATTTTTTTTAAGATTTTATTTTTTATTCATGAGAGACACAGAGACATAGGCAGAGGCTCCACAGGGAGCCTGATGCGGGACTTGATCCTAGGACCCCAGGATCATTTGCCCTAAGCCAAAGGCAGATGTTCAACTACTGAGCCACCCGGGCATCCCAACAAGAGATCATTTTTAATTTACTGACACCTCAAAGGAACAGGCTTTCTAATTACCCAAGGAACAAGGCCACAGAAATGCTCTGGGCAGGGATCAATCCTCAAAGTCACCAGAATCAGTCCAACAACAAACTCTTTTGGACCCTGTAACATGTACTGAGTCCCACAATGGGCACTATGAGGAGAATGAGGAAAGGGTATTTATAGCAGGGTCAGCAGGGGCCACAGAGGTCACCAGAACCATCCCACCACCCAAACCAAGAATGCCTTCCACCACATCTCTTGAGAAAGGTTGATCCCACCAGGGACAAGGACACCACTTGATAAGATCTTTCTATTGCTCTACTGCTTGAAACAGCAGCTTACTCTGCCACCCATTCAGTTTTCCCTGGCAGTTCTCACATGGCTGGGGAGCTTGGTGTGGGCAAAGGTACTGCCACCTGTGTCCTTTAAATACCTTACATGCCCCCTGTGAGCACAGGAGGTGGTTGTTTTTTCACCCCTGAATTAAAACCTTTGATAAATGGCATCCAGAGTGAAGCAGTCTTCTCAGGAAATAGAGTTTTGTTCTTATCTTTCTACTTTATACATTTACTCAGTGACTCAAAAAATCATTTGACATGAAGTGAATGCAGTGGTGATGAGAAGCCCAAACCCACAAATTCGAAATCTTATCAAAGAAATACCTGTATGAGAAAGCAGAATCCTGAGGGTGGGCTGCCTGGCTCGCAGAATCCGGGAGATCATCAGCCGAGATGTTCTGTAGTGTTTCCTCACGGGGAGAGTCATGTGCACTTTCACCGTCACCCATGACCTCTGCACAAACCCACCCCCCAAGAGAGGACAGAAGCAGATTAACTTGGAGGAGTCTAGCACTAGAAGGTGTTCAGAGCTACTCAACCATAAATTAGCACTGTGCTTTACCGTCAGAGTTCTTCAAAAAAGAAAGAAAAAAAGTTCACTTAAACAAGATTGAGAGAGCAGTTGGTGAGAAGAGGACTTATATTTTGTATGCCAATCATAATCCAAGAAATGAAAGTCTGTGGCTTAACAGATAATGCTTTAATCAGAATCCCTGAACCACAGAACTAAGAGGGGCCTCAAAAATCATCTCACATAACACCTTCATTTTACAGGCATGGAATCCTACCCAATGAGAAAACAGCTTGCTATACGGTGCTCAGCTACCTGGTGGCGAAGGTGAAATGCGCACTCAGGACTCATCTCTTTCCTAGAGCTTTGCCCACTGCCCAACGATGAGCTGGGACCAACTCACAAAAGCAGCCACAACAGATCTGGGGCTCCTGCAAGTTGTTTTTTATGTTTTTAATTAACCAATTTAGAGAATATACTCATGTATAAAATCAAAAGGAATAAAAATTCATTAGTATAATAAAGATACTGTGCTTATGAGGGCAACTATCTTTATTAGGAGAGAACTTCAAATGCTTCAGAAAAAAAAGAAAAAATATGCAGAGAAAATGTAGCAAAATGTTAACAACTAATGAATTTCAGGTAGAAGGAAAATGGACCTTAACTGTACTATTCTTTCAACTCTTCTGTTATTTTAAACTTTTTAAAATAGTAAATGTGGGAAACTCTCCTCTACTCCGACTCGCTCTTAGGCTCCCTACTAAGTTCTCCTTGAGCTGATGTCCATTACCAGTTTGTCAGAGACTCTTCTAGGGACACTCTGGGCACATACAAGCATAAACACATGCATTTTACAATTTATGTCTCTATGTACTTTTCTTTCCTGTTACTTTACCTTGGGGATTGTACCATATTTCTCTAACAGCTATTCAAAGTAACTATTAAAAAACTACTTTTTACTCAGATCACCTTTTTCAAAAGAAAAAAAAAAATCACCTTTTTCACTGGGACCAAAGTTAGTACACTTGACCTGTGAACAACACAGGTCTGAAATGTAAGGGTTCACTTATATGTGGATTTTTTCTTTTTCTTTCTTTTTTAAAAGATTTTATTTTTAAGTAATTTCTACACTCCACATGGGGCTCAAATTCACAACCCCAACATCAAGAATCACATGCTCGGGATCCCTGGGTGGCGCAGTGGTTTGGCGCCTGCCTTTGGCCCGGGGCGCGATTCTGGAGACCCGGGATCGAATCCCACGTTGGGCTCCCGGTGCACGGAGCCTGCTTCTCCCTCTGCCTGTGTCTCTGCCTCTCTCTCTCTCTCTGTGACTATCATAAATAAATAAATTAAAAAAAAAAAAAAAGAATCACATGCTCTCCTGACTGGGCTGACCAGGCACTCCTACGTGGATTGTTTTCAATAAATATATACAGTACTGTGAATGCATTTTCTCTTATGATTTTCTTAACAACATTGTCTTTTCTCTAGCTTACTTTATTGTAGAACACAGTATGTAATACATAAAACATACAAATTATGTCTTAACTGTTTATGTTGTTAAGGTTTCTAGTCAACGGTAGGCTATCAGTCGTTAAGTTTTGGGGGAGTCGAAAGTCACATATTAATTTTTAGCTATGCAGGAGGTTGGTGCCTCTAACCCCCTTACCCCCCACATCCCTCACAGTGTTCAGAGTCAACTGTATTCAAATCTTTATCATGATTGTCACCTGCACTTTCATAGTTTGCCATTGCTCCTTCACTGGGGCTGGTTCGCTTAATGGCATTCCTGTATTTGTCCAGAATATCCTCAGCGACCTGAGCTTGTGCACTGAGTCTAGGGCTGGGATCATCTGTAGGGAAAAGGAGAGTGAGAGAATTAGCTCCCCTTGGTTGGTAGCAATTCTGATGTTAGTACGACACCAGTAGCATAATCCAAAAGGCGGATTAGGAGGTAAGACTTAAAAAGAGCACATATCTCAATGTTAAGAGGCACCATGCAGCTGCCTGCTTATCCCATTTCTAAGTCTGAGAGCCTTACTGAAGCACAAATTGGGTGGATTAGCTCCACTTTCTCATCATTGTCAAAATTCTGCATGACAGTGTTGAGACGTTCAGTGCAGACTACATGAATGATGGGTTTCTAAAGTGCTTCCACTCAAGTTACTGCTGTTATTAGCAAACATACTAACAGAACTTCCAACAATGCATCTTCATATACAGATTTTATATTCAGACATCTCCATGCTGAAGCAGGGGGAAAGTATCAAATTTAGAATTATGCCCTTTTAAAAAATAAAAAACTGCCTTCCTCCATCCTTCCTGTATGACTCTCTACACATGTGAAAACTTCAGATATCAACACTGTCTTACTGAATGAATCTCACCACGACAGTGCAGCTGCCAGAAGAGTGTACTTTTGTGCCTGCAATAGTGTCTGAGGCACTTCTAGAGAATCTAGCCACTGTTGGAAAGTGCTAGAATTGTACCCAGGGTACACGGAGAAAAAGCTTATCACCATCACAGATGCAGCATTGTTTACTGTCAGGACCATTATCCCGTCAGCAAAATCAGCACGTCAAAATGTGTTCCTGGCATCTAAGATGGCAGAGTCATCAATTAACAGTCATCAAGACAAAGAACTGCTACATATCTATGGAAAAAAATAAAGTTCTATAGTGAAATGCAAACTCCTGAGATAGATCTAAACCAAGTAGGTAACCATAAATATCCACGTTCTAGTAGAATCCCATTTTTCAGAAAGTCTAAAAACACATTAAAAAAATCACTAAGTTTTATATATGTGTGTGTGTGTTAAGAGAAGCTAATAATAATAACAGCTATTATTTATTGAGCACTTACCACGTGCCAGGAACTGTGCTAAGCACTTTATATGAATGATCTCAATTAATCATTACAACAACCCTATAGGGAGGTACTTTTATTACCTCCATTTTATGGAAGAGGAAATCAGGTATAGGGAGCTCATGGCTCAGGGGCTCTTCTGTTTCCATGGGAAAAAAAATTTAGTATCCATGTCTCTGTAAAATTGCAGTAAACTGTAGAGAAACAGGATTACCAAACTAAACTTTCTGCTATAATGGTATTTGAATGCACGAAAAGAGTCCTAATAAAATCTGATCTTCTTCAAAATGTAAACTGATAAAACTCTTATCATTACAAAATCTTTCTTTGGAGGGGAAATACTTTTTTGCTATTGGTTTTGAGTGCTGGCTTGAGCGTTCTGAAAAATGGACAATAAAATTTGGCAAACCATAGGGAAAGCCATAATGTTGCTTATAACATTTATTTCTATGCCATTCTTAAGAATTTCATCCCAGGAAAGTAATGAAAACAAATAAAATATGCTACATATAAGAAGCTGTGAGCAATATTTTCACAGTAAAAAACTGGATACAATTTAAGTATCCAAAAGCAAGAGAACATCCACAATACTGTAAAATCATATGACAGATTATCTGTAAGTCAATACAAATTATTAAAACCAACTATGTCTGGGAGAAACTGGAGAGAGTTTACAAAATAACATTTAATAAAAGAAAAATACAAAACTACACAATACTCTGATCTAATCATTAAAAAGGCATGTACAAATATGGAAAGACTGGGAAAGAATATGGAAAAAAAAAGATAGTTTGGGTGACTCATTATGGATAGACCATTAAGAAATTTACTTTCATAACCTTTAAAAGTTGATTTAATGATTAATCTTCAACAGGCCATTAATTAGGACTGGGCAGAAATTTCTACACTAGTTGGCAAGCTAAATTGCATGAATCAAACACAAAGAAAACAAAATACTTTATGAAAAAAACTTATACTTAGCTTCTAGATTAGGCACCAAGAACCAAGAAAAATGTTTGCCTAAAGACACAAGCAAAACAATCTATAACTTCTCCAGTTATTAATTCAACATTTTTAAGACATGAGATTTCATTAAGAGTATTTCACTCCATAAACACTGGGGGTGGTCTAACATTAGGAACATGGAAAGAAAACATAAATATGTTTCTAACTCTTCTCAGACTGTAGACTCCTCAAGAATAGGGGCCATGTGATTTGGCTGAATACCCACAACACTTAGCACAGTGCCTGGCATGGGTCAGATGTTCAACAAGGATCTGCGGGTTGAGTAAGATAGGCTTGACCGCTCTCCACAGGGAACCCTGGCCTGGACACACAGCTTCTGCTTTTCAAAGCCCTTCATTCCAGGAGAGTCACTGCACCAGATAAAGCAGGGATGTATGCTAGAGACCGTGGAAATACATCCAGATACATGGAACCAGAGACCAGAATAACATGCATTAAAATGGGATTCTACCTGTACTACACTGAGCTCTTGAGGAGGATGTCCTTTGGAAACCTGTATCATCTTTTAATAAAAATCTTCATTTTAACTTAGTAGGATAACATACTTGAAAATCAAGATAAGAAAAAAAGAGGTGAGAAATTAATTTCCATTTAGATGTTCTACAGCCATCAGAAACAATACAAAGCTATCAAACTCAAGGCTGGGTCAATTAACACTACTTCTCGAACTCATTCCTTTTAGGGTGCTCACTCATAATGTGCCAAACAGAAGCTGCAAAAACACAAATACTGTGTAAGGTAAGAACCCAATCCCTAGTTGTATTTTCCTTGGGTCAAATAGCAAGGTTAAAATGATTCAAGCTGCAAAAAACCGGTAAAGCTTATAAATTTATGGTATTGTTTGAACACTTTATCACAAAAAAAGGAAATGATTAGGTAGAACAGAATTTCATTGTGATCCTGAATAATCAAGAACTATAGATGGGAATAAATTTAGAATTCTATGATCAACATTAGAGAAAGCTATTTGATCAATGATCCAAAGATGGGGCATGCATCACACTAAAACCATCATCACCTTTTCCTAAAAGGCCCTGTGTGGCATCGTCCCACTGGGATGTTGCACTGTAGGGTATGCCTGGAGGCTCAGCACCAGGGGCCTCATCATAAACAGAAGTTATGATAATGAGGATGAGGATGATGGTGGCGGTCTGCAGAAGAGCACACTGAAGTTCACTGCGGCCACCAACTGGAAGCCACAGAGCCATGAAGAACACACTCCCCACCGCACACACACAGACACACTCTGCTAAAAAGGCAGCGCTTATGGCGCCCAAGAAACAGTGCTATGAAATATGTGCTCTGGGAATGAAGGAGCCAGGAAGTCCACGGTCTACAAACCTGTGAGTGTTGAGAATCTGTCAGGCCCCACATCATCTTTGTCTTTTTCTTGTTTTTCTTTCTTTCTAAATGGTATAGGAGCTGGAAATTAAATAAAGTCAGTAGTGTGACACATAACATACTGCACTACTTGGAAGACAGCAGTCATTTTGGAGTATTAACTGGTGTGCCAACATTTCTAAGTGAAAGGAAGGTGAAAAGTTTAAAAGCTAAAAAATCCTGAGTGTCAACTGATAATCATTCTTAAAACAGCATTGAAGATTCTTAAAGAAGCTTTCAGAATCTGCTTTGGGGTCATCTGTTACAGGAAGAAATCCAAACCACTGCCTCTTAACCTCTGCTCGAAAACAACATTCAAAGCTCTGAGCCTCAATCTCTCCTCATCAAAGGGGCTTGAGTGCGGCTGAAAGCAGTGCTCCTCAGCTCCTGAGCTCCACGGTGCTGAGAAGAGGACTTCGGAAGAACTCCCTAGCCTTAATCCTGGATGATCTCTCCTTGCAGGAAGAGCCGCTTTTGCCAACTCAAATCTCAATATCTACTGCTACAATGCCAGCCTAGTCACCAAAAAAAAAAAAAAAAAAGAGCAAACAATTTTATACAACTGCCTTCCAAAATAAACAATTATTAATATTCAAGATATAGATATTCTCAACAAACATAAACATAAAAAGTTTATTAAGTTTACTCCAGGAATGTAAAGGATGAATTCTCAATGTTTAATTACCAATAGCATCCCTTTTTCCTGCAGTAATTATCAGCAATACATATATCAAAAGTCCTATGTTTAACCTGAATTGTACATGATTTTTAAACATGACCTGCCTGACTTCCATTTATGAAACCACTACTACTCCCTGCAAAGAACAAGAACTTTCATTTCTAAAGGTCTGCCTTTAGCATTCACCTGAGTGAATCCATTTTCTACACCCTCAAAACAGCTAGAAACTCAGGCCCGGCAAGCCTCACAGAGGAGCTGACGTACTGGCTCTCTGAAAGAGATTTGGGGGCTTTGCTTCTTGTTGCTAATATAATTCTACGATTTTATAAAATTACCTTTGGGCATGGCAGAAACAAAACGTTTTCTCCACCAAGGTCTGTTCCTGTCTGATTTTTCATCATCGCTATCTTTGCGTTCTTCAGTCTGTAGAAAAAGTTTGATGCTTTATTTGGAGTTGGACAGCAGGATAAATTACTATGAAAAGGATTTCAGTTTGTCTGTGAAATACAAAAACCACTCTTGTTTGTCTTAAAAGCAAAACTATTTTTATTGCTGTATAGGCAACTTCTGAAACATGGAAGTGTACCTTTTAAGCACCAGATTTGATCGGCTTGAGAGCAAGTGCTATCTTACTACTGTTAGTAAATCAAAACCTTAATACAGAGCCTAGCATAGGGTAGGCACTCAATAAATACTTATGGAAGAAGTGCAATGCACAAGAAGTCTAGGGGGTTAGCAGAGATGACAACAGTAGTAGTAATAATAAAATTAAGAATGGTGTGTGTGCCAAATACTGAGCATAAGGATATTTATTTCATTTAAACTTCACAGTAGCCTTAGGAGATAAACACTACTATTAAGTCCTTTTTATAGATGAGAAATAAAGGGCTAAAAAGGGTTATCACCCTATCCTCCCCAAAGTTATATAGCCTGCATGTGGCATAGCTGGGACTCAAACCCAGATCCAAGCAACTTCAAAGTTCATGTTTCGATCACCAATTATAATGAGTTGAGATCACATGTCAAACAGCCTATAGTTCCTTTACTAGCTTATCAAGTGACATTAGACAAATCACTTAATTTCTTATCTCAGAAGGGAACTGTGAAGTTTAAATGAAATTAGATACAAAACTGCTTGGAGAAAAGTTCAAAGTGTCATAAAAATGCAAAATATATTACTACAAAACCAAAACCGTACAAGTTTCCCAACTTGTGGACAAACTACACTGACAGATCATCTTTAATCATGACTACTGTCCATCCTTACTCTTAGATTTATATATACTGTGTTAACTTCAGGTATTAAGAGAACCAGGCAGATAGAACACTAAAGCTGACCACAATTAGCAAAATTCTTCTAGATGGCCTGTGTCCCATACCTCTCCTCTTGAGGAGTCCTTACTCGGGGATGAAGATGATGAATGAGGTGCAGCCACCAAAGAAGTAGCACCAATGGCTGCAGCTGGAGGGAGTTCTCGCTCTTCGTTCCCTGGGCGACGGTTCCAGCTGGGATCACTCATAGGTCGCCGGACAGATGATACTATATCAGAGCTCCTGCTGCGAACCAATCTCTCAGGGTAAGAATGCCTTTGCTTGAATGCCTCCATTTCAGCTGGAGTTAAAACATGGGAACCAAAGTTTGGCAACCTGGCCTCATTTCCTCCCACAGCTCCTTCCAGAATTGGGGGATCTGGTGGTGGATGTGATGGCCTGGCATAGTGAACCTTTGGCCTTACCACAGCAGAAGCCCCTGGAACACAGGAAAAAGAAAGTTAGCAACTGAGATACAACTGATCCAACAATGGCATAAACAAAGGGTTTTGGTTCTGTTCTTCTGCCCAGGGTAAGAGTCAAAAAGCTGATTTGACTAGTTTACCTTCATGTGAAGACAGTGGATCAAACATGGCAAGTAGAGACTCTGACTGAGAAGGAGGAGAGGTCAACTGGTGGGCGCCTAAAACAAACGGGCAAACTGTAAGACTAAATCAGAACTGTCATCAATAAGAGTTTCTACACAATGAAAAAGGTTCTAGCATTCTTCCACAGTTTTCCTTTCCTTTTTTTTAAAAGGTTTATGGGATCCCTGGGTGGCTCAGCGGTTTGGCGCCCGCCTTTGGCCTAGGGTGTGATCCTGGAGACCCGGGATCAAGTCCCACATCAGGCTCCCTGTGTGGAGCCTGCTTCTCCCTCTGCCTGTGTCTCTGCCTCTCTCTGTGTGTGTCTCTCATGAATAAATAAATAAAACCTTTAAAAAAAAATAAAGGTTTATTATTTGAGAAAGAGAGAGAGAGAGAGAGAGCACACAGTGGGGAACAGGGAGGGGGAGACAGAATCTCAAGCAGATTCCCTGCTGAGCCCAGAGTCTGATAACATGGAGCTGAATCTCAGGACCCTGAGAACATGACCTGAGCAGAAATCAAGAGTCAGAAGAAGCTCAACCAACCCAGGCATTTCTACAGCTTTCCTTTTCTGATCAACAGAACTTGAGGGGTATAGCAGAAAAAAAGAGAACCTAATAAATACCATATTCTGATTACTTCAAATTCATGGTATGTTTTTATCTACATACAGGGATTTTAATGACATTTAAGTGGTCTAGCATCCACATGTTAATTACATTTAAGACCAAACTGTATTATAGTTAATGCAAAGAGTAGTCAATAGATGTAAATTATCAAAATTTTCAGAATGTCACAACTGCCCTCCTTCCACCTATAAAAATAAGGGTAAAAACTAATATTAATAAGTGCAATATTACCTAGAAGGAGTATAAATAGAAAGTTGTTGGGATCCCTGGGTGGCGCAGCGGTTTGGCGCCTGCCTTTGGCCCAGGGCACGATCCTGGAGACCCAGGATCGAATCCCACATCGGGCTCCCGGTGCATGGAGCCTGCTTCTCCCTCTGCCTGTGTCTCTGCCTCTCTCTCTCTCTCTCTCTCTCTCTCTCTCTGTGACTATCATAAATAAATAAAAGTTAAAAAAAATTATTAAAAAAAAAAGTTGTGAAATCTGAAATTCTGATACAGCTCTCAGAAAATGACAATAAATTGACAATAGATAAAAATGACAATAAATAAAAGTACTCCTTAAAAGCCCAGGTGGCTCAGCGGTTTAGTGCTGCCTTCAGCCCAGGGCGTGATCCTGGAGTCCTGGGATCGAGTCCCACGTCGGGCTCCCTGCATGGAGCCTGCTTCTCCCTCTGCCTGTGTCTCTGCCTCTCTCTCTCTCTCTGTGTCTCTCATGAATAAATAGATAAAATCTTAAAAAAAAAAAAAGTTTCTTTAAAAAAAAAAAGTACTCCTTAAAAAAATGAATATTACATTATACCACAAAACAGACTTTAACTATTCTCAGCTACGGAGTTCATATGACTCCTCTAAGCATGTCTACACAACCAAAATCAGAAATATCAATACAGATAAGTATGCAGAGGCTAAAACTTTCAAATATATAAAAAATTGTTCCCCTAGGGGTGCTTGGGTGGTTTAGCCCACCAAGTTGGTGAAGCATCCAACTCTTGATTTTGGCTCAGGTCATGATCTCAGGGCTGAGATCGAGCCCTGCTTAAGATTCTCTCTCTCCTTCTCCCTTTGCCTCTCCCCAGCCTCTCCACACACAACCCCACTAGGACTATCTCTCTAAAAACAATTTAAAAAATAAAAAATTAAAGTAACTCTAAACTTTTTGAGTCTGAGCTCTTTAATGCTAATGATGACTACTCTGATTTTATGGTTTTGATTTTTCTTTTGTTCTAGGTTTTATATTTACCTTCCTCTATTAAAATTATAAAAATAGTATATTATTATGAAAGATAGCTTAGAATATCTGTTCTAAAATTTTGGTCTTGGGCAGCCCTGGTGGCTCAGCAGTTTAGTGTGGCCTTCAGCCCAGGGCCTGATCCTGGAGACCCGGGATTGAGTCCCACGTCGGGCTCACTGCATGGAGCCTGCTTCTCCCTCTGCCTGTATCTCTGCCTCTCTCTCTCTCTCTCAGGAATAAATAAATAAAATATTTTTAAAAAAATAAAATAAATTTTGGCCTTGGGCAGCCCGGGTGGCTCAGCGGTTTAGCGCCGCCTTCAGCCCAGGGCCTGATCCTGGAGACCTGGGATCAAGTCCCATGTCAAGCTCCCTGCATGGAGTCTGCTTTTCCCTCTACCTGTGTCTCTGCCTCTCTCTATCTCTCTCATGAATAAATAAATAAAAATTAAAAAAAAAGAAAAAAGAAAAAAAGAAAGTGAGGTTGCATCTCCTTTAAAAAAATAAATAAAATAAAAGTTTGATCTTAGGACACTTTTACATTCTTAAAAATTATTGCCCCAAAGAACCTATTTATGTTGGTTTTATCTATTGATATTTACCATATCATAAATTGAGCTGAAAACAAATATATATTTATATATTAACTCATTTAAACATATCTGTTAAATGGTAATACAAATAACCCATTTAAATGAAAAAATAAGTATTTTCCAAAAAAGAATAGTAACATCTAGTAGATGACACTGTTTTACATTTTTTCAAATTCTCTTTAAGGTATGGCCTAATAGAATCCAGCTGGATTCTCATATGAACTTCTGCTTTCTATTTGTTGCAATACATATTTTGATTGAAGTATATAAAGCTGGCCTCACACAGATATGCAGTTGGACAAGGGAAGATATTTTAATAGCCTTCTCAAATAATTGTGGACATTCTTCTATGATATGACACCAAATCTTGACTAGTAGTTATTTATAGGTTAGCTACAATCTGGAATCTGAAACCAGATCAATGAACTTTTTGTACTGTTACAATACAATTAATTGGTCTGTTTTCCAATATCATGCATTGATCACCAGGAAAATGCTGTCTAATTAGATATGCAGAGCCTCCACATGTTGACACATTTCAATATATAATACCAAAAAATCACATTCTTAATACCGCCAATCTCAACAGAAAAGTCTTTAAATATCAGAAAGCTGTCAAGCTCATGAAGGTGGATACGAGTTTTCCAAAATTCTCATTTTTTATCTGAAAGCCTGAGTTTTATCACTGACAACAAACTCCTCTGCCAGTTGTTTTCCTTGAAGTGATAGGCTCACTTTGTTAATTTTTAAGCAATGCCTGCCAAATACCCAAATATGAAGAACTACAGTTTGTCGTTCTTTCAAGTAAAAGTGTGTCATGAAAAACAAACAAGAGAAGAAACACCTAGTTAACCTCACAACTCCAAAAACCATTTAAATGCTTTTCCTGACTACAGGAGAAACGTATTAGGGGTATTTCCTATTTCTTCAGAATTTTAAACAGATGTGTGTATACTCAGGGTTGAGACATAATTAAATAATTTTTACTGCAACATGAAAGATATTCATAAGTAAAACTTTCTTTTTTACTGCATGAGAATATAGTAACTGCTAACAGTTCAGTACCACTGCTTTGCTTCATGCTAAAGTCTACCCCAGGAAATTTAGTCACCTTTGCTTGTGCACCATCAGTGCAAATGTCAATACAGTGAAAAGGACAATAACCTTTTACTATTATGAAAATATCTAGACCTCACTACCCCCCATCCCTCAAAAGAGTCTTAAGGTCCCTTAGTAGTCCATGGAAACTATACCTTGGCAAATTGCTTTTTTAGAGCAGTGGTTCTCAAATAGGGCTATTTTGTCCCCCAAGGGATCATTTGGCAATATTCGAAGACATTTTTGGTTGTCAGAACTGCAGGGAAAGAAGGGGATTGCCGTGTTCCTGGTAGAGGCCAGAGATGCCACTAAATATCCTCTAATGCACAGAACACGTCTCCATAACAAAGAACTACTTGGCCCAAAATGTCAATAGTGTTGAGGATGAGAAACCCTGGTTTAGAAACAAACTTTTTTTTTATAAAGAAAAAGTATCTAAAACCTAGTTCTCAGTACATAAAACCATGGCTAGTATTTTGGTATTTCTTTCCTGTGCTTTCTCTATGGTACGTTTTTTAATGCTTTATTATCTTATACATGAAATTCTTTAGGATAAGTTTTCCAAGAGATACTATGTTCTAGTATTTCTAGAGTTTCAATTTATTTCATATGTTTTAAAGGATTTTAAAAAACAGACACAAAAAACAAACCAAACCAACAAAAATCAGCCACATAAATTATGAATGGGTGCATCAAAATTCACTTAGCAATTCTATTTGTTCAATTCTTAGACTGCTTCTCATTTTCTGCAATATAAATGTTATGAAGAACATCAATATAAATGCTACAAAGAACATTAGATTTTCTGTATACATGGAACTATTTCCTGATGAATGATTCCTAAACTGGACTAACTGAACCAAATTTAGCTTGTGAATTTTTTTTTTTTTTTAAGTAGACTCCACACCCAGTGTGGAGCCCAGTGAGTGGCCTAAACTCATGACCCTGAGATCAAGACCTGGGCTGAGACCAAGAGTCAGACGCTTAACTGACTGAGCCAGTCAACCCCACCCCAGTTTATGAATTTTCAAGGCTTTATATACATACTGTCAAATCATGCTCCAAAGTGCTATATCAACTAATATCACCAGCAAACATGTGAATGTGATCATTTTTAAGTCATTTTAAGTCATTCTCTTTCCCTTCTTACCATGAGTTACTTCATCCATGTCTGGACTAGTGACAGAATCTTTACCCCCAAAATCAGAACTGCACTCAGATCTCAAGTCTTCAATCTTATTGGGAATATCCTCAGAGGTTGCACTTATGCCTTTAAAATGAATAAGTAAATACAGTAAAAAATCAATAGCAAGAAGAATGGAATAACCACATAAAAAGTATATGAAGTTTGGAGAAATGTAAATATTCTCAAAATTTTTATGACCCAGTGTTATACATGTGAGATGTCTGGTATCACAACCTTTACTGCCTAATAAATATGCTTACCTTGATTTTACAACATAAGCACAAGTATCATATGGTATCTAAATACAGTAGTAGAAGGCACCAAGAACAGATAGAATTAGAGAGGGAACACACACAGACTGTTTGCCAATGACCTCAACAAGCTCTATAAAGCCACACGTTAAGTTCTCATAGATTTAAGGTCCCACAGAAATAACTTTGTTTCTTAGAAATTTCTCAACTCTTAAATAAAACATATCTCTCTGTTATCAACTTTATAAATGGAGAGGCAGGAATACACCTTGCAATCCTTATTCCTTAAAACAAGACAGACATACCCGACACAACACTGAGGCCTGGTGTGCTGGGACGGGAACTGACCTCCCTGACATCCGTATCATCAGATGTGCTACCTAGTCCAGAACAGCTCTCCAGCTCTTGTAGACGCTCCTCCTGCTTTAGATCCGGGGCCTCTAAACAGAAGACACAGGTGCCACATTAGTGATTCAGTTAGCGTGCTGCAGTTTCAGCTTGTGACACCCACATGAGGAAAGCTACCAGAGCACGAATGAAATCATTATAAACAGATTTCTAAGTCTGGGCCAGTTAGCAAAGCTGGTTAGACTGAACGCTAAAGAAGCTGAGGTTGTGATTTTTATCCCAAAATAGGTCAGTCTGTTGTGCAAAGGTGAAAACTCTGCCCATAGAATACTAATCTCACAAAACACATTGTTGGTTAACAAGTAAACTCAATAAGAGAATACAAAATAGCTTAACATTAAGCCGAACATTTCCTAAAAAATAACTCCAATGGGCACTCAATAGATAGTAAGTTAATCCTACTGTCTCCTTATGTAACGGTCTGAGTGCATTAACATTACAAAACACATATCAGAATCACTTAATTATTCTTGAGCCAAGTAGATCAGATTAGAATATAATTCAGACATACAGTTACTTAAATTTGCATTCTGATAGTTGACATTTAATTGAAAGCAAATTTATCTTTATAGTCAGAAAAAAAGTAGAAATGCAATATATAAGAAAAGAGAAAGTACAAAACACTTTGTATACATTTATAATAATCCTGCACAAAATAATTCTCAGTCAGAACTCCAGAATCTCAATTTCATTACATTTCAAAAATACATTAGCTATCTTTTAGAGGGTCAGGTTCTTCCTGGGATGAATATAGGCATGCTTACCACACATCCAACTGTTTAGGGCTCAAGTTATACTGCTATTCCTATGTTATGATGAGTTAGTGGGAGATACCAAACACAGCGTCCCACCAGAGCTCTGCTGAGTTGCTAACAAATGCTTACAAATAACTGAACACAGAGTCAAAAAAGCACCTGCCATCTTAGCCCATGCCATCCAAAACTGTTTTTTCTTGATGGACAGAAAATGCCCTAACCTACCTGTCCGTCTGAAATTCTTAGTAATATGGTTGCATCACACTTGACAAAACATACATAATATAGAAATTAAGATACATTTAAAACTTCCGTGAAAATCAAAAAGCAAACAATGGCGGCATACTAACCTGAGTCACTTGGCAATACCTCTACACTCCAAGCTTCGCTTGTTGTCTCTGATATGGTAGAACCAGTGCAGGGGTCAAGAAGCACTGACCCTGAACCTGGCAGGCATAGTAAACTGCCTAACATGTTTTCTGCTGCTGCACCTGTATAACCAGTGGGGAGCAAAAGGTTAATGAAGATCCTGATGGAAAGAGCAGTGATAATGGAGAAGAGCCAAATACTAAAGTAATCTCTACCCACAAGAAGGAAGCCAAGGTAAGTAATTTCAATCAATAGCACCATTAAAAACACAAATTTCCCACTTTGGTCATAATCACACAAGCTCCTTTTTCTTAGTTTCCTCCTAGTCACCTAGGACTCTCCATAGAGAAAACACATTAGGTCAAGTAATTTCAATTAGCTTTCATCTTGGTTTTATAGCACACTTTCATATGTGTTCCTAAATATCTAAAATATATAGTATTTACAGGGATTAAAAACACTCAGAGACACTTAACCACATAAAGTTATACTGGCCAAATATGTTTTCTTTTGGCACATTAGCCACATATTTAGAGCAATAATATATGTTTGCAGGAGAGACACTTGGGTGGCTCAGTAGTTGAGTATCTGCCATCAGCTCGGGCCATGATCCCAGAGTTTCCTGAGAGGAGCCTGCCTCTCCCTCTGCTTCTCTCTCTGTGTGTCTCTCATGAATAAATAAATAAAATCTTAAAGAAAAAAATATTTGCAGGAAAAAAACACCTCTCTGTAGCATGCATTCAGCTGCAAATACAGCTCATTGCTCAAACAGAACATTCTGCTAACTACTTTGGCACCTGAAACAAAGTAATGCAAAATCTATTAAGAAATCTATTTACACTATTTAAAAATACAAATAGAAAGGATTAAACATTATTATACATCTGTGTTAAAAACACTCAAGCTCAGAATGCTTCGCAACATCTGATTACCTCTAGCAAAAGAACAATTCTACTGTAGTGCATAAAAAAACTTTTGGCAAAAAGTTACTGCTGAAAGTTACCTTTTAAAGATATATCATAAAATAATTACAAATAAAATAATGTCTGGAACTTGCCTAACACATAACAAGGGGACAGACAAAAAGGCTAGTTGGTGGGAGAAGAGATGGGACAAAACCAGCCACATGTGTACATGCAAGAGTTGAAGCTGAATGACAGGTACACAGAGTTCACTTTTCTCCTTGTATTTGCATGAAATATTCCATGATTTAAAGAGAAAATGAAGATGCTGCTTATAAGACTTCATGAAATCTTCCAGAACCTATAGAACAGTATGCTAAAGGGGGTGAATTTTAAAGTATGTAAACTATAGTTCAATAAACTTGATATATATATATATAAAAAAAAGAAAAAACTAGTCACTCTTTGGAACTGAATTAATCCCTCCAGAAGTAAATCCATTTTTTTAAAAGTAGGCTCTACACCCCACATGGGGCTTCAACTCACAATCCCCAGATCAAGAGTCACGCGGTCTACTGACTAAGCCAACCAAGTGCCCCATTAATTTCAATTTTTAGAGAATCTCAGTATTTACGATTCTGAAAGATTTTGTGGTTATAATCTAGAAGAATTTTTATCTTCAGGTAAGGTGCTTAATCTCAAAAGAATATCCTAAGAATATATACTATGCCCTGAAAACAAGAAGCTAATTCAGAAGATTGGTGTTTCTTTTTTAGCAGGGAAAGGAGAGTTAAATGCAGACAAGGAAAATGCTACCTATATTTATATAAAGAATAAAAAAAGACAAGTGCTTTGTTACATACAGTTATCTCAGTTTCCCAGTCTGTCTGAAGTCTCTGCCCATGAAGGGTAGGTGGATATGAATAACTAAACAGGAATTTTCCAGAGAATTTAAATAGCAGTTACCTGCAATTTCCTGTAAGCGATCTTCATCAATGTTAGGGTCAAAATCACTTCCCAAGACATCTGTACTCCAGGTCTCACTCACTGTTTCTGATATATCTCTGTCATCTGTTAGTCCCATCATGTCACGTATTTCAAATTTCCTTAGCTTATCATCAAGATTATCTTGAGTTGTAGCTATCAAAAACAGAATTAATAAGCACTTAAAAATGGTACCAGCACAGCTATGATTTTTTTAATCAACTTTAAAGATACATATTTTATTATTAATACTGAGCAAGCAGTACCAAAACACTGAATTATTCCCCTACGGATGTACTCTTTACCTCTCTGAACTGAGCTCAGGATATGTACACCCACATCTGGTAGATTAACTGGGACAACCTCTACAGTGTGACTTTGATAAAAAATTGGGATATATTCCCCTCTCTGTGTATTTGCACAGGCCCTGTTACTTGCTTTGGCCAAAAGAGTAAAAAGGAAACGAGGCAGTTTCAAGGCCAGGCCTAAGAGACCTTATAAAATTTCTGCTCTCTTTTTCACCTTCTGTCATGAGAACAAAGCTTAAGCTAGCCTGCTGGTGAATGAGGGACCACATGGGACGGCATGAAGATCATCCTAGAGCAGCCAACTCCTCCTCACTGACCACCTGTCCCCCGCTTTAAGGCTAGCATTTTCTTCCACTAAGTTTTTCCCTATACTTCCAACCACATGTATCTCTTATTCAGAACTGTCAAGGCACTTCTGTAACACTTCTAGTCATTTGTCTACCTTCCTCTCCCTATTCTAAGTACCTTTAACCTCAAGTATTTATCTTTGTATCCCTGAAAAGTTCAGTATTACAGAACTGAAATGCCAAATATTACAGGATTCAAGCAATTCATTTTAATTATTCTATGTAACTTCAGCCTAAAAAATTCATTTACCAACTAAACATTTTTTAAGAATGGAAAGAACTAAAAAAAAAAAAAAAAGAATGGAAAGAACTATGAATAAATGCAAGTTTGAAAAAAAAATGCAAGTTTGATGGTCATTATATAATCAACTTAAAGCTATTCTTTTACTAAACACAGTCAACCTACATGGAACACAACCAGGTAAATTCTTTGCTACTTAAGCAACTGTGTTCAACTTCACTTTACCTTGCTCATGCTCTAATAGCTGTAGAGCTTCAACTCCATTACTCCCAGAAGGTCCAGCTCCAAGTTCTGATACAGATTCTCCTTCCAGGTCTAGAGAGGATACTGAATTGGAGCGATTTGAGGGACCTAGAGAAATGTTTATACTGTGAGTGAACTTTTTAAAATCATGAGCCACCATTTAACTTTTCATGTCCTGATAATAGACTAAGACTGATTAAGGTAAAAAAAAAAAAAAAGACTGATTAAGGTACATTTATTTATTTGTTTATTTAAATGTATTTATTGGGACTCCTGGGTTGCTCAGTGGTTGAGCATCTGCCTTCCGCCCAGGGCATGATCCTGGAGTGCCGGGATCGAGTCCCACATCGGGCTCCCTGCATGGAGCCAACTTCTCTTTCTGCCTCTCTCTCTCTTTGTGTCTTTCATGAATAAGTATATAAAAATCTTTAAAGACAAAAAATGTATTTATTTATTTTAGAGAGTATGTGTAAGCAGAGGACACAGAGAAAGGCAGAGGGAGAGAGAATCTCAAGCAGATTCCTTGTTGAGCACAGAGCCAGATACAGGGCTTGATCTAACCACCCCTGAGATCAAGATCTGAGCTGAGAGCAAGAGTCAGATGCTTAACCCACTGAGCCACCCAAGCGACCCTACCATTCTACTGATAACAGTATTCTGGTTTATTTTTATTAAAATTGGGTTTAGGGGATCCCTGGGTGGCTCGGCGGTTTAGCGCCTGCCTTTGGCCCAGGGCGCGATCCTGGAGTCCCGGGATCGGGTCCCGCATCAGGCTCCCGGCATGGAGCCTGCTTCTCCCTCTGCCTGTGTCTCTGCCTCTCTCTCTCTCAATCTCTATCATAAATCAATCAATCAATCAATCAATCAATCTTTAAAAAAATTGGGTTTATGTTGTTTTGTAACCCTTTTTTGTTTACCCATATAGCAGTGACATTTCCCTCTATAATTTAACATTCTTAAATAACCTGAGTTCTTTTTTTTTTTAATTTTTTATTTATTTATGATAGTCACAGAGAGAGAGAGAGAGAGAGGCAGAGACACAGGCAGAGGGAGAAGCAGGCTCCATGCACTGGGAGCCTGACGTGGGATTCGATCCCGGGTCTCCAGGATCGCGCTCTGGGCCAAAGGCAGGCGCCAAACCGTTGCGCCACCCAGGGATCCCTAACCTGAGTTCTTAATGGTTTTTTACTTTAACTTCAAATGGGCATAATTTATTTAAATATTCTTGTTTGATTAAACATAGATTGCTTCTACTTTTCAAGCATTATAAAAAGCCCTTCATGGCGCCTGGGTGGCTCAGTGGCTGAGCAACTGCCTTTGGCTCAGGTGTTGATCCCTAGGTCCTGGGATCGAGTCCTGCATGGGGCTCCCCACAGGGAGCCTGTTTCTCCCTCTGCCTATGTCTCTGCCTCTCTCTCTGTATCTCTCATGAACAAATAAATAAAATCTTAAAAAAAAAAAAAAAAAAAGCCCTTCAACAAGCGACCTTGAATTGTTTCCTAGGATAAATTCCTAGAAGCACAATTGCTAATTTAAAGGGCATGTCTATTTTTAAGGTACAGATGTAGTATTAAAAGCACTGGAACAGGGATTCCAGGGTGGCGCAGCGGTTTAGCGCCTGCCTTTGGCCCAGGGCGTGATCCTGGAGACCCAGGATCGAATCCCACGTTGGGCTCCCGGTGCATGGAGCCTGCTTCTCCCTCTGCCTATGTCTCTGCCTCTCTCTCTCTCTCTCTCTCTCTCTCTCTCTCTCTGACTATCATAAATAAATAAAAATTTAAAAAAAATATTTAAAAAAAGCACTGGAACACTTGGGTGATTCAGTAGGTTAAGCATCCCATGTTGGAACCCAGTGTGGAGCCTACTTAAAAAAAAAAAATAGAATGGTAAAACTACAAATGATTCCGTTTATTTTCTGCATTTTCTAGAATAAATATACATTACTTATATTCTAAAAAGTTCAAAAAAAGGAAAAGTTATTACATTTTATGTTTAAAATGATAGTAAACTCAACTTTCTTCATTAAAATGTTTGTCCTCATACATGGAACGACAAATTCTCATTTCATAATCTATGCTTTTAATTTTCTAATTTTATTCCTATTTCCATTGTATCTTCCTGCTTCATAAAGGTGTGAATAAAGAAATACAGAACATTAGATGTATACACAATATCATGAAATACTAGTGAGTCCATTTTTTTCCCATTTAGACATGCACCATATCCCTCTAAAGGAGCTCCATAAGCTTTGGTATACATTAATACTAGAGAAATTTTGGCATT
This sequence comes from Nyctereutes procyonoides, assembly GCF_905146905.1. Lineage (NCBI taxonomy): Eukaryota > Metazoa > Chordata > Mammalia > Carnivora > Canidae > Nyctereutes > Nyctereutes procyonoides. The sequence goes on from NW_026575020.1 coordinate 39,866,275, forward strand.
ATTCAAGGCTCAATGAAGACTGTTATCTTTTCCATTTTCTATGATCAAAGGTCTCCTGCAATCTTTTTCTTTTAAATTTTCTTCTTGCAATCTTATTTATTCCAGAAACAATCTTTATAGCCAACTGTTCAAGATCATTAGAGGAAAACTTCATTACTCTCCTTAGGGAGAAAAAGAGATAGTATAATTATAATTTATAAGGCTCCTTTAAAGATCACAAAACAAGTATTACTTGAATCACACAACTCTGAATGAAGTAACCCTTCACCTTCGGATATTCCTTCCAGATTATCACTGCAGAGGGAAAAGCGCAAGGTTTTATCAGGTTTACCATGGAGTTTGTTTTCATCAACAGGGACATCTCCTTGTCCTCCATCCGAAAGTTGCATGTTTAGGACCTGAAAAATAAAATGCCAAAAAAATATATAGATAAGTAATAAAAAACAAAATGCCATTGGTTTATCAGAACTGAAAGGTTACTGATATGAAAACAGACCACAGCAAATGGATATTTAAGTTCTTCTTTTTTTTTTAAATTTATTTTAAAGATTTTATTTATTTATTCGTGAGAGACACACAGAGAGAGAGGCAGAGACACAAGCAGAGGGAGAAGCAGGCTCCATGCAGGGAGTCTGACGTGGGACTTGATCCCAGGTCTCCAGGATCACACCCTGGGCTGCAGGCAGCACTAACCTGCTGAGCCACCCGGGCTGCCCCTATTTAAGTTCTTCTTAAATTCTCATTTTTAACTAAAAACCCATTTATGAGATTCTGATAAAGCTTTTAAGTATCCCCAGAATAAAAGTAGATGAGTTAAAAAAAAAAGTGAATCTATGCCTTCCCATCACCCATCACCCAGATGATCTTCCCATCATCTCATCTCAGGATGAGAAACTGAACAATCGGGTATTAGTGAGTGGTGGGTAGGATCATAAGAATCAAAAGGTTTTGGAATCAGCAGGCTGGTCCTTCTGATTCTGCCATGTGCCAACTATGTAATCTTGAGTAAATGATTTAAGCTCTCTAAACTCCAGTTTCCTTATCTATAAAAGAATCATGGTAATAGTAGGCATGCCATGGAGTTGCTGAGGATTAAATAAAAAGATGCACAGAAAGCATCTGCATGGTAAAAGGACATTAAATTTGCAGTACATTTTTTTCCAAAAGTTAATAAACTGGTATCCCTGGGTGGCTCAGCGATTGAGAGTCTGCCTTGGGCCCAGGGCATGATCCTGTAGTCACAGGATCCAGTCCCACATCGGGCTCCCTGCGTGGAGCCTGCTTCTCCCTCTGCCTGTGTCTCTGCCTCTCTGTGTGTGTGTGTTTCTCATGAATAAATAAATAAAATCTTTAAAAAAAAAAGTTAATAAACTAATTCAATAGGAAGAAAACATAGAATAAATTATTTTGTAGGCATCAGAATTCAAACAGTCCAGTTTGAATCCTGCCTTGATCACAGCCACAAAAGTCCATACCAGAAGCTGAATTGTGACTTCACAGCCATCTCTAGCCTAGAGCTGATGGTCTTTTTACAAAGTTTCTATTTGTTAGATGACTTCCAAAAAAGAGAATTCTTATCCCTCCACATGAGGTTCATAACTCAGCTGTAAACATGTATCTCCAACCTAATGAAGAACTGAGTGCTTTGCTGAAAGTCAAACAGCATGTTTTAAGCACACGTGGAACTCAAAATCACAGCCACTAGGATCCTAGGTTATTGGCAAAATATGAAGGAAGAATAGTATCCTCACTTAAAAAGAATTAAAAAACCCAAAACCTTCTATGTGCTGTTTTGGCCCTACATTTAAATAAGTAAAATAAAAAAATAAAATAAAATAAAAAAATAAATGAGTAAATTAAAGTTTTTTAAAGGCTCTATACCTCTATTCATGTGATACTTTAAAAAAGCCATTTAAAGATAGAATTATTTTGGGGTGCCTGAGTGGCTCAATCAGTTAAGCATCTGCTTTTGGCACAGGTCATGATCTCAGGGTCCTGGGATCGAGCCCAGCATCAGGTTCTTTGCTCAGTGGGGAGTCTGCTTCTCCCTCTCTCTCTGTTCCTCTCCCCACTCCCACCCCCTACTGCTCATGCTTTCTCCCTCTCAATAAAATCTTTAAAAAAAGAATTTCTCTCTCTCCCCTTATAAATTAAAGAATCATTTTCCTAAATTTGCTTGAAATTAAATGCAGACATAAAAATTTTATATTTTGGTTTTTTTTTTTTTTTAAGATTTTGTTTACTTACTGGACAGAGAGAGATAGAAAACGCAAGCACACAAGCAGGGGGAGTGGCAGGCAGAGGGAGAGAGAGAAGCAGGCTCCCTGCTAAGCAAGGGAGCCCAATGTGGGGCTCACATGTTCCCTGGGATCGTGACCTGAGCCAAAGGCAGACACTTAACTGACTAAGCCACCCAGGCACCCCTACATTTTGTATTTTTAAGATAACTTGGATCTTTAAACTCATAATGAGCAATGTACAAAAAATCTTCAGGAAAAATCTATGTAAAGGCCTAGAGAATGATAAGATTAACAGCAAACAAGAGGCTTATACCACACTGAAGATACTTCCCTGCACAGGAACCCAGGGGCTGTCTTCAAGGCTGCCAGAGCTGGGAACTGGGGGAAGGTTACCAGGGGAAGGTAAAATGCCACAGAGCTCCCTGACTGAAACTTAGCAACTGTTTTCCTCATTCAGCATTCCCCTAGATGTTATACGTTTTTTTATTATATCTCAGGAGTTCCTAAGAAGTTGATTCTGACAGTTTTTGCCAGCTCATCTGTGTGTGTGTATATGAAGGTAATTCTAGAGTGTGACAGAGCTCTTTCCTAAGGGTCATGCCACAGATCCAAACACAGTCTTACGGGCAAGCCCGGGTGGCTAAGCAGTTTAGCACTGCCTTCAGCCCACGGCCTGAAGACCCAGGATTGAGTCCCATGTCAGGCTCCCTGCATGGAGCCTGCTTCTCCCTCTGCCTGTGTCTCTGCCTCTCTCTCTCTGTCTCTTATCAATAAATAAATTTTTAAAATCTTAAAAAAACAAAAAACAAAAAACACAGTCTTACTAATCACTATAATCACTTCATCGACCACTATAACTGGCCCCTTCATCCCAGGTCAGGAATAGGTGTTTTTTTGTTGTTGTTGTTGTTGTTGTTTTTTTTAAAGATTTTATTTAGGGCAGCCCCGGTGGCCCAGCAGTTTAGTGCTGCCTTCAGCCCAGGGCGTGATCCTGGAGATCCAGGATCACGTCCCACATCGGGCTCCCTGTGTGGAGCCTGCTTCTCCCTCTGCCTGTGTCTCTGCCTCTCTCTCTCTGTGTCTCTCATGAATAAATAAATAAAATCTTAAAAAAATAAAAAATTAAATTAAATTAAATTAAAAAATAAAGATTTTATTTATTTATTAGAGACACGCACACACACACAGAGAGAGAGAGATTGAGAGAGAGAGAGAGAGAGGCAGAGACATGGAGGGAGCCTGATGTGGGACTCGATCCCAGGTCTCCAGGATCACACCCTGGGCTGATGGCGGTGCTAAACCGCTGAGCCACCAGGGCTGCCCAGGAATAGGTGTTCTTGAGTAATAAGCAGTCACTGTTGAATATATAAGATGCTTCTTTTTAATTTCTTCATTCCCTCTGCCTCTCTCCCAAGCTCTTCTGTTTACAAATATCTTAAAAGAGATTTCCACACCCCAACCGCAATTCTTCAAAATATTTTACTTTCTTAGTTATCTTTTCAGTATCCTCCTCCATTTCTTCCTAACCAACTAAAGAACAGAAAATATTTCTAAAGAATATCTGGCTCTTTAAAGCAGGAGTACCACTAGTATATCATTAGAAAGAAAAGAAACAAAAAACATTTCCTACAAGTCACTGGAAAAGTCTTTTCAATTTTCATACTATAATTTCCTGGCTTCCCATCTCTTCTATACTATTAGGAAAATTATTTTTGGTATAGACTTAATCACCAACTATTATACTATTTTTTTCTATTGTACTATTAATATCAATATATTAATGTGAAAGGTCCCCAGAACTATTCACAGGAAGTTTGGCATTTAATGTACTCATTAAATACATACTGACTTACAGAAGAGACCATAAATTAGAAAAAAAGAACCTAATTATTTAATATTAATGGCTGTAAGTTAAATGTAACAATACATTCATACCTCATTTTCTGACATCATCCCTGGAGTGAGCTGGGGACCTGTCCCTAAAGAAATGACCAACACCTCTTCTGGCTGTACTTCTTGGATGGTTTCTTGAGATGATCCTTCATGCTCCATATGTAAGTCCATTAGCACATTGGTGCGGCTTCTACTCCGAGTTGCTAATAAAAAATTTTCAAATATGATAATTTAGAGAACAAGATAAAATGAAGAAAACGGTAAATACAAAAATGTATTTTATATTAATGTAGGACATTTGCGCATGCACAAAAAAACAAGTGGTGAGAATATGAATCTTAAAAAACTCCTACATCTTCCCAGTTACTCTACTGATGACTAACACAGATTGTCCTTCAAAACAGATAGTCAGAAACAACAGGCTTATGTGCACCTGACAGGGAGTGACACACACAGATAAGCACACCTGCATAACAGCAAACATATCTGTCCATTTAAGACTTAGGGTGACAAAAATAACATTACCTTATTCCTTATCAAGATACCTTTAACAATTTCTCCCATAAAATGATTTAACTGCCACAGGTCTCCCATACTAATAACTGAACTTACAAGCATTAGAAATTTTCATACAGGGATGCCTGGGGTGGCTCAGCGGTTTGGCGCCTGCCTTCGGCCCAGGGTGTGATCGGTCCTGGGATCGAGTCCCGCATCAGGCTCCCTGCATGGAGCCTGCTTCTCCCTCTGCCTGTGTCTCTGCCTCTCTCTCTCTCTCTCTGGGTCTCTCATGAGTAAATAAATAAAATATTAAAAAAAAAGAAAAAGAAAAAGAAATTTTCATAGAGAAATCCAATAGCCATATAAAGTAATATATGCTAATTGGACAACTGTTGACAAAATCAGAATCAGTTTTTGAAAACGTGTTGACTTTCCTGAAATGTACTAATCTCCCTCTAAAGGTGCAGGAAAAAAGACTTCCCTATGTTTGAATATAAGTGTCCCTTCTGCTTTATAGAAACATTCTAAATGAATGAAAATCTAATTATTTGGGTTTTTTCCCCCATGTATAAGTAAATAATACTTTTTTCTAAAATGTGTGATCATTCTACACATCTTATAAGAACTTTTAGATACTGAAAGATTTAGATAGTTTGACAATTTCTCTATGATTTTAAGTCTTCTGCGACAAGTTTCAATTTTCTTTCAGAGGGGAATAAAACTCAACACAACCTTAATACTAAACATAAATTCTACTTTAGTGCAAAATAATCAAAAGTACAGATATAAAGCAAAAACACTCTACAAAAAAGTCAACTTCACTTTGAGTGAAAGCTAACCTACTTGAAGACAGAAATATAAAAAATCCTCTAGAGGCACCTGGGGGGTCAGTCGGGTGAGCTTCTAACTCTTGGTTTCTTGGTTTCAGCTCAGGTCATAATCTCAGGGTTGTAGGATCAAGCCCCACAAGCTCCACACTCAACAGGAATCTGCCCAAGATTCTCTTCCTCTCCTTCTCCCTCTGCCCCACCCCTCGCATGCTCACTCTCTCTCAAATAAGCAAATAAATAAATCTTAAAAATATAAAGAGTCTTCTTTAGACAATGCTGTAGATCTGTTCATTAATCACTCTGGCTTTCAAAATTCAGAGCATACATCAATTCCCAAAAGTCGAACACAGGTTCACTCTCACATCTTTATTTGCTGACCTTCATCACTGTCTTCTACTGAACTGTGAATTTCAACTTTATGAACTACATGAATCTTAAGCAACAAATTTTGTAATTTATAAAAATGCAAGTAATCAAAATCTATGTAGCAATTTACATAAAGCAAAAGCAACATGCACATGGAGCACACTTTCATATACTGTTTCTTAAATGAAAGTTATATAAGAGGAGGAAGAACAGCCTATTACCCACCAAATGGGGTTACTAGAGTAATATGAGCAGTAAGATTTGTGGCTGAGGAATCCCAGGCAGTGATGGCTGCTAACTGTTGTCCTGGGTTGCGAAAGCATTAAATAGAAAGAAAATCAATCCTCTGAATAATGGACACATTTTTTAAAAATACAAAATAAATTCAATGACCAGGTCATATGACTAAACAAAGTAATATTGGGCAAATATTTGAAATTTACTTTCCATTATATCCCATTTAATGATACTTCTGGATGACAAGAAATGCAAGAACTAATGTACAGGAGTGAAAAAAATCTCTGATTTACCAAAAATCATTTATTCCTTCATGTTAAAAAAGTGCAAATAGGCTGTAATATTAAAAATCACTGAGTATTGGGGCACCTGGGTGGCTCAGTTGGCTAAGTGCCTGCCTTCAGCTCAGGTCATGATCTCAGAGTCCTGGGATTAAGCCCCACATTGGGCTTCCTGATCAACGAGGAGTCTGCTTGTCCCTTTCCTGCAGTTCCTCCCTCCTGCTCTTGATTGCACGCGCTCTCTCTCTCTCAAATAAATAAAATCTTAAAAAAAAAAAAATCACTCCGTGTTGGGTCAGCAGTGGCTTACTTACTTAGCTGGTTAAGCACCCAACTCCGGTTTTTTTTTTTTAAGATTTTGATTTATTTATTCGAGAGAGAGAGAGCATATGAGCAAGTGAGGGGAGAGGGCAGAAGGAGAAGCAGACTCCACCCTAAGTAGGGAGCACAACACGGGGCTCGATCCCAGGACTGAGATAGTGACCTGAGCTAAAGGCAGGTGCTTTACCAACTGAGCCACTCAGGTGCCCTTAAGTGCCCAACTCTTGATTTCGACTCAGGTCACAATCTCAAGGTTGTGAGACTGATCACACATCAGGCTCTGCGCTCAGTGGGAAGTCTGCTTCTTTCCCTCTCCCTATGCCCCCTGCCCCACTTGTGCGCTCTCATCCTCCTTTCTCTCTCCAATAAATAAATAAATCTAAAAAAAAGAAATCACTGCATGCCAAACTTCATCTTTTTTCTATTTTTAATTCTGATAATTGATATTTTGGGATGATGAAAGCTAAAGACTTGAAGAATATGATGTCATATTCTTTTTTTTATGATGTCATATTCTTGTTGATATTATTCCATATTACATTAAATCTAAGATGGATTAATTTAAGAAACTGTCAGTTCTTAACAAACTGGCTCACAGAAGTTTAAAAATGAAATCCTATTCTTCAAAATGTATAAAATAAAGTAACTATTCATTTTCACTAATTGTCACTGACACTAAAACACCGCTTCTTGGCCTAAACACTCTTTCCCTCTCTCTCTTATCTACTTTGTCTAACTCCCATTCATCCTTCAAAGAGAAAGTATGATCTTCTCCTGACACCATCATCACCTACCCAACATAGGTGCCCCACAAGCCTCCATGCATGCTTATTTCCATCAGACACAATATAATGAAGGCAACTGGTTTCCTCTTTTTCTCCCCAACTAGACTATTAGCAATCAGCACAGTAGCGGCACATCCTAATGGTCTTTGTATCCCCAATGTCTAACACAGTGCCTCCCATGCAGGATAGTGATTATACCTACTCTTTTTACATGGATTTTTTTTGCATGCATTAAATGAAACAACATCTATAAAGTGCTCATCCAGATTCTGGTACAGAGTACATGGTAATGCTCAATTTGTACGTGTGTGTACGCATATAGATAACAGATGTTTACTATGTGAATAAAACTTAGGGGTGCCTGGGTGGTTCAGTCAGTTAAGCGTCTGCCTTCAGCTCAGGTCATGATCCCAGAGTCCTGGGATCAAGTCCTGCATCAGGCTCCCTGCTCAGCAAAGAGCCTTCCTCTCCCTCTCCCTCTCCCTCTGCTGCTCCCCTGCTTGTGTGCTCTCTCTCTGGTCATATAAACAAAATCTTAAAAAAAAAAAAAAAAAAAGAGTGAATAAAACTTAGACTCAATTTTTAGATAAACTTGACAAAATAAAATGAAACCTTAATTTTATAAAACAAAGATACCTTAGCTCACTTAATGAAAGATTAATAATAATAATAATGGAAAATAGTAAGTATATATTCAACTTTACTGATGGAACCCTCTAAGTTATTATTTTATTATATTATTTAAAACTTGGAAGAAACAGGGCTACCTAATTCAAATACTGATATTTCCAAATTTTCCCCAAAAAAGTTACTAAAATATACAAAATATACTGTAGGTGGCATGATCTCAATTAATTGTGAAAAGCATGTCTCACAAACCTTAACTAATTGGTGCAATTTTTAAAAATTGCATTAGAAAAAAATAAATAAACAAATAAATAAATAAAAACTGCATTAGTATCAGTAAACACAAGGAGAAAGCTTTCCCAAATTATTTAAAACCATATTCCAAAACACTGAGCAGTAATAAAAGCCAATAAAAAAAATACTAAATTTAAGGGAAAGCCTGAATATGAGAAATGCTCTTTACCTATAGGCAATCGATTCTTTTTATTTGCTGGAGTGGTTGCTGGAGACAGCTGAGGAGTATTATAGGGAGTCATTTCCAAGCTGCTGCTTTTTCCTGGCTTTGCCTGGGGCAGGTTTGCCAATAAATTGTCAAGAGCCATCCTATCTTCTCTTAGTTGATCTCCAGACATCACACTCTTCATAAAATTCACCTGGCAAAAGTAAAAGGCCATTAGCTAGTGAGATCAATTTTTCAAACATAATATATATTTCTCACACAATGTACTCATCTATGACTCTGCCCATGCTTAGATAAATTACTTTTGAGAAAAACCTATTAAAGAATAAAGCCATTACCAGAGTAATAAGCTGACTATAGGTTATATAAACCACAGTCCTGCTCAATCCTTCCAGAAGATTAACGGAGGACATTGGAGGGGTCTCCACTGCACGGCCCCCAATCACAACATCAAGAAAAGCAGCAACACAGCTCTGTTAAACAGGAATAGATCACAGTTAAATATTTTCTCTTTAAAATAAGGGGAAAAAATTTCTAATTAAGGTGGACAAGCATCCAAAAAGTTTTCCTTTGAAAATTTTATTAAACCTAACATTGAAAAAATTAAACTCTTTATGAACTGACACAGAATTGTCTCCATGAAATTCTGGTATGTGAAACAAACATGACACAGAACAGTGCACACACTACTCTACCACTTGTGAAAAGGGAGGAATGGGGGTAACTGGGAAAACATATGTAAGAATTTGCTTGTATACATATAGATCTCTCAAAGAAAACATGAAAGACTGAGAACACCAAGAACCTTTTGGGGAGGAAATAAAGGTTAGAGATCAGTAGTGGAAGTGGAATTTCACTGGATTACCTCTGAATTTTAAGTAAGGATGAATTGTACAGCCTACTCAAATAGGAAATTTTAACTGAATGATGCCATAGAACATATTTATGAAATACACTTAAAATTATACAATTATAGTGTTTTGCTTTAGTGGCTTAAAAAATTAAACTATTTATTTGTAAAGATTGATTCACCCATTTTAGAGAGATTGTATGCGTGTACACACACATGCACTTAGTGGGGAAGGAGAGAGGAAGAGGGACAGGGATAGAATCTAAAGCAGACTCCCCACTGACCCAAACCAATCTCAGGATCCTGAGATCATGATGCAAGAAGAAACCAAGAGTTGGACACTGACCCAACTGAGCCGTCCTATTTAGGTTTTTTGTTTTTCATTTAAATAATCTTTACACTCAGGGAGCATCGGTGGCTCATTTGGTTGAGCATCAATCAGACCCTTTGTTTCTGCTATGGTCAGGATCTCAGGGTCTTGGGAGAGAGCCCCACGTAGAGGTCCACACTTAACATGGACACTGCTTGAGAGTCTTTGCCCCTCCCTCTCCCTCTGCTCCTCCTCTGTTTGCACATGCATACCCTCTGTCTCTAAAATAACTAAATAATAAATAAATAAAATCTTTGAAGTCATCTCTACATCCAACATGGGGCTGAAATTCCAACCCCAAGATCAAGAGTCCCATACTCTACAAACTGAACCACCCAGGTGCCTTAAACTTTCTGAAATAAAATAAACTTAATAGCTCTTTGGCTCTCATTACAATAGCAACCCTCAACACTTCAATAAGTGAGAACTAGTAATCTTTAGTGAGATCTTCCTTTAAATGCTGCTGATCCAACACTGTATTCTCTCTGTATATACCAAGGATCATTGAAAAGACCATTTATTTTTAATAAAAGACAAGATTTAATAAAGACCATAGTTAAGTTAACTAATGCTTTGGCAAATTTTTCTATAAATGGCATTTCACATGAGATAATATTCATTCTTACTTTGTCAAATTTTCCAAGGCTGCTTTTTGTCCGGGGATCTCCCTCTTCTGAGCCAGTCATTGCCAACTGCTGCAAAAGGCGGCCAACCTGCAACCCAAAGCAGTCGTACAGAGACATAGGCTATAGATACTTATAAATTCTTCTCTACTTCCATTCGAGGCTAAAATTTTGTTTCATAATAATATTCATACTATCTGATCAGGCATGCAAAGTAGGATCCCAAATTATTATTATTTTTTAAAAGATTTATTTATTTATTTATTTATTTATTTATTTATTTATTTATTTATTTATGAGAGAGAGAGAGAGAGAGAGAGAGAGAGAGAGATCGAGAGAGAGAGGCAGAGACACAGGCAGAGGGAGAAGCAGGCTCCATGCCGGGAGCCCGACGCGGGACTTGATCCCGGGACCACAGGATCGCACCCTGGGCTGAAGGCAGGCACCAAACCGCTGAGCCACCCAGGGATCCCAGGATCCCAAATTAAATGCTTATCTTCTCTACATCAGCTTTTACTATATTTAGATTAGGAGTTCAAGACAATAAGTAGAAAATTTTACTTTAACATTATATTGACAATATAAAACAACAATATAACACCTTTGTTTCTGATATTCTACTTTTCATACATCTAGAAATTTTAAAATTTGCAAAACTTGATTCAAACTACTTCAAGTTAATACTAAGTACTTTTCCCTTTATAGTTCACAGAATACTCAAAGTAGAATTTTTTTTTTTGATTTAAGAAATCCTACAGAACAGAGCTGCTTGGAAAGTAAATATTAATTTATTAATTCACAGAGCAAATTCCTTACTTGTAAAAGAGGACTGTTAATCTACTCTCTTTATTTTTTTTTAAAGATTTATTTGTTGGGCAGCCCTGGTGGCCCAGCGGTTTAGCTCCGCCTTCGGCCCGGGGTGTGATCCTGGAGACCTGGGATCGACTCCCACGTCAGGCTCCCTGCATGGAGCCTGCTTCTCCCTCTGCCTGTGTCTCTGCCTCTCCTGTCATGAATAAATAAATAAAATCTTTAAAAAAAAATTTATTTATTTATCTCAGAGGAGAGGGGAGGGACAGAGAGAGAGAGAGAGAATCTCAGGCAGACATTCTGTTAAACACGGAGCCCAACTCAGGGCTCAATCTCATGAACCCAACATCATAACCTGAGCCAAAATCAAGAATCGGACACTTACTGACTGAGCCACCCAGGCAACTCTAATCTACTATCTTTAAAGACATTCTGGAGCAAGCTAATATTATATTAGTATCATCTTAATATCTGGGACAATTCCCAGATATTTTTACTCATTTTGAAAATAAGTGATTCAATCTCTACTGGAATGACAAAAATAAAAACCTACAACTATCTTAAGAATAAATTTAATGTTGCACAGACAATAAAAATCTTTAAATTTCATTTTGGGAAGTTTTATATAGTTAATTGCTAAACACAACAACATAATTGACCAGGGCAGCCTGGGTGGCTCAGTGGTTTAGTGCCGCCTTCAGCCCAGGGTGTGATCCTGGAGACCCGGGATCGAGTCCTACATAGGACTGCATGGAGCCAGCTTCCCCCTCTGCCTGTGTCTCTGCCTCTCTCTTTCTCTGTGTCTCTCATGAATAGATAAATTAAATATTTAAAAAATAATAAATAATATAACTGACCATGAAAAAAAAAAACCTTGGGGCACCTGGGTGGCTCAGTTGGTTAAGTGTCTGCCTTCGGCTCAGATCATGATCCCAAAGGCCTGGGATCAAGCTCCGAGTTGGGCTCCCTGCCCAGCAAGGAGTCTGCTTCTCCCTCTGTCCCTCTCCACTGGTGCATGCTCTCACTTTCAAATAAATAAATAATCTTAAATTTAAAAAGCTTATCATTAAAAAAAATCATCCTAAGATATATTCCAAATAAATTCAGTTTATTCTTTACAGTATTTCTGGGGGATAGGATATGATTAAAAACTTCCCTTAAGAAATAATAACATGAGAATGCCCAGGTGGCTCAGTCAGTTAAGCATCTGACTCTTGATTTCAGCTCATGTCATGATCTCAGGGTCGTGAGATCAAGCCCTACATCAGGCTCTGCACTGGGTGTACCACCTATCTGGGATTCTCTCATTCTCTCGCCGCCCCTCACCCCCTCCTCCTCTCTAAAAAGAAAAAAAGAAATAACATGACTTCAGTAGTTCAGATGATTAAGGGGGAGAAAATGCTAAAACAAATCCAAAACTCCTCTTTCTGAAAGTCTGAGGTCCAGAAGAGTTTCAGATTTCAAAATCTGAAGGTTTTAGAAAGGTTGATTAGTGCATACATGTAACACAGCCAGTATTAAGGGTGGTATCCTATAATCAAATGTATTCACATTTCTGCAGCAAAATATGAACATTCATTAGCACTTGGTTTTGGCTCAGGTCATGATCACAGAGTCCTGGGATCGAGCCCCACATTGGGATGGAGCCCCATGGTGGGAATCTCCACTCAACAGGGAGTCTGCTCAAGAATTTCTCTCCCTGTTCCTCCCCCTCGCTACATGCTCTCCCTCTCTCCTAAATAAATAAATAGATCTTTGAGGGAAAAAACTAACAAAATATTTTATGACTACAGTATTCTTAAATCCCAATTTAACTGCTTTTATTTCCTTTTTTTTTTAAGATTTATTTATTTCAGAGAGTGTGTGTGTACACATCCACAAGCAGGGAGGGGGCAAAAGGAGAGAAATTCAAGCAGACTCCCTGCTGAGCCTGGAGCCAGACCCTGGAGCCCAACGCAGGGCTCAGTCTCACAACCCTGACATCATGATCAGACCTGAAACCAAGAGTGGGATGCTCAACTGGCTGAGCCATCCAGGTGCCCGGTAACTGCTTTTATTTCTTAAGAAGCAAATATTTAAAAGCCAGTATGAGGAAACAGAATAGTAAAAATACATACACATTGTCAGATTTTCTGTTCCCACCCCACTACCCACTCAACTGATTTTCAACTGAATGCCACACTAATGATAATAGCAAAAGCATACCTGCATCAGATTAAATCTTGCCACCTCATTAATAGGAGCATCAGAAATTATTCCATACTGTTCTGGATTGACAACTGCAGGACAAATGAAGCAGGCCAATAGGAGATCAGTACACATTGCCCTGACCTCCCCAACTTCCAGTCTATCTACACAGGACAGGGTTTTGTACATCTGTGACACAATCCACCTCAAACTATGTGGAAAGCAATATGTGTTCTGTTTGAGATAACCAATAAATTTGTTCACCAAAGCCACCAGTTTGGCCTCATTGGAATCCACCATCTCTTGAACCTTTTGCCTGAATCTATCTGAGCCTTTCTCTCCAAAAAGTTTTTCCTGTTGTAATGGGGAAAACCTATCAATTAGCTTGTTTGGATCTGTTTCCAGGTGATCTTCATCTTCAACAAGCAGTTGCATAATTGGCTCATGTAAAGTGGCTGTGAGGAAAAGTTTGGCAGAAAACAGTCCTTCAGAAAAAAGTTTAAATAAGATGCTGAAGGCACAAGTTCCTCTCCTCAAAAGTCGCCTGGGGTTGTCACTTTCTTTAAGTTCAAATTCAATCAAGTATCTCAAAACCTGAAGGAGGTAGCTTTCATCTTCTTGCATAATACAGTTGCCATAGAGGGAGGTAAAAACTGTGTAAATAACATTTTGTGTGTTCTCCTGATTAAGTTTCTCCCCAGCAACCAAAGAGGAAGCAATAAGACGAGGATTTTCCCTTAACCGACTCAAGAATTCTCCATAAGCAGTCTCCTGAAATCCCAATTGCTTATATCCATCAACAAACTGTGTATCTTCCAAAATCTTGGCATGCTGACAACATTCAGCAGGGGAAGCTTCAGCACTAAAAAATGAGCAAACAAGCAAAACAATAAAATCAATAACAATAATATAATACATACATTCCACTGAAACATGGAAATGTAGATTGATTATAGTCCTAGCAATGAGATCACTCCAAACTGCTCAAATCTTTCAGCCCACCAACATCTGAATGTGTAAAGAAAGGCAAAACCCGGCAGCCCCAGTGGCCCGCAGTTTAGTGCCGCCTTCAGCCCAGGGCGTGATCCTGGAGACCCGGGATCAAGTCCCACGTCAGGCTCCCTGCATGGAGCCTGCTTCTCCCTCTGCCTGTGTCTGCCTGTGTCTCTGCCTCTCTCTCTCTGTCTCTCATGAATAAATAAATAAAATCTTAAAAAAGAAAAAAAAAAAGGCAAAACCAAAAAGTACAAAGGAGGACAAATTCCTCACAGTAAATCAGGTTCAACGAAAAGTATAAAAAAATAACCATTATTCTGATTTCTATCATCAAAGATCAGTCCTTTTTTTCAGCTTCACATAAATGAAATCATACAGTATATACTTTTCTGTGTCTGGCTCCTTTTCTCAACATTATACTTTAGCACCACTCTTCTTAGAGGTAAAAACTGTTTCTTCGAACAGAATAAGGTATTAACACAGTGAAAAAAGAGGCTTCTAAAACTGAGTAGATATACAGTATCGAAACAAGAAAATATACACAGTTGACCCTTGAACAATGTGGAGATTAGGGGCAATGACCCCCTATGTAGTGGAAAAATCCCTGCAGAACTTCGGACTCTCCAAACACTTAACTTCTAATAGCCTATGTTGACCAGAAGCCTTACAAAGAACATAAATAGTCGATTAACACATATTTTGTATTTGTATTATATATACAGTATTCTTACAATAAAGTAAGCTAAAGAAAAGAAAATATTAAGAAAGTCATAAGAAGAGAAAAATATGTTTACAGTACCCTACAAAAAAAATCCATGTATAAGTGGACCCACACATCAAACCAGCATTCAAGGTCTTGACCAACGTATATTAAATAGTATTAGGAGAAAAAGGGTGCTTGGCTGGCTGAGTTAGTGGAGCATGCAACTCCTGACCTTGGGGTTGTGAGTTCGAGCCTCACATTGGGTGTAGAGATTACCCAAAAACAAATTTTCCTTTAATCTTAAAAAAAATAACAATAACAATGATGACAGCAACAGAAAAGTAGAGAGGTGCCTGGCTGGCTCAATTGGTATAGCATGTGACTCTTGATCTCAAAGTTGTGAATTCAAGCCCCATGTTAGGTGTGGAGCCAATTAAAAAAAAAAAACAAAACACAAGATAATTTACTTTCAGCAGTAATAAAATATTATATATATAAAGATACAAAACTGATGTGGTATAAAATATTAATGCTTACGTTATAATTCTCTATAAAATGTTTAATTAATAGACAAAATAATAAAAGGCTCACCTTAATGTTGATTCAAACTATCTGAAAGCATGAACTTTGGTGGAAATAGATTCACTTATTTACAGTTAGCAGTTAGCACAAAATTACAATGGCCCATAAAATTTAACACCTCGAACCCTTTTTTTTACCTGGTTATGATAAGCCGATCCAAATTAATTCTCTGTTGCTTAGCAATCCATGCTGTACGATATAACTTTTCCGCTGTCTTAAGTACATCTGCATTGAGCCTCTGAATGAGCTGTTTCTCAGAGTTTACATATAAGCGTTCCTGCTTGAGGTGATGGGCCAAAGTATGAATATCCAGCTTCACCATCTTCAAATGTGGAGAAGGTACAAAGGCCGATCACTAAGAATAAACAGACAAGTTTAAAATTTTTATGTCACTTAAATTGTTTTCCAAAATCAAAAGGGATAAGAGAACACATTATGAATTACGCTACATTTAGTACTATGATTAACTCTAATTTTAAAATAATCTATATATTTTTTGCAGAAGCATCACAGGTTCAGTATAGAAAAACTCGTAAATACAGATAAACAAAAATAAATACCTCCTAGTAAGGCCATTGCTCAGGACAGCCACAGTAAAAACCTGTGTATTTTCTTTAAATCTAGTATCTATTTATTAGCACTAGAGTTTCTTTGCTCCACTTTTTAATTTTTTTTTAAAGATTTTATTTATTTATTCATGATAGTCACACAGAGAGAGACAGAGAGGCAGAGACACAGGCAGAGGGAGAAGCAGGCTTCATGCAGGGAGCCCGACGTGGGATTCGATCCCGAGTCTCCAGGATCGCGCCCTGGGCCAAAGGCAGGCGCCTAACCGCTGCGCCACCCAGGGATCCCCTGCTCCCTTTTATATTGCAACCAATCAATTTAACCTGTTGACTCAATCTTCAAAATACATCTCCAATCTGACTATTCACCACATCCAACATCATCTCTCATCCAGAGATCTATAACCACTACTTCCTGGGATCCCTGGGTGGCGCAGCGGTTTAGCGCCGGCCTTTGGCCCAGGGCGCGATCCTGGAGACCCGGGATCGAATCCCACGTCGGGCTCCTGGTGCATGGAGCCTGCTTCTCCCTCTGCCTGTGTCTCTGCCTCTCTCTCTCTCTCTCTCTCTCTCTGTGTGTGTGACTATCATAAATAAATAAAAATTAAAAATATATATATAACCACTACTTCCTAAATGATCTCTGATTCCTTTCTTGTACTACTCGAGACTGTTCTCTACATAGCCTAAAGTACCCTTTAAACTGAAGTCAGATCACCTTATTCCCAAACTAGCAGCCATCCAAAAGCTTATTTTACATTTAGAATGAAATCTAAAAGTCCTATATGATCTACCCCTGCTACTTCTCCCAACCTCATCTCCTACCATTCTACCCTTGCTCACATAGCTCCAGATTGCACTGGCCTTCTTGCTTGAAAGGCCACGCATGCCCTTCCTCAAAGCCTCTGCATTTGATGGTCCCTCTGTCTAAAAGACTATTCCTCTAGGTATCTTTGCACAGCTAGTATCTTTACTTCATTCAGGTCTCTGTTCAAATGCCTACTTAGAAAGGCCTTCTCAGATAACTCCTAAAATACAAACTATCAATTCCTATTCCCTTTTCTGGCCGTTTTAAGAAGTATACTTGCTTCTATAGCATTATATTACAAATATCACTTGCATGTTCTTTATGCTTAGGTATGGTTCCCCACTAAACAGTAAGGGCCACCAAGGCTAAAGGTTGGTGTTTTATTCACTCACAGTTGTAATTTCTGGGCTGAGCAGAGCAACTGGTTTGTAGCAAAAACTGAATAAGTATTTGCCAAAGGAATGCATAAAATCACACAAATCTCGTTTATCTAGTAGCTAAATATGCTGATAAAAATAGCACACATATTTTAAAGCATTATTATTTAAGCTACCCTTGGGCCTGGAATGCCTGCCAGAACACAGTGTAGAGAAGTCTGAATTGGGTTATGAGACTCCTCAGTCATTGAACTCACTTTACTGGCCATGAGTCTGTTTCAAGCTTTGGCTAAGGAGGCATCTGCCAGCCTCCTCCCTCCAGGGCAGGGTCCAGGGCACCTCTTGCTCAGTCTACCCTCAGGCAGAGAGAACTTACCTCCCTGAAACCCAGGAGGGCCGCTCTTGGTCCTAGCCTCAGGCCCTCCCAGGGGATATGAAGTAGAGTGACATAAAACACTCAGCTCAGCTCATAACCCCACCAATAAGTTTCCCTCAGACCACAATGTTTTATATCAACGATAGAAGTGCTTGTGGCCCAGATAACACAATATAAAATTGTATTTCCAGACAGCACACTGCCATTAAGGTAGAAAAGTAATTCTCATTAAGAATTAAACATTAATTAAATTTACACAATGTTACCTATCAAATATACCTCAACAAAGAAAAAAAGTTGTCCCAGCCAGATTCATAAATGACCTTAATGGATCTATTTGGAGTTGATAAAATAATACAATTTGTACTGAATTCAGATTCTAAGAGAGATGGAAATCCAGACCTCAGAGCTCTCAGTATGTTTAGAGATCAAACAAAAACATGTTCATATATTGAAATAAAGTTTTGGTGCAAAAACAAAAAAACAAAAAAACAAAAAAAAACACCTAACTTGGGATGCCTGGGTGGCTCAGCAGTTGAATGCCTGCCTTCGGCCCAGGGAGTAATCCTGAAGTCCTGGGATCAAGTCCCACATCAGGCTCCTTGCATGGAGCCTACTTCTCCCTCTGCCTGTGTCTCTGCCTCTCTCTGTGTCTCTCATGAATAAATAAATAAAACTCTTTAAATAAAAAATAAAACCACCTGACTTAAAGAAATAGGTTTAGCAATTTTTAATTAAGTTTGATTTCAGAAATTTTTAAAATTTTTTTATGTTAATGAACTACTGAAGACTAGGAAAATTTCAGATATTACCATCTAACCTGAATCTTATAGCTTTCGAAAACCACTTTCTTGGGGCACCTGGGTGGTGCAGTCAGTTGAGCATCCAACTCTTGGTTTTGGCTCAGGTCATGATCTCAGAGTCGTGAGATCAAGTCCCAAATTGGGCTCAGTACTCAGTAAGCTGAGTATGAGTGTGAGTATGAATACTCCACTCAGTGTTGAGTCAGCTTGCAAGTCTTCCTCTCCCTCTGCCCCTCCCACCTGCACGCATTCTCTCTCTCTCCCAAATAAATAAATCTTAAAAAAAAAAAACTTTCTTATACCTTATCAATTCCCTAAGCAAACTATGCAAAGCTGTTATTCCAAATCTCCTGTATCATGAGGGCCCTCGTACTGCTCTCTTCTCAAAAAGTGAAAGCATGTGCGCCTGGGTGGTTCAGTCAGTTGAGCAGCCAACTCTGGATTTCAGCTCAGGTCATGATCTGCGGATCGTGGGATCAAGCCCTGAGGAAGGCTCTGTATTCAGCAAAGAGGTCTGCTTAACCCTCTCGACCTTCTTCTCCCTGCTCACTTGCTCTCTCTCTCAAGTAAGTATCTCTCAAGTAAATAAGTAAAATCTTAAAAAAAAAAAAAAAAGGCATAGGTATGCCCACCAAGATGATTTGTTGTTACTACAAAACCATGTGGGTAGATTAAAAAAAAAAACTGGTGGCATACATATACTTATATAATCATATTAATTCAATTTACAGAAAATGCATATATGATTTTATAAACTTCCATGTGGGAACTGTAACATCCTCTAGGGGGCTCTAAGTCCACAGACTAAGAACAGAATCATTGAATAAAAGATAGTGATTGTAAGAAATATTATAGTTAATGGAAACAATACTGAAATGAGTTCATCAAGATCTGAATGCTTCATTAATTAGTTTTGCTACTTCAAGCACATAAGACATATTCTCTGAACATCAGATTTCTCGAACCCACAAAATGTGGACACAATACCTACATTTATTTTAACCCTGGCACAGCAACATTTTAGATACTAGGAATACAAAAAGCGATAAAACCTATGTGTGCCCTCAAGGACTTTCTAACTTGGCAGAACAAGACAGACATGCAAGCAAATGGCTGTCCAAAAATGTTATAAGTATTATGCTAGTAGACTGTACAAGGTAGAGAGGGGGAAAAAAGAGAAGGAACCTGCAATTAGTCTTAAAAGGCAAGTTGGGGAATTGGGGAACTGTGTTGTGTTCGGTGGTAAGGGGAGGGAGAGAATGTGCAGGGAGGGAATGAGAGATAAGGCTGCAGCGACAGAAGGTACACAGAAGCCAAAGTTAAGAAACTCGGACCTTGCCTGTAAGCAATGTGAAAAGTTTTAAACAGGAGATTAAAAAGATTACATTTATATTTGGGAGCATAAACTCTAGCAGTAAGGAAAAGGATGAGGAGGTGGGGATGGGACTAGACAGACTAAAATTGTTAGTAGGCAGGAAATATGGTGGCAATGGAAAAATAAGACAAGTTTAAGAGATGTTACAAGACAAATACAAGATTTGTTAACAACAAATGGGGGAGAAAAGGTAAAAGTTTCCAACTCTGGGAACAAGGGGTGGCTGTGGTATTAATTCACTACAGTTGGTACTATATGGGAAAACACATTATTAACTGAAAATGGTGCCTGATGTGCTTCTAAGAACTTTACACATTTCATCTTCATAATATCCCTCTCAGGGAAGTGCTCTGCAGCTAAGGAAACAGGCTTGGAGATGTTACTTGCCCACAACCACACAAGTAAGAGATGACAGAGCCAGCTATTATTATTACCCTGATATCTATAGGAATGATTAAAAAATCCTGTGGTTACTCAAGAGAGTATCCTTTTTATTTTTTTTTAAGATTTTATTTACATATTCATGAGAAGCACAGAGAGAGAGAGAGAGAGAGAGAGAGAGAGAGAGGCAGAGGGAGAAGCAGGCTCCATGCAGGGAGCCCAACATGGGACTCGATCCCAGGTCTCCAGGATCAGGCCCTGGGCCAAAAGCAGTGCTAAACCGCTGAACCACCCGGGCTGCCCAAGAATATCTTATTTTTAAGAGACGTGTGCTCAAGTATGTAAAAATAGTGTTAGGATGGGATCCCTGGGTGGCGCAGCGGTTTGGCGCCTGCCTTTGGCCCAGGGCGCGATCCTGGAGACCCGGGATCGAATCCCACATCGGGCTCCCGGTGCATGGAGCCTGCTTCTCCCTCTGCCTGTGTCTCTGCCTCTCTCTCTCTCTCTCTGTGACTATCATAAATAAAAAATAAAAAAATATTAAAAAAAATAGTGTTAGGATGTCTGCAACTGACTTGTACATACTTCGGCAAAAAAATAAAATTTTGAAAATGCAGCAAAATGTAAAACAACTGTTGAAACTGGGTGGAGGATAGATGATAATCATTATCCTATCCTTCAACAATTTCAGTTATACGAGAAATTTTTCATATGGGGAAAATATTTTAGAAAGTCTCAAACTGTGGCCTTTTTGTGGCTTTAATACAACTTAATTCAACAAAATATTACTGAGCTCTGTTGGAGCCTAGCCAGGTCCCCTAATCTCAAGGAGCTCACAGTCTAATTATAACCAAAATATTGTTCAAGATAGGACACATAAAATGTTTCCAGTGACAGCAAAATATGCACCAATTTATGCAATTTAGAAATTAAAACCTTCAAATACAGCTTCACTTAAAAAAAATTAACACATGATAATAATGTTCCACCTAGTCTAAACAAGAATTCACCTTCTATGGGATGTCTGGGTGGCTCAGTGGTTGAGCGTCTGCCTTCGGCTCAGGTCATGATCCTGGGGTCCTGGGATCGAGTCCCACATCAGGCTCCCTGTAGGGAGTCTGCTTCTCCCTCTGCCTATGTCTCTGCTTCTCTCTGACCCTCATGAGTAGATAAATAAAATCTTTAAAAAAAAAAAAGGAATTCACCTTCTAAACCCTTCAATAGTTCAAATGTATTCAAAAATATTTTTTTAAGATTTTATTTATTTATTCAAAGAGAGAGAGAGAGGCAGAGACACAGGCAGAGAGAGGAGCAGACTCCATGCAGGGAGCCCAATGTGGGACTCAATCCCAGGACGCCAGGATCACATCCTGGGCTGCAAGCAGCGCTAAACTGCTGCGCCACCGGAGCTGCCCCTATTCAGAAATATTTTAAGTTTTTTTCAAATTTTTATTTATTTATGATAATCACACACAGAGAGAGAGAGAGAGGCAGAGACATAGGCAGAGGGAGAAGCAGGCTCCATGCAACAGGAGCCCGACGTGGGATTCGATCCTGGGTCTCCAGGATCACGACCTGGGCCAAAGGCAGGCGCTAAACCACTGCGCCACCCAGGGATCCCCAAAAATATTTTAAATAAATCTAGACAAACTTGTTAAGCATTTTTTTCTTTCAAGTTCACAAATTATATGCTTTATTTCTTTGTTTTCTATAATAAGTTGGTCTGAGTGCTGTCAAAAAACAGGTACTTACCCCTAAAAAATAATACTTTTTAAAAGATTTTATTTTATTCATGAGAGACACAGAGAGAGGCAGAGACACAGGAAGAGGGAGAGGCAGGCTCCCTGTGAAGACCCCAATGCAGGACTCGATCTCAGGATGCTGGGATCATACCCTGAGCTGAAGACAGATGCTCAACCACTAAGCCACTCAGGCATCCCACAAAATAATACTTTTAAAAACATTATACAGGGGCGCCTGGGTGGCTCAGTCAGTTAAGCATCCAACTTTTGGGGATCCCTGGGTGGCTCAGCAGTTTAGTGCCTGCCTTTGGCCCAGGGCGTGATCCTGGAGTTCCGGGATCGAGCCCCGCGTCGGGCTCCCGGCCTGGAGCCTGCTTCTCCCCCCTCTGCCTGTGTCTCTGTTTCTGTCTCTCTCTCTCTCTCTCTCTCCATCTATCATGAATAAATAAATAAAATCTTAAAAAAAAAAAAAGCATCCAACTTTTGATTTCAGCTCAAGTCATGATCTCAGGGTTGTGAGTTTGAGCTCCATGTCCGGCTCCACGCTGGGCATGGAACCTGCTTAAAATAAAATTCTCTCTCTCTCCCTCTCCCTCTATCCCCCACCCTAAAAAAAGAAAAGTGTCATAAACCACTGGGTAAAATGCAAGAGATTAAAAATATGAATTAACTCTGACCTATATTTTTGTCCACAACAGCTTACCTAAATTAAATTCATGTTCTGAATACTTTTATACAATATGTAGCACATGTCAGAGTATAATGATATTATATCTCTAGCTCTTCCTTTAGACTGTAAACGCTGAGGGAAAGAATTCAACTTTGTCTCCTAACATTAGGCGATGGCAGGTAGGAGTGCAAACATGTTAATTGAACTCAATTCAGGTAGCCCCAAATCTACTGGCTCAGATATTTTGCAAAAAATAATACCTCCCGGCCACACACACACAAATATACCTAACAAACAGGTCACTACTAAAAAACAACAGTTGCAGAAAAGGGTTGGGAATGTAAAAGGTAAAGTCTATGAAATTGTTCTGCTCTTCTAAGGCACCACTATAACACAACAGCTAGAGCTACCAGGAAACTGCTAAAATGAAATGTAGGCATGAATCTAAAAGCGGAGAAATTTTACCATACATACATCAGTACCAAACTAACAACAATACTCATATAAAGCTAATATTATTTAGAACTTTTTTATGCAGGCACTGGTATTTTTTTTTTTTTCTCATTGAATCCTTATAACCCTATGATGACTTTGCTCTCATTAACTTCATTTAACAGTTGAGGAAAAGTGCTGACACACCTATCAAGTAGCTACAACAAAATTCACAGACTCAGTTCTGGTTCCAAAGCAGCCCTTGCTCTCAACCAACTAATCTAAACATTTTGTCAGTCACATCTACCTTAATTTCCATTTCTGTTAATAATTGACTCCTTAATGTTCCTTTTATCTATTGGTTTTTACAGAAATTCATCTGGCTTCTAGCGAAAACTACGTCATTTGAGTTTATCCTCAAATACCATTTAAAATACAGGTGTCTCCAACCCTTTCGTGTCTGAGCTTAAATTCTTTATTTCATCTATGATATTTTTCTTTTTTAAAGATTTATTGAGGGCAGCCTGGGTGGCTCAGCGGTTTAGCGCCGCCATCAGCCCAGGGCCTGATCCTAGGAACCCAGGATCGAGTCCCAAGTCTGGCTCCCTGCATGTCTCTCATGAATAAAGAAATAAATAAAATCTTTAAAAAAAATAAAGATTTATTGATTTATTGATTTTGAGAGAGAGAGAGAGATTGCATACATGCACACAAGCAGGGGGAAGGGGCAGGAAGAAGAAGCAAACTCTGCCCTGAGTGCAGAGCCTAACGCAGAGCTCTGTCTCATGACCTTGAGATCATGACCTGAGCCAAAATCAAGAGCTGGATGCTTAATCAACTGCCACTCAGGCCCTCCTTCTTTATGATCTTAATATCAAAATAGAACCTTAGATTTGGAAAGGTTGTTAAAAGCTATCTTCTCCAATTTAATTCAATTCAACAAATATTTTCTGAATGTCTTCACTGTACCAGGCACTAAAAGTACAGGACAGAACAAACCAGACACAGCCTCTGTCCTCATAAAGCTTAGTCAACTATGAAGCCAGGAGGAAGTAAACCACAAGTAACTACAAGTATGAATGTATATATATGCAGGTACACACACACACACATTCTCTCTTATTTGTTCCACTTTTTCCTTTACTTTGAATACCTTTCTCTAGGTTAAAGCCAACCCTTACTGTTACGCTAATTTCCTCCCTTCACATCTACTCAACAGCATCCCTGTAGAAAACCCAACTATCCTATACCCACCCCCATCCACATTTCCTTCTCTACTGGATCATTCTCACCAATATATAAACATGTTATTATTTTTCACCCTTAAAAAAAACCTCTCCGGACGCCTGTGTGGCTCAGTGGTTGAGCACCTGCCTTCCACTCAGGGCATGATCCCGGGGTCCTGGGATCAAGTCCCATATTGGGCTCCTTGCAGGGGCCTGCTTCTTCCTCTGCCTCTGCCTCGCTCTGTATCTCTCATGAATAAATAAAATCTTTATTAAAAAAAAAAAGCCAAAAACCTCTCTACTTCATGTCTCCCCTTCAGATTCCACCCCTATTTTTCTCCCTCCCTTTACAAGAAAATTCTTTGAAAGAAGTGTCTGTAATCACTATCTCCAGTTTCTCTCCTCTGACCCCCTCCTGAACCCACACTAATAAGTTCTGTCTTACCACTCCATCAAAACTGCTAGTCTTTGGGACGCCTGAGTGGCTCAGAAGTTGAGCGTCTGCTCAGGGCACGATCCCGGGGTCCTGGGACTGAGTCCTGCATCAGGCTTCCTGCAGGGAGCCTACTTCTCCCTCTGCCTGTGTCTCTGCCCCTCTTTTTGTGTCTCTCATGAATAAGTAAAATCTTAAAAAAAAAAAAAAAACTAGTCTTCAAATCACCAATAATTAAATAAGCACATTGTGGGGTGCCTGGGTGGCACAATTAGGTGTCTGACTCATGGTTTTAGCTCAGGTCATGACCTCGGGGTCATGAGATCAAGCTCCACACCAGGTTCTGTGCTCAGCATAGAGTCTGCTTGTGTTTCTCTCACCCTCTCTCTCTGCCCCTCCCCCCCAACTCTCTCTCTCAAATCTTTAAATATATATATACAAATAAGTAAATAAATAAGCACATTGTTAATCCAATGATACATTATCATTCCTCTTCTTGATTTAACAGAAACATCTGACATGGTTAACCACTCTCCTTGAAACACTTTCTTCGACTCTGGGACAACACACAGACATGGTTCCTCCTGTCTTCTCCATTCAGTCTCAGTCTCCTCTGTAATTCCCCCTCATCTCCCTGATTTAAAACACTAGACTAACCCCTAGGCTCAGTTGTCAGACCTTTCCCTTTCTATCTACACTTAGGCAATTTCATTCCATCTCGTGGCTTAAGAACCATCAAAATGCTGGCAGCTCCCAAATTAGTATCTCCAGACTTTACCTTTCCTCTGAATGCCAGATCCAAATATGCAACTACCTATTCAACATCTCCTATGGGTTGTCAAACAGGCATCTCAAATTTCACATGTCCAAAACTTGCACTCATCCTCCCTACCCAATAACCCCCATCACCATGCCAGGAAAACCTTTCTAAATCTGAACCTTCCTCATCTCAATCAATGGCAATTCCATCTTCCCAACTGCTTAGGCCAAAAACGTTGTCATCATTCTTGACTCCCTTCTTTTTCTTACACCTGTTATCAACTCCTGATGACTGTACCTCCAAAAAACACCCAAAATCTATCTACCTCTCATTTCAATTGCTAACTACCACTCTGGTCCAAAATAACGTATGTATCACCTGGATCATGGCAACAACCTCCCAATCTTGCTTTAGTCCTTGCTTCTAGTCTACTCTCAATGTAGCAGCCAGAACGAGTCTATAAAATACCAAGTCAAATAATATCATGCTTGTGCCCAAAATTCTCTAAAAGCTTCTCTTCTCAGTTTTCCATGGTCTGGCTCCATCGTCCTTACACCTCTGATTTCACCTCCTATAACCAGAAGACTATATAATTTGCCATCCAAACCAAGACACTACTAGGAGTGCAAGTGGGCATTATTAATAATTTCATCAAGACAAGGGATGCCTGGGTGATTGGGCAGCTGCCTTCAGCTCAGGTTGTGATCCCGGGGTCTGGGATCGAGTCCCACATTGGGCTCCTATGAGGAGCCTGCTTCTCCCTCTGCCTGGGTCTCTGCCTTTCTCTCTCCATAAATTATGTGTCTCTCATGAATAAATTAATCTTTAAAATAATTTTTTAAAAAGTAATAATTTCATCAAGACAAGAGATGTAAACAAGGACATGTAATCACTCTACTACTTGCTCCCTCTTTCATTCTGTTCCATCTATGTTCTCAAACTTGCTAGGTATACTTTCACCTTTGTACTTGGTCACCTTCCAAATCTCTTACTTCCTTTAGGACTTCTTACTCAAAAGTCTTCTTCAGTGAGATCTTTCTTGGACACCTTATCTAAAAGGTCAGCCCCTACTCTTTCACACACTCGTATCTCTTCTCCACAGGAGAGATTTTTGCCTAATTTGTTCCCTGCTGTATCTGCACTGACTAGAACAAAACCTGTCATATTACAAGCATTTCACTCTGTATTTGGTAAATGAATATATGAATGAATAAGAGATATTTCAATAACATACTCTTGTTAGAGATTTCATAACCAGAATGGATATAACATAGGAAGAACAGGAATATGGCCTTTGGTAGATAAGAAAAAAACAAGTGAACAGTATGAAATTATCATTAAATGTTAACTAAAATAAGTACCCCATACTAAAAACATTAATACCTGGAAGTTTCACAAAAGACTTAAAAGAAAAACAAAGAAAGATGCTCAAAATTCTCATTTATTCCTTACTTCCTAGAAAGTAATTTCCAGGGACACCTGGGTGGCTCAGCGGTTAAGCATCTGCCTTTGGTTCAGCGCATGATCCTGGAGTCGTGGGATCGAGTCCCACATTGGGCTCCCTGCATGGAGCCTCCTTCTCCTTCTGCCTATCTCTCTGTGTCTCTCATGAATAAATAAAATCCTTAAAAAAAAAAAAAAGATAATTTCCAAACTCCTTAGTGTAATACTCAAGGGCCAATCTTGCTTTAATCCACACTTCCAATCCTATCTCACACAATTTTCCTATATAAAATCACTTGTTCCAGCGAAATCTGCCTTTTCATTTTTATTTTCACCTCACCTTCATATTATTAAATTATTATTTACATAAGACCTCAACTTAATTACTTACTTGTTCTAATTTCCAAGGCCTGGCTCAGTAAAACCTCCTTTCCCAACCATATAGTATGCCCCCAGTGATAAATTCCAACTCTCAACTCTTAGTGTTGCTTATCCATACTACTAATTTGAAACTTTTTATTTTTCGCCTTTATTGTCTATACCCTGTCCTTCCACCAAAAATGACAGGTCTCAGGGCAGCCCTGGTTTAGCGCCACCTGCAGCCCAGGGCATGATCCTGGAGACCCTGGATCGAGTCCCACATCAGGCTCTCTGTATGATGCCTGCTTCTCCCTCTGCCTGTGTCTCTGCCTCTCTCTCTCTCTCTCTCTCTCTCTATCTCTATGAATAAATAAATAAAATCTTAAAAAAAAATGACAGGTCTCCTCAAAGGCTGAGAGCATCTTTTAGATAGATTCCCAGCCCCCAATACCATGAGCAAACACAAGTACTCAATTATATACACTAACTGAATTGTCAGAAGTTGCCCTGCACAAAAGAACATAAGTAAAATAAAAGATTTTAGGGATGTCTGGTGGCTCAGTGGTTGAGTGACTGCCTTTGGCTCAGGTCATGATCCCTGGGTCCTAGGATGAGTCCCACATCAGGCTCCCCGCAGGGAGTCTGCGTCTCCAACTCTGCCTATGTCTCTGCCTCTGTGTGTCTCTCATGAAAAAATACACAAAATCTTTTTTAAAAAATTTAATAAAATCAAATAAAAAAAAGATTTCAAATTAACACTATCTAACAATAACAATTTTTTCCTGAAATTTGCAAGCATTTTCCAAGTTAGGTCATTTCTTTTTGGAGTAGTCAAAAATGAGACTGGAAATCTATTAACTTCAGTTCCACTTACTACATTTTCTACAAAAATAAAATTCATTATACCCATGCATGTTAAATCAAATTTTAAGCTTTTCAAAGTCTCACGTTATGAAGACTTATCACTGAGAGGCCAGTGGGAAGATTTTAGTTAAAGAAGGAAAGCACAATAGGTTTCTGTATCCTTCCACAATGGTATAGAGCAGGGCCTGGCAAACTACAGCCTGTGGGCCAAATTCAGGAGAGGCCTGATTCTATAAATAAAATTTTATTGGAACACAGCCATACCCATTTGTTTGTATTTTATCTATGGCGGCGTTCTTGCTACAGTGGCAGAGCTAAATAGTTGCCAGACTTCTCCAGAATCCATATGGCCCACAAAGCCTAAAATAGTTACTACCTGGCCCTTTACAGAAAGTTTGCCAATTCTTGATAAGCAAGCATAGTTACTTACTCTGATACAGAGCATAGAGGAAGAACAGCCTGAAATGTGTGAACTAGGAAATATGCTCCGAGGATGGATGTATTTACATGTTAGCAACTATGCCTGAATGAACTCCTATGACTCAAGAGGACTCAAAGTAGGGAAAAAATGATTTCAAATGTTTTATGAAATGAGAATCATGTTTCATGTTTTCTCTGCTGAAAATACCTAATTAAAGTTAGTGATAGATATATAATAGTTCTACACTTTAACAGCCAGACTTCAAGTAAACAAACTAATCATCTTTATTAACCTAATAAACTCAGGAATAACTTTGTGAGATAGCCAGTAAGAGATGATCACCTGCTACTTTCTTATTTTAGAGACTGCTTCAAACAACATGGCAGAAAGAATACCAAAATTGGGGTCAGAAGATCTGAGGCATTTATTTATTTATTTATTTATTTATTTATTTACTTATTTACTTATTTATTTATTTAAAGATTTTATTTATTTATTCATGAGAGACACAGAGAGAGAGGCAGAGGGAGAAGCAGGCTCCATGCAGGAAGCCCAAAGTGGGACCCGGTCTCCAGGATCACGCCCTGGGCTGAAGGCGGCACTAAACTGATGAGCCACCCAGGCTGCCCGATCTGAGGCATTTAAGACTGGGCTTTGACACTTACTGGCAGTGTGACCTACTGGCAACTTAGTCACTTCAACTAAGTTTGTTTCCTCATCTTCAAACCTAGAGTGTCCCTGTCCCTCTCACATGCTAAGTTGTACAGTTCATATGAAATGACTATGAAGTATGAAGTATAAATGACTACAAAACATAAGCCACCATTCTTCTTGTCAATTAAAAGGTAATGTTTCGTGGATGGAACTGGAGGGTATGACTGAGTGAAATAAGTCAATCGGAGAAGGACAAACATTATATGGTCTCATTCGTTTGGGGAATATAAAAAATAGTGAAAGGGAATAAAGGGGAAAGAAGAAAAAAATGAGTGGGAAATATCAGAAAGGGAGACAGAACATAAGAGACTCGTAACTCTGAGAAACAAACTAGGGGAGGTGGAAGGGGAGGTGGGCAGGTGGTGGGGGTGACTGGGTGACGGGCACTGAGGGGGGCACTTGATAGGATGAGCACTGGATGTTATTCTATATGTTGGCAAATTGAACACCAATAAAAAATTTATATATATATATAAAAAAAGGTAATGTTTATCATTTCACAGGGACATAGCTCCATGTCCATCACATAACAGAATGACCAAAATGAAACTTTCCACGAAAGTGGGAAGTATCAGGCAGCCTGGGTGGCTCAGCAGTTTAGGGCTGCCTTCAGCCCAGGGCACGATCCTGGAGACCTGGGATCGAGTCCCATGTCAGGCTCCCTGCATGGAGCCTGCTTCTCCCTTTGCCTGTGTCTCTGCCCCCCTCTCTCTCTCTCTCATGAATAAATAAAAATCTTTTAAAAAAATAAAAATAAAATAAAGAAAGTGGGAAGTATCAAAGTCTTAGCTAAACAGGTTAGATTACTTGCTAAGATTATGGAATCTAAACTTGTAAAAGGCTTATTAAAAGTGAAAATAGGGATGTCTGGGTGGCTCAGCGGTTGAGTGCCTGCCTTCCACCCAGGGCGTGATCCTGGAGTGCCAAGATCGAGTCCCGTATCAGGCTCCCTGCACAGAGCCTGCTTCTCTCTGCCTATGTCTCTGCCTCTCTGTGTCTCTCATGAATAAATAAATATTTTTTTTAAAAAAGTGAAAATAAAGGCCAATAATCTTCAGTCTAAGAGCATTTTTAGAAACATAAATGCCACATGAGTATGGCTTTAAGATCTCAGAACAAAGCATGGTCTGCAAATATGTTAATGTGTCTAAGATGATCCAATTAAAAATCACGGAGATAATGACAACTAAATATAATGTGGGGTACTGGAACAGAAAAAGGACATCAGGTGAAAACTAAGGAAATCTAAATAACATATGAACTTCAGTTAATGTGTCAAGAGTGGTTCACTAACTTTAACAAATATACCAAGCTAATGTAAGATGTTAGTAACAGGCACAACTTGGTGCTGGGTATATGGAAACCCTTGTATTATCCACTCAATTTTTCTGTAAATTTTAAACGGTTCTAAAAAAATTAGGCATATTTTTAAAATTATACAAATAATACACTTCTAAGTCCAAGCATCCAATTTAGCAACTTTTTTTTCAGTAAGAAAAAGTATACTAACTTGAGAAAAGCATCTGAACACAGTGATTTATCACAATCTTGGGGCACCTGGGTGGCTCAGTGGTTGCGCCTTTGGCTCAGGTCGTGATCCCAGGGTCCTGGAATGGAGTCCCACATCAGGCACCCTACAGGGAGCCTGCTTCTGCCTATGTCTCTGCCTCTCTGTCTCTCATGAATGAATAAATAAAATCTTAAAAAAAAAAATTATCACAATCTTCAACAACCATCATCTAGAAAAAGGATTACCAGCTATATCACATGATTTTCCAGAATCCATTAACATATTGGTAACACATTTTAGTAGTCATTTTTTAAAAAAAGATTTTATTTTTAAGTAATCTCCACACCTAACGTGTGGCTTGAAATCACAACCCCAAGATCAAGAGTTGCATGCTCTTCCAACGGAACCAACCAAGGGCCCCAACCCATTTTAGTGTTTAAACTATCACACTGAAAACATTTTCTCTCTCAGTTTACTATGATCAGAAATGAATACAGATACTTCATAACAAAATTTCCACAGGTATGTTATATTCTGCACTAATTCCCAGTCAAGTGAAGAAGCAAGGCAAATATATTTCCTAGCCAGAACTGTTTAAGAAAAGTCTGTTTTTACATTGATTTCCATTTAAGACTAAACATTTAAGAAAGACATTAAAGCATTACTATAAATATAATATAGCATTACTATAAATAGTAATGGCTGAACTTGAAGAAAATTTTAATTGACGGGTGCTTACGAAATATACAGAATAACTACCACACATTTCAAGCTGTCACGTACTAGGCATCAACCAGGTGCTTTAACATGGATATTCTCCTTTAATCTGTGTGGCAGGTACTCTTACCGACATTTCACAGGTGAGAAAACTGAGGAAATTAAAGATCTGCCCAAGGTCAAGTTAGTAACTGGCAAAGCTGAGACTAGAATCCAGGTACATGTGGCTCACTGAGCTTTTACCACTACGCCATCTGTGAGTGCTGTAATTCACAGTCAAGGCCACTTCTAATTACCCCAATCTTGGGACAACTATTAATATGTGAGTCAGTATCAGGACAAGTCCCCCTTTCTTTGAAAGTTTCACTGTCTGACAAATTCAGGCTTAGGCAGACTTCAAGACTACATAAATAACCTATATCCCCTTGGGGCAATGCTGCCTTCAGCCCAGGGTGTGATCCTAGAGACCCAGGATGAGTCCCTCATCGGGCTCCCTGCATGGAGCCTGCTTCTCCCTCTGCCTGTGTCTCTGCCTCTCTCTATCTCTCAAGAATAAATAAAATCTTAAAAACAAAACAAACAAAAAAAACCTATATCCCCTCAAATTCTATGAAAGAAATATCAAAGTTGGGGATCCCTGGGTGGCTCAGCGGTTTGGCGCCTGCCTTTAGCCCAGGGCACGATCCTGGAGTCCCGGGATCAAGTCCCGTGTCATGCTCCCGGCATGGAGCCTGCTTCTCCCTCCTCCTGTGTCTCTGCCTCTCTCTTTCTCTCTGTGTCTATCATAAATAAAAATAAGTAAATAAATCTTTAAAAAAAAAGAAATAGCAAAGTTTAGAAAAAGTTACTAGAGATTAATTCCTTAAATCCCTCTTTTTACACTTTCTAGCTTATCTCCCACCATTTCTTCACTTCCCCAGAAGCAGCTGCTGCTGCCATACTATATCCTAAAGTCTCCAATATGAGGAGATCCTATTATACAGGCTGCCAAAGGCCCACAGCCTCCATATGCTCAAGTGAACTCAGATATATCCTTCAAAGCCCAGCCCCCAAATCTCTTCTCTCTGTGAAGCTCCTGAACTGCTCCTGCCAACAGAGTGCATCCCTTCCTTCCTAAGACACTAAATAACAATGAACCACGAAATAGGAAGGTTACTCTATTTTCTTTTTCTTTCTCTTTTTTGGGGGGTAGACTCTACACCCAACACGCAGCCTGAACTCACAACCCTGAAATTAAGAGGACGTTTAACTGAGCCCACCCAGGTGCGCCCCAAAAGTTACACCATTTAAAAATCTTTCAGTCCTTCTATTTGCATCATAGAGAAAATCTAAGCAAAGCGCCACTTTGTCTTCAATACTTCTCTAACACTTTGCTAATTTCTCCTTTTAATTGAAGGATAGCAGGAATCAAATCCAGCATCCTTTAAAATTTTATTTATTTATTTATTTATTTATTTATTTATTTATTTATTTATTTATTTATTTCCAGAGACAAGCAGGGTGAGGGGTAGAGGCAGAGGGAGAGAATCTTTTTTTTTTTTTATGAAGATTTTATTTATTTATTCATAGAGACGGAGAGAGAGGCAGAGACACAGGCAGAGGGAGAAGCAGGCTCCATGCAGGGAGCCCGACATGGGACTCGATCCAGGGTCTCCAGGATCACGCCCTGGGCCAAAGGCAGGCGCTAAACCGCTGCGCCACGAGGGCTGCCCAGAGGGAGAGAGAATCCTAAGCAGTCTCCACATTCAGTGCAGAACTCCACACGGGACTTGATTTCAAGACCACGAGACCATGACCTGAGCTAAAACCAAGAGTCGAACAATTAATCAACTGAGCCACCCAAGCACCCCAAACCCAGCACCTTCTGCAAACAGTAGCTAGCTAGGTTTCATAACAGTGTTTTGTTTTTATTATATTTAAGTTGCTTTCTATTTAGGATATGAGGTGTTAGCCTTTCACTATGATAATAACACAAAGTTTCTTTAAAGATATTTTTAAAGTGTGTCCACAAAAGACGACAAATAAATAATAGTAGAAGTAGGATGCAGATTTGGGAAAAATTATGTTATTCAAGGATTAAGCATGGGAATTATTTTTATTTCTTATTTTTATTTTTTTAAAGATTTATTTATTTGTGATAGACATAGAGAGGCAGAGACACAGGAGGAGGGAGAAACAGGCTCCATGCCGGGAGCCCGACCTGGGACTTGATCCCAGGACTGCAGGATCGCACCCTGGGCCAAAGGCAGGCGCTATACCGCTGAGCCACCCAGGGATCCCCGGGAATTATTTTTAGATACTGATGGTTACACCCTGACAGAACTGCCAGTTACTTTTTTGTTGTTGCTCATTATATAGGTACTTAGAGTACTTACATAATATTCATGGTAACCTGATATGGCAAAAAAAGACATGACTGCCAATTTTTAATGATCTACCACAATATTAGCTCCCATATTTTATCAACCAAATATTTTAAATTTGAAGATTTATTTTAATTACCTACTACTTCTCACGGCTCTAACCAATCCATACATGACAAAAATATCCCTTGAAAATATTTTCATAAATATAAATAACCATCTTGAATTACCAGGAATTTTCTACATGTTTCCCCTTATAAAAGTTAACCTCCTTCAGTGCAAAAACAGTTTATTACTCATTTTATAATGTTTTGTTAAAGTATATGACCTAGGGCAGCCTGAGTGGCTCAGTGGTTTAGCGCCGTCTTCAGCCCAGGGCGTGATCCTGGAGACCAGGGATCAAGTCCCACATTGGGGGACTTCTTACATGGAGCCTGCTTCTCCCTCTGCCTGTGTCTCTGCCTCTCTCTGTCTCTGTGTCTCTCATGAATAAATAAGTAAAATCTAAAAAAAAAAAAAATTATATGACCTAGAAATTGTCAAGGTATTAAAAATAATGAACTGATTTCTTTCCAAAATATGGACAGACAAGGAACGCCTGGGTGGCTCAGCAACTGGGAGTAGTCCCAGGGTTCCAGGATCAAGTCTTGCACTGGGCTCCCATGAAGAGCCTGCTTCTCCCTCTGACTATGTCTCTGCCTCTCTACATGTCTTTCATGAATAAATAAATAAGGAGATCCCTGGGTGGCTCAGCGGTTTAGGCCTGCCTTTGGCCCAGGGCGTGATTCTGGAGTCACAGGATCAAGTCCCGTGCCGGGGTCCCTGCATAGAGCCTGCTTCTCCCTCTGCCTGTCTCTGTCTCTGTCTCTGTCTCTGTCTCTCTCTCTCTCTCTCTCCCCTCATGAATAAATAAATAAAATCTTTAAAAAATATATTTCTAAAGAATGGACAGACAAGCACAGTAAGCTTAACATACTTCCCTCATTGATTCAACAAATGTTTTTGTTAAACATCTACAATGTGATAGGCACTGATGAACAAGACAGGTCAGGTCTGCTGCTCTTGAGGGGCCCATGTTGTCTTATTATATATGATAATAACATTTCTGGGGATGCCTGAGTGGCTCAATGGTTGAGCATCTGCCTTCTGCTCAGGGCATGATCCCGGAGTCCTGGGATCAAGTCCCACACGGGGCTCCTGCAAGAAGCCTGCTTCTCCCTCTGCCTGTGTCTCTGCCTCTCTCTGTCTCTCATGAATAAATAAAACCTTTTTTTTTTAATTTTATTTATTTATGATAGTCACACAGGGAGAGAGAGAGAGAGGCAGAGACACAGGCAGAGGGAGAAGCAGGCTCCATGCACCGGGAGCCCGACATGGGATTTGATCCCAGGTCTCCAAGATTGTGCCCTGGGCCAAAGGCAGGCGCCAAACCGCTGCGCCACCCAGGGATCCCGAATAAATAAAACCTTAAAAAAAAAAAAGGACTTGGACAGAAATACGTATAATTATTAATACAAATGTATTCTCACTTGTTCCAGTTCAAAAACCTTACTTTTTGAAATATTACTTGAAACCATTACTAATGTAACTGGGAATGTTAAACAAGATTAAGTTTGAAAAAACTAAGCTATGGTACACTTCTGCCATCAAATACCACATAATTATTAAGGACACAGAGGTACACAGAAAGGTGTCCATCGTCTACCATTACATGAAAAAACCACACTGCAGAAAAATACACATGGTGAGACCCCAGAGATAGCTAAAAGGCAAACACTTGAACAAGACTACCTGGACTGAAATCTCAGCTTTGCCACTCACTAGCTGTCAACCTTTGGTAATTACTTCTCCTTGCCACACTTTTTTCATCTACAAGTAGATATAAAATAGAATCTAATTCATAAGGTATGTTCATAATTGGGTTGTGAAGGCTGAACAAGTTAATATATCTAAGGGCACCTGGGTGGTTCAGTCAGTTAAGTCTGACTCTTGATTTTGGCTCAGGTCATGATCTCAGGGTTGTGAGATCAAGCCCTGAGTAGCTGCGTTCTCCACTGGGCATGGAATCTGTTTAGAATTCTCACTACAGGGCAGCCCAGGTGGCTCAGCGGTTTAGCGCCGCCTTCAGCCCAGGGCCTGATCCTGGAGTCCTTGGGATCCCGCACCGGGCTCCCTGCATGGAGCCTACTTCTCCCTCTGCCTGTGTCTCTGCCTCTCTCTCTGTGTGTCTCTCACGAATAAATAAAATCTTAAAAAAAAAAAAGAATTCTCATCGCACTATGGGAGTACAAGTGTTAGCTATCATTTACGGGGGAAAAAAAAGAAAAAACCAATACATATATAGTATATGCATATATATGTGGGAAAGAAAAGCTTTCATCTTTTTGCCTTTTTTAAAGTTTATTTTTTTTTAATAATCTCTATGCCCAACGTGGGGCTTGAACTCACGACCCTGAGATCAAGAGCTGCATACTCTTCTAAGTGAGTGAGCCAGGTGCCCCTTTTCTGCATTGTTTTTAGGTGGGGTTTTTTTTTCTTTTTTTTTTTTTTTAAGATTTATTTATTTTAGAGACAGAGAGAGGGAGAGAGCACTCAAGTGAGCGAATGGGGGAGGGGACGAAGGAGAGGGAGAGATAATCACAAGCAGACTTCATGCTGATCACAGAACCAGATGCCAGGGCTCAATCCCACAACCCCAAGATCAAAACCTGAGCCAAAACAAAGAGACGATTAACTAACCACCCAGGCGCCCCTTAAGTGTTTTTTTTTTTTTTTAAACAAAGAACATTATTTTAGTAATTTTAAAAAATGGAAACAGGGCAGCCCAGGTGGCTCAGTGGTTTAGCACTGCCTTCAGCCCAGGGCATGATCCTGGAAACCCGGGATCGAGTCCCACATCGGGCTTCCTACATGGAGCCTGCTTCTCCCTCTCTGCCTCTCTCTGTGTCTCTGCCTCTCTCTCTCTCTGTCTCTCATGAATAAATAAAATCTTTAAATAATAAAAATTAAAAAATGGAAACATAATAAAAACTTGGCACTACGCGCCCCCCATCCCCCTACTGAAAGATCTGCTTGTGCAATTACTTAAATACTCAGGATCAGACAAATTCTGTGAATAATTATATATTAAAACTGTGAAAATTTTCAAGTGCAACAAAAAGGACTTCTGGACATCATTCAACAATTACAAGCTATACACCAACAAGCAGAACTGCAATGGGATTAAAATTATGTCCTTTGATTTCCCAGAGGCAATAAATTATATGGAAATATGCACCCAATCTAGAAATAGGTTTCAGGAACTGAAACAATTAGATAAATCTCCATTAATTTTATTAGTCAGAAATTAAATACCACCAAATCTAATTTACTCCTATTCAACAATGTCTAATGACAACTCACTAAGACATATATAAACCTGGAGCTCAAGATAAACCAAATGATTTTTTAAAAACCTAAAATCCTTAGAACCCTTTGAGAACTTTCGAGAGACACCTCACATGCTTTAAGGAAACCTAAGCCCCCTGGATAAACTTAGCTTCATCCCTAAATACAGTGAGTGTATAAAACAAACAAACATAAGAGCAGAAAGAGAACTTTGAGCTTCAGCTGCATTTTCTGCTGAGTTGTAATACTTGTAAAGCCTGTTTCAAGATCCAAGAGTCCACCCTAAAAATTAGAGAAAGGATATAAATAGGCTGTCATGTTCATTTCATTACATTTACCAGAATGGAATCTTATAAAATTATAAATATTATCAAACGTCAAGCAGATTATCACTGTGTTTTACTTAAAAGGAACCTCCTGGACCATAAAGAAACTAATTCATTTAAACATCTTCTCAAAAAGAAATCAATCATTAAGATGCCTCCCTAGAATTATGGAATTCATAATTTTAACTAGTTTATGTAATGCCTACTAAAAGAGAAAGAACTCAGTAAATGTTAGTCATTATTATCATTAATGATGGAACAGAAACTTATTCATGAGGAGGCTTAATAGGACACTTTCCATCAGAATCAAAGTTGGCCCATCACAACCTTGAATACTTAGATATTAAAAAAAAAAAAAAAAACTTGGGGGCACCTGGGTGGCTCAATCAGTTAAGCATCTACCTTCAGCTCAGGTCATGATCTCAGGGTCCTGAGATTGAGCTCTGAGTTGGGCTCCTTAGCAGGGAGTCAGCTTCTCGCACTGTGCCTGGGTGCTCACAGGTGCGCACGCTCTCTCTCTCTCAAATAAATAAAATCTTGAAAACAAATGAACAAAAAACTTGGTTTTAAAGGACTCAAAGAGGGCAACCCCAGTGGCGCAGCGGTTTAGCGCCGCCTGCAGCCCAGGGCATGATCCTGGGGTCTTGGGATCAAGTCCCACGTCAGGCTCTCTGCATGGAGCCTGCTTCTGCCTCAGCCTGTGTCTCCGCCTCTCTCTCTCTCTCTCCATCTCTATGAATAAATAAATAAAATCTTAAAAAAAATAAAAAAATAAAGGACTCAAAGATTCCTTGGGTTCTAAGGGAGGTACTAAAGATAAAATAATTCTGCAAAAAGAATTCACCTAGTCTTTCTTAAGCTTTTCAATAAAGAAACCTGTATTTGCAAATAAACATTTTGCAATTCTGCCTTATGACTTTTAGACCTAGTGTATTTTTGTCAGGTAGTCATGACTTACAAAAAACAGAAGTAAAATCAAGAGATGGGGTCAGAGTTTTGCATTAGAAAACGAAAGGTGGGGGATCCCTGGGTGGCGCAGTGGTTTGGTGCCTGCCTTTGGCCCAGGGCGCGATCCTGGAGACCCGGGATCGAATCCCACGTCGGGCTCCTGGTGCATGGAGCCTGCTTCTCCCTCTGCCTGTGTCTCTGCCTCTCTCTCTCTCTCTCTCTCTCTCTCTCTGTGACTATCATAAGTAAATAAAAAAAAAATAAATAAAATAAATAAAATGTGTACACGATGCAGAAATTATTGGTCCTAGTTCCTTTAAAAATAAAAATACCATAAATAAAATAAATAAATGAATGAATGAATGAATGAATGTATGTCTTGGTTAGGATTCCTTAAGGAGTAAAAGTCAAAAATAATTCTATGCAAACACAGTTTGGGCAGTTCAGATGTAAAAATAAATAAATAAAATAAATAAAATCCTTCGTGCCTATGAAAAAATTAAACAGAGAAGGAATTATGTGTGGTACCAAAACAGAAATTGAATAGGAAAGAAATTTAATTAACCATTTGAGAAAATTTTTTCAAGTACTGGTCTTTCCATAGCAAGTAAGAGATGCCACTTACTTCAGATTTTCATAAAAAAAAAAAATCATACTTTACCCTGGAGAATCCTAAAGTGTAACCAACTCTGCCCAATATAATCATGAAAAAAAAATTTTTTAATTCAAAAATTAAAGTGAAATATTTTACTATTAGGAATATATCCACTTTCCCTCTTCAATTTTCTGTGATAATTAGAGGTACTTTTTCCAAATGCCATTATAAGGCAGCATCACCTTGTAAGGTGGCAAGTGCTCTGTGCCATCACTGGAAAGTAAGTAGCTCACAACTCACAGTGGAGCCAACTGGGTGAAGTGAGAAGTGACAACACTGTGACAGTGGTCAAGAAGGCACCAGTTGACTGAGGCTTGTTTTCAAGTCAGGGAGTGGTACCAAGGTGGAAAAGAGTGAAAGAGGATTGAGAGCTGGAGCACCAAAGATAACTAGCAATTATTGAATGAACCACGTTCCTGATGCTTTTCATATGCTATCACTTCTTTACACATGAGGAATCAGGTTTTAAAAAGTCAAATAACTTACTGCCTAATCATCCAGCTATCATGCAGCTGAGAATTCAAGACTAGATTCGGCGATTTGGCTGACTTCACAGCCCACCCTCATTTCCCCATGGTGCCTCTCTGGCTCTTCAGAATACTGACTTCAAGTTTCCTGTGGGCAATCTCACTGTAGTGAGCACTAGGAAGGGAGTGATATACCTGCAGGCAAATGATCACATACTATCACCTGGGGCAGCCTCAATTTTTCAATATCTTTTCATCCCAAGTTATCTTTACAATCTCTCCTCCCATTTTTCCATTTCACAGACCTAACATACTAGCCAGAAAAAGAAAAAACGTGGGGGAGGGGGGACCTGGGTGCCTCAGTGGTTGAGTGCCTGCCTTTAGCTCAGGTCATGATACCAGGGTCCTGGGATCAAGTCCCACATCAGGCTCCCCACAGGGAGCTTGCTTCTCCTTCTGCCTGTCTCTGCCTCTCTCTGTGTGTCTCTCATGAATAAATAAATGAAATCATTTTTTAAAAATGTAAACAAGACTTGGATATTGTATCTAATTTACAAATTCCTCTTCTTTGTTCACATTGTTCCTTCACCTGGAGCCCTTCTCCAATAACCCTATAACCAATTACATCTATGATTTTCGGTCCAGTTCAAATGTCATCTCCTGGGATGCCTGGGTGGCTCAGTGGTTGAGCATCTGCCTTCAGCTCAGGGTGTGATCCCTCCAATCCTGGAGTCCCAGGATTGAGTCCCACATCGGGATCCCTACATAGTCCTGCTTCTCCCTCTGCCTGTGTTGTCTCTGCCCCTCTCTCTGTCTCTCTCATGAATAAATAAATAAAATCTTAAAAAAAAAAAAAGTCCTCTCCTTCACACAGCATTCCCTGATCTTCCACTCTCCCATTTAGTAGTAGTATCTCCAAACTAAATCTTCTTTACCCTTTATACTGGTACCTCTATAAACAACTCATGAGTTTGATAAAGTTTTAAAATAATCACTCCAAGAGTGCTTGGGTGGCACAGTTCATTAAGCCTCAGACTCTTTTTTTTTTTTAAGATTTTGTTTATTTATTCATGAGCTACACACACAGAGAGAGGCAGAGACACAGGCAGAGGGAGAAATAGGCTCCATGCAGGGAGCCTGATGAGGGACTCAATCCCAAGTCCCCAGGATCACACCCTGGGCTGAAGGCAGCACTAACCTGCTGAGCCAACCGAGCTGCCTTCTTCTTCTTCTTTTTTTTTTTTTTAAGATTGTATTTATTTACTTGAGAGAGAATACAAGCATGGGGAGCAGCAGAGGGAAAGGAAGAAGCTCCCCATTGAGCAGGGATCCCGATGCAGGTCTCCATCCCAGAGCCCTAGGATCATGACCTGAGCTGAAGGAAGACGCTTAATTAACTGAGCCTCCCAGGTGCCCCAAGCCTCAGACTCTTGGTTTCAGCTCAGGTCATGGTCTCAGGGTTGTGAAATCAAGCCCCACAACTGTGTGGTGGTTTTGGTTCAAGCCTGCTGGGTTAGAATCCTACTTCCACAGACTGTGGGACTTTGGCAAGTTACTTAACCTCTATATACTTCAGTTTCTTCTTTAATAGGATCTACTACATAGAGTAGTGAGAATTTTATAGGTTAGTGAAAATAAAGCACCTACCATGGTGCCAGGCACACTGTTGGAGCAGAATGCATATTGGCCAGATACAGAATATGTGTCCCTTCAGCTGCTGAAGTGTAGCAGAACAAGTTAATTTATATTTTTAAGATTTTATCTATTTAAAAAAAATAAAAAGAAAAAAAAAGATTTTATCTATTTGAGAGAGAGATAGAGATAGAGGGAGAGAAGGAGGGAGGGATGGAGGGAGCAGGGATGGGGTAAGGGGGAAAGGAGACTGAAGCAGACTTCACACTGAGCACAGAGCCTAACACGGGGCCTGATCCCACCACTGTGAGATCATGACCTGAGTGGAAACCAAGAGTTTGATGTTTAACCAACCGAGCCACCCAGGCACCCCAGAACAAGTTACTTTATGGACTGAATGCCCTGTGCACAGTGGTCACTCAATTGTTTGTCAGTTCCCTGCTAAACAATTTTACATTAGATTCTAAAATTTTCATATTTTGATATAAAACATTTGATGTTTGGTATTTTGATACAGAAGATAGGTTGGAGGGTATGAACTGAGAAATGAATAAATACAAAAGTATAAAATTCTGAGTACAGCTCCAACACATATTGCATGTATTACTCTATGTGCAGGTTTAGAAGTCTATTGTCTTAAACCAGTGGTGAGGTTGTTTTATTTATTTTTTTTTTTAAAGACTGATTGAAGGTAGCCTGGGTGGTTCAGTGGTTTAGTGCAGCCTTCGGCCCAGGGTGTGATCCTGGGAACCCGGGATCAAGTCCCTGCACAGAGCCTGCTTCAGGTTCCCTGCACAGAGCCTGCTTCTCTCTCTGCCTGTGTCTCTACCTCTCTCTCTCTCTCTGTCTCTCATGAATAAATAAATAAAATCTTAAAAAATATATATAAAAGATTGATTGACTGATTGATTGATTTGAGAGAGCGAGAGAGAGCATGGGGTGGGGAAAGAGCAGGAGAGGGAGAGAGAAACTCAAGCAGGCTCCATGCTGAGCACCAGCCCATCACTGGGCTGTATCTTACAACCCTGAGATCACAACCTGAACCAAAACAAAGAGTCAGACACTTAACCAACTGTGCCCCCCAGGCACCTCTTGAACCAGGGCTGTTTAAAACGACCATAATGTGAGCCACATAGATGATAATACTTTTTGGTATTAAAAAGGCAAAAAAGAGATATTTTTTACAGAAAAAAAAGGAGGAGGCACATGGGTAGCTCAGTTGGTTGACGATCAGACCCTTGATTTTGGCTCAGGTATTCATATTGGGCTCCATGCTTAGCAAGGAGTCAGCTTGAGATTCTCTTCCTCTCCCTCTGCTCCTCCCTACGCTCACAGCTGTGCGTGTTCTTTCTCTAAAATAAATAAATAAATTTTCAAAAAATAAAAATAATCAAAAAAATAAATTAAAAAAAATAAAAGGGATCCCTGGGTGGCGCAGCGGTTTGGCGCCTGCCTTTGG
Organism: Nyctereutes procyonoides; assembly: GCF_905146905.1. NCBI lineage: Eukaryota > Metazoa > Chordata > Mammalia > Carnivora > Canidae > Nyctereutes > Nyctereutes procyonoides. The sequence continues at coordinate 39,909,149 of NW_026575020.1, forward strand.
CCCAGGGCGCGATCCTGGAGACCCGGGATCGAATCCCACGTCGGGTTCCCGGCATGGAGCCTGCTTCTCCCTCTGCCTGTGTCTCTGCCTCTCTCTCTCTCTCTGTGACTATCGTAAATAAATAAAAATTAAAAAAAAAATAAAATAAAATAAAAATAATCACTTCACTGATTACTTATTAATTACAAAGGAAAAAAGGTGCCTTTACAATATAAATCTAGTAGGGCACCTGGGTGGTTCAGTGGTTGAGCATCTGCCTTCAGCACAGGTGGTGATCCCAGGGTCCTGGGATCGAGTCCTGCATTGGGCTCCCCACAGGGAGCCTGCTTCTCCCTCTGCCTCTCAGTTTCTCATGAATAAATAAATAAAACTTTTTAAAAAACAATATAAATTTAGTAGCTATTACTTTATTCAAATTGTCAAATTTGCATCAATAATAAAACTGACATCTGGTGCCTCTGATGTGATACACTGAGACCTAAAATCAAGTACACAGCATTCCAACCAAACATGTTTAACCTGAATCTGATCATGCAGAAACATTCACACATATCCAAATTGAGGGGCATCCTACAAAACAACTAGTCTAGATACTTACTGTCACAAAAGACCCCCCTCTCCCCCAGTCTATTCCCTAAAAGCTGGAAAACGAGTCCAGATTCAACCAGGCAACTAAATGCAATGCAAGCTCCTTAAATGAATCTTGGGTCAAACACAAAACCAAGTATCTAAGCATAGTATTGTGACAACTGGGGAAATCTGAATAGGTACTATATATTAAACAATATTACACCCATGTTAAATTTGGTTGAGGAGGACAACTGAATTGGATATATATAGAAGAAAGCATTTGTTCCTGGGAAATATATACCTGTATTTACAGGTAAAGTGTCCTGATGGTATCTATAACTAACTGGAAAACAGTTCAGCAAAAAATGTGTCTACTAGTGCATAAAGCAAGCATAGCAAAATGTTAACAACTGTGGAATCTAGGTGAGGAGTACAAAGGTGTTATTATACTACTGTTGCAACTCTTCTGTAGGCTTACAATTTTTCAGAGTTGGGAAACAATACTTAAAAGTTATGGATTCAGGGGTTCTTGGCTGGCTCAGTCAGAAGAGCATGCAACTCCTTGTCTCGGGGTCAAGAGTTCAAGCCTCACATGGGTGTAGAAATTACTTTCAAAAAAAAAGTTATGGATTCAAAAAAACAAAATCAACAGAAAATAGGGAAAGGGGCAAAGATGACTTTGCACCTGTATTCTCCCTTCCAGAATTAACTGTTAACATCTTCATAGTTGCTTTTAGTCTTTAAAGAAAATTTACAGTATTATCCCCTTTGCGACCATCTCCACCCATTCTTATTGCCTTCCCGAAGTTGTGAAATTATGAGGCAGGGTATGCCCATTTTCAACTTTACCAAATAACTGCAAACATTATCTCCCAAGGAAGCTGTACCAATTTAAACTCCTACACTATTTACAATCTGTCCTACAAAGAAACTGTCCTATAGCAGTTTCTAAATTACCATTTTCAGGGGCATCTGGGTGGCTGAATGGTTGAGTGTCTGCCTTTGGCTCAGGTTGTAACCAAGGTTCTGGGATCAAGTCCTGTATCAGGCTTCCTGCAGGGAGTCTGCTTTACTCTCTGCCTATGTCTCTGCCCCTCTCTCTGTGTGTCTTCGTGAATAAATTTTAAAAAATCTTTTAAATAAAAAACTTTAAAAAAAAATAATAAATAAATAAATAAAAAAACCACTTTTAGCAACATCTTCACTAATGTTTGATACTATAAGACATTAAATCTGATATGAGATTAAATCTGATATGAGAAATTCAGTGTCCTTTATACCAACCTAGTATCACAAAGTAAAAGAACCTTGGCAAAATAAGAACTTCATCCAGAGACCTCTCCTTTTATCAATCATTGTAGAATGTTAAGGAAAATCAAACCTACATGGCAGCATGCCCTAAAAATGATCAGTCCCGGCATGAAACCAAATGTCCCACAAAAGCACTGCATAATGTTTGGGAAGTAAGTCTTGTCTTTTAAAAAATGTAAGATGAGGGTGCCTGGGTGACTCAGTCAGTTACGCATCTGCCTTCAACTCAGGTCATGATCCCAGGGTCTCCACAATGGGCTCCAAGCTCAGTGGGAGTCTGCTTCTCCCTCTCCTTCTACCCCTCTCCCCAGCTTGTGCTCTCTCTCTCTTTCACAGTATCTCTCTCAAATAAATTAAAAAATGTAAGATGAGAAATTTCTGGGTGGCTCAGCGGTTGAGCATCTGCCTTTGGCTCAGGGCGCAATCCCTGAGTCCTGGGATCGAGTTCCACATCAGGCTCTCTGCAGGGAGCCTGCTTCTCTGCCTGTGTCTCTGCCTCTCTCTGTCTGTCACGAATAAATAAATAAAATCTTAAAAAAAAAAAAGATGAAAAGGTTCAAATTCAATCCAGCATATGTAACCAAAAAAAATCCAGCATATGTAATACTATTTGCAATATTTTATTTTTTTATTTTTTAAAAATATCTTTTATTATTCATTTATTCATGAGAGACACACAGAGAGAAGAAGCAGGCTCCATGCAGGGAGCCTGATGTGGGACTCGATCCCGGGTCTCCAGGGTCAGGCCCTGGGCTGAAGGCAGCGCTAAACCACCAAGCCATCCGGGCTGCCCTATTTGCAATATTTTAAAAATAGATATTTTATTACTAGAAATAAGTAACCTAGCTCTTATAAATTAACTGATTCATTTACTCATTCATCAAGTATTTACTAAGTACTTGTTATGTGCCAGCCACTATTCCAGCACTGTGGCAAAGACAAAAATCCCTATTCTCACAGAGCTAACATTCTGATGGGAGACAAAAGTTAAAAAACGAATATGCAAATAACATATCAGATAGATACACGCTATTAAAAAAATCAAGGGGCAGGGGACAAAGAACGAGAAAGGAGGCAGCGTAAGGGCACAGAAAATACCAGGCCAGATCTCTCTAAGGCAATGATTTTGTAGTATGGTGTATTTGATTTAACTTAAACTATTTCAGCACCAATATCTTTTCATGAAATACTCTTCTTTACTTTTCTATACCCCCCCCTTCATTTTTTCCAGAAAAAAAGTTTGCTGCACTGGTTTCTCTATTATTGCTATTATTTTACAGGGGGAAAAAAATCTCACACAAGGTGTCGAAAGGCGCTTTACAAACAGTTGCAAATTTCAGTTCCATATATTCTAAAGAAATATTAAGAGTCACCAGTAAGTAAGGAGTCTGATGCCAAAATGCTATAAGAATTTAAAATGGAGGGATCCCTGAGTGGTGCAACGGTTTGGCGCCTGCCTTTGGCCCGGGGCACGATCCTGGAGACCCGGGATCGAATCCCACATCGGGCTCCCTGCATGGGGCCTGCTTCTCCCTCTGTCTGTGTCTCTGCCTCTCTCACTCTCTCTCTCTCTCTCTCTCTGTGACTATCATGAATAAATAAATAAAATCTTAAAAAAAAAAAAGAATTTAAAATGGAATTTCGAGAAAATGATTTACCAATTCTCCAACTCTATCACCTGCACTTTTACTTTCTATCATATATGAAAAGAATAATAGTAACAAGAAAATATATTTGAAGAGAGATCCTATGGTTTTTACTTAAGGATAAAAGAACTAGAATATCTCCCTCTTTAAAAGCCACAATACCCACATGATTTAAAGAAAATCAGCACATACTAAAATTTCCTTTCACGGGATTACACAAGAGTTTAGGCAGCTTCAACCACTTAGAACTAGGAGGTGCCTTCTACAAAAATCTAAGGGCCGAAGTAGTCACTTCCCTTTTTTCCCCTCAGATTATTTTGCTGATTCCCCAGAACCCTGAATAAAGTACCTGCAGTCTTTCAAAATTACTCTGACCCAGTCAAATCTTACTTTTCTGTGTACAAAATTCCTTCTTTCATCTATACTATAATCCTATCTGCCTTGTCTTTCTAAAAAAAAAAAAAAAAAAAATTTCAAATATCCTTCCAGGCTGACCCCCCAACACTTTTTTCTATTTCCGATATTTTATAAATCTTTTTTGTGCCATGGATCTCTTTGGTAGTCTGACGAAGCCTCTGTACTCTCTCAGATTGATTTTATTTTTTCTTTTTATTTGATTTGATTGATTGACTGTAATCTCTATGCCCAATGTGGGGCTTGAACTCAGGACCCTGAGATGAAAAGTAGCTCAGTATCAACTGAGCCAACCAGGTGCCCCTCAGATTGCTTTTAAATGAAATTAAAAGAGTTAAATACATGATATTACAAAAGAAACCAATTATACTGAACTATTACTTAAAAACTGTAATTTGAAAAAAAACTGTAATTTGGTAATGTAGGTGCAGCTTTATCATCACATTAAATAACAAGATCTAAATGTGTCTAATAATGCCATAAATTCAAAAAAATATATAAGCATAAATGATATTCTGAGAGATCTGTAAAAACTGTACACGATACAAAAATATTTGTAATTTTAATTGGTGACAAAGTCACAGGCGTTGCTAGTTCCACTGAGGTTTGTTGCCTACATTCATGATTGAAGGCACTAATAAATTAGTTATAAAATAATAAAAACATGTGATTTTATCCCCATTCTAGTTCAAAAATCCCCTATATTCTATCCACCAACTGGTGAAATCCCAGGTTAAAACCCTTCCTAGGGGATCCCTCGGTGGCGCAGCGGTTTGGCGCCTGCCTTTGGCCCAGGGCGCGATCCTGGGGACCCGGGATCGAATCCCACATCGGGCTCCCGGTGCATGGAGCCTGGTTCTCCCTCTGCCTGTGTCTCTGCCTCTCTCTCTGTGACTATCATAAATAAATAAATTTAAAAAAAAAACCCTTCCTAGTTCAAAGCTGTGCTTAAACTGACTTGTGTCACAAATTTTAAAATAAAAACAACGATTCCTCCTTTGACCTCTCATCGGAACATATCATCATGCCTGTTTTTCCACAGACTTATACACTTTATACACATAAACACTGTTTATCTCTATGGTTTGCCATGCCAGCACACATTTAAATTTGACAATCAATAAAAGGTGAAGTTCAAGGAAAGGTGATGGAAGCAACCAACAGTCCCCCACTTCCAAGACATCCAACATAACAGCAAGTGGAAAGATGCCAAGTGTACTGTGTGTGTTCTTCGTAGGTGGGCTGCCCCCAGACCCATGAATCTAGCTTGTCAAGAGTCCCCGAGGCACGACATCTCCACCAGCGGCACTCAGAAGATATGCCACCTCCTCCTCGCCTCCTATGCTCAGTTCTCTACCTGCCAGGTCGCTCGCCTGTGGCTCCCACCCGAAGCCGCCCCGCGGTTCTCTGGTCCTTTCCCATCCCATCCCCCACGCGTCCCTCCCTCCCGTCTCCCCAGGCGGCCCTGGCCCCTGGGCGCCGCCACAGCTGTCCCCTGAGCCTAACTATGTGCCCCCACACCCCCACTTCCACCGATACAAGAGGGAAGGGCTCAGGGCACAGGGGTCAGCTGAACTGGGCGGCCCGGCCATTAGGCGCAGGCTGCGGCCCTAGGCCGGAACAGCCCGGCCGCCAGGCAGCGGGCTGCGGACTCTGCGCTAGTTAACCGGAGACGCGCACTCACCACGGGGATCACACGGAGGAGGGCACCCAGGTCTCTGCCGCACCGCCACTCGGCCTCGGAGCCGTCGCCCTCGCTGCGAACTGCCGCCGCCGCCGCCGCCGCCACTTCTCGCTAGCTGGCTTCCCTGCGTCCTGCGGCGGCGCTGCCGCCACGCCATCGCGCGTGCGCGGCGCCGCAGAGGCCCCTGGGACTGGTGGTTCGCGCGCGTGGTCAGAGCGGCCCTTCCGCTTCAGCCAGCCCGGTGGGCCCCCGGCTGGAGCGGTAGTGGGCGGCGGCCGTAGTACAGCCAAGCGCCTTCCGGAAAATTGTTCCTCAGCAGACGCGGGACGTTGCTGCCGCCTGCGGTGCTGCTGGGAAGGAAAAACCCGCCTGGGCAAGTACTTGTAAAACACTTCGGAGCATTCACGTTTTCGGTAACAAGTGTCACTTGCCCAGGACACATCACTGACTCTTGCGTGTGCGGATACACACACACACCTCCTCTCTCTTCCGGTTAAAAGTTTCGCGAAGTGCCTTCAGTGGTATCTGGATTTTTCAGTCTTAAACCTGATTTCCCAGTCCTCATTTTATGCTTTTATTGACTCTAAATTTGACGGTACAGTTGTGGTTTGTGTGTTTTTTTTTTTAAGATTTTATTTATTCATGAGAAACACAGAGGCAGAAACATAGGCAGAGGGAGAAGCAGGCTCCCTCTGACCATATAGTTTTTTTTAAATTGATTTATCTGATAAATTTTTATTTTACAGAAATAATTTAGGTTTATTCAAATGTCAGGTGAACAGAGCTGAACAGTCAACCTTAAGAGTCGGAAGACACCTTAATGGTCATGAAGTCCAATTTCCCGCCCAGGTAGGAATTCACTCTTGTACATTCCAGCCAGATGGATCTTCCGCCTTCTCTTTTTAAATTTTTTTTGATTTTTATTTATTTTATGATAGTCACAGAGAGAGAGAGAGAGAGAGAGAGAGAGAGGCAGAGACACAGGCAGAGAGGGAGAAGCAGGCTCCATGCACCGGGATCCCGACGTGGGATTCGATCCGGGGTCTCCAGAATCGCGCCCTGGGCCAAAGGCAGGCGCCAAACCGCTGCGCCACCCAGGGATCCCCCACCTTCTCTTTCCACAGTTCGAATTTCAGGGCGCTCACCGTCTTACCGCAGATAGCCTGCTCCACTCTTGGACTGCTCTAGAAGTTAGAAAGTTCTGTCTTAGGTGGAATAGGCTTCCCTTTTACTTCCTTCCACTGCTTGTAGTTCTGATAATGTTTTCCATCCGACAGTCTTTCAAAAAATTGAAAGCAATGATTATGCCCTCCAACACTGGGAGTGTCTCCAGGCAAACAAAAAAGTACTACTACTGAGTTTTCCAACTATTTCAAATGTGAATCAGCTCCCGGACTGCTTTCCATTTAATCATTCGCCTTGATGTATTGCCTTAAAAATTGTCAAAATTTGCTTCGTGTTATTGCCTCATTTTATTACCACAATAGCGTTCTATAGTTAGCTGGTCAGGTATTATGGCTACTATATTGCCCTGCACCTGAAGAATTCAGTTCAATCAAAGAGTATTTATCAGTATTTTAAAGCCCAAAGGGGCACCGGGGTGGCTCAGTGGTTGAGTGTCTGCCTTTGGCTCAGGTCCTGATCCAAGGGTCCTAGGATCCAGTTCCACATCAGGCTGCTTCTCCCTCTGCCAATGTCTTTGCGTCTCTCTGTGTGTCTCTCATGAATAAATAAAATCTTTTAAAAACATGTTTAAAAATAAAAATAAAGCATTGCCCAAAGCACCAGGGGAATGAAAAAGCAGCAAGACACAGTTTACAATCTAGGCTGAAAGAGTAACTCACACAGATTAAAGATCATAATAATAAGCTGAGGTATAGAGCTCTATGAGAATCACGGAGACAGGTTTCAACAAGTTGAGTGGCCATGACTGTAAGAAGATACTTGGAGCTACCAAATGGCTGGATTTCAAGAAGATGGCATGTGAGGATTGCTAAGGAAGAACGCAGCCTGAGCAAAATGTATGTATAAATACATTCACGGTTTGCTTTCACTTAACACTGAGTACTCTAGATAGGCTGGAGCACACATGCCATGGAGGAGAGGAAGGAAACGGCCCCAAAAGTTCCAAAAAGTTCTTGATGGTTGTGAAACAAGCACTGGGATGGTCAATCATTTTGAGCCCTACTTCATTTATAAGTGAAGAGCTTGAACTATAGGCAGATTTCAATTTTTTTCCCCACCCAGCACACCCAAGGAATACAGCCGCTCCTACATTAGAACAGCAGATCACTACAACTGTAATTCTTATGGAATATGTACTAGTGTTCTCAACATCTTTTACACATGGAAAAGTGAACTCGAGGGGTGAAAAGATGCTCATAATCAATAAATAGTACTCCCTGAGGGCAGAGAACCCGATCTTATTTACCACTGTTCCTCTGGAACCTGGCATACTGCCTAGGATGTAATACATATTTTTGTTCCTATTTTTTAAAATGAGTAGGATGAATAAACAATGAACACTGGCTAAAGCTCTTTTCTTTCCACTACAACACTCAGCCTTCCCTGATATACAAGGATATGAAGTTACGTACCCATAGTTAAGAAATTCATACTGAATCTTGATTAGAGCTCAGTTCTTCAGATTCCTAACTCTATACTCTCCATTAGACTACTCTGTTACAGAATCCAAGAGTAGTGACAAAAAAAAAAAAGAGTAGTGACAAACTCAGAATTTTTTTAAAAAGATTTTATTTATTTATTCATGACAGAGAGAGAGAGAGAGAGAGAGAGAGAGAGAGAGAGAGAGAGAGGCAGAGACACAGGCAGAGGGAGAAGCAGGCTCCACGCAGGGAGCCTGATGTGGGACTCGATCCCGGGTCTCCAGGATCACGACCTGAGCAGAAAGCAGACGCTCCACTGCTGAGCCACCCAGGCGTCCCTGAAAAAAATTATTTTATCCTTAGGTCTGTGAAAGCTTTCTGAAATGTCATCATTAGTATAGATACATTGAATCATGGGTATTATAGTTGATTCTCAAAGATCATCTAATCTAACACCTGCATTTGTATGAATTTAGAGGTTGTTCCTCAAGAGATCCTAATTAAAAAATACATGCCCCAGGGAAAAGTAACATTTTTAACATAGCATGCATCTATACTTAGGAAAGAAATATGAGGGCAGCCTGGGTGGCGCAGCGGTTTAGCGCCGCCTGCAGCCCGGGGCGTGATCCTGGGGACCCTGGATCGAGTCCCACATCAGGCTCTCTGTATGATGCCTGCTTCTCCCTCTGCCTGTGTCTCTGCCTCTCTCTCTCTGTCTCTATGAATAAATAAATAAAATCTTTAAAAAAAAAAGGAAAGAAATATGACACTTAATTAAGAACAGACCATACCAGAAAGAAAAATAGGGTCACATCCAGAAAGGAAGATCAGAAAATGGAAGAGCGGGCAGCCTGGGTGGCTCAGTGGTTTAGCGCTCCCTTCAGCCCAGGGCATGATCCTGGAGACCCGGGATGGGGTCCCACATCAGACTCCCTGCGTGGAGCCTGTTTCTCCCTCTGCTTATGTCTCTGCCTCCCTCTGTGTGTCTCTCATGATTAAATAAATAAAATCTTTAAAAAAAAAGTGGAAGAGCAAGATGTAAGGGTAGAAACAAGGGCTTCACCTATTATGTGATTTTTCTTATTTGGCACACAGAAGATTTGTCTGTGGAAAGCCATAGCCTGTGGAAAGATTAATCTTAGTGTCTCATCTGAGTCAAATTATACACAAAGTGATAAATAAATACAGCAATGACGTGAATAGAAACCAACACAGCAGGGAATTCATAATTTTACTATGAACTCTGAGACTATATTTTCAACTGTAAAACAAAGATGTCACCAATCCTCTATATCCCATGAAGTTGTTAGGAGGACAAGATCAAAGAAGTCAGGCGAATGCTTGGAAACCACAAAGTAAAACAAATGTGAGCTGTTATACTATGACACAGTTCAAATTCAAATAGCAGGCAAACATTTAAAACATTTAACACTAAGGGGTACCTGGGTGGCTTACTTGTTTAAGCATCTGCCTTCGGCTCAGGTCATGATCCTAGGGTTCTATTTGGTGAAGTCTGCTTCTCCCTTTGCCCCTTCCCCCTGCTTGTGTACTCTCCCTCTCTCTCAAAATAAATAAAAATCTTTTTAAAAAATATTAAATGCTGGGCAGCCCGGATGGCTCAGCAGTTTAGCGCCACCTTCAGCCCAGGGCATGATCCTGGAGACCCGGGATCCATTCCCACGTTGGGCTCCCTGCATGGAGCCTGCTTCTCCCTCTGCCTCTGTCTCTGCCTCTCTCTCTCTGTGTTATCATGAATAAATAAATAAAATCTTAAAAAATAAAATTAAATGCTAAAAAGCTAACCGAACCATTACGTTCACTACATTTGTTTTCTAAAATTCACTTTCAAGTAAGCAATACAAAAATTCATTCTTGGTCTTAAAAATATATGTACAATACAAATAAGTAAAAAAAAAATCCTTTTGGGAATCCCTGGGTGGCTCAGCGGTTTAGCGCCTGGCTTTGGCCCAGGGCGTGATCCTGGAGTCCCGGGATCAAGTTCCCACATCAGGCTCCCTGTATGGAGCCTGCTTCTCCCTCTGCCTGTGTCTCTGCCTCTCTCTCTCTCTGTGTCTTTCATGAATAAATAAATAAAATCTTTAAAAATAATCCTCTCAATTCCTGTCCAATTCTACCCAGAGGGAGTCACTCATGTCAATGACAGTTATCTGTCTAGATTGGGGAGGGAGGTTATTTAACACAAATAGGATCACGTTGTACATACCATTCTGTTTTCATTTAAAAATAAATCCTGGGGGACACCTGGGTGGCTCAGCAGTTGAGCATCTGCCTTTGGCTCAGGGCGTGATCCTGGAGTCCCAGGATTGAGTCCCACATTGGGCCTCCTGCATGGAGCCTGCCTTTCCCTCTGCCTATGTCTTGCCTCTCTCTGTGTGTCTCTTATGAATAAATAAATAAAATCTTTATAAATAAATAATCAATCAATCAATCAATCAATCCTGGGACACCTGAGTGACTCAGTGATTGAGCATCTGCCTTTGGCTTGGGTCGTGGTCCCAGGGTCCTGAGATTGAGTCCCACATCAGGCACCCTGCAAGGAGCCTACATCTCCCTCTGCCTATGTCTCTGCCTTTCTGTCTGTGTCTCTCATGAATAAATAGATAAAATATTTAAAATAAGTAAGTAAATAAATAAATATCCCAAGCTTCATTCCATATCAATACATAGAAATCTACCTCGGTTTTGAAACTTTGCACAGTATTTCCATAGTATCACCTACCGTAGTTGACTTAGCATCCCCTACTGAGGGACATTTAGATTCACTGTACATTCCGAATAAAAAATACATGTGAATTAACTATGTTATTTTTAACATAGTTTTAAAAAAATGTTTAAGGGAAAAATTCTTTTTTTTTTAAGATTTATTTGAGAGACAGAGAGCACAGTAGCAGGGAGGAGGGCCAGAGATAGAAGGAGAAGCAGACTCCCCAAGCAGGGAGCCCAAGGTGGGCTTCAATTCCAAGACCTCAGGATCACGACCCAAAGCAGAAGGCAGATGTGCTCAACTAACTGAACCACCCTGGGGCCCCACAGTAAAAATTTTCTAAAGCTCCAGCAATCTTTAAACAAACAAAAAATCCAGAAAGACATGTGTGGAAGCTGTTCTACATAGATGGCAGAAAGTATTTCTTCATAAAATGCTTTTTGGCCTTTGGAACAGCCCAGTTCAAAGCAAAGGACAAGGCTACAGTCATAACCCTACTCCATGTTCTGGGCCCTTGGTTGTCCTACACTGGCCCCCACTGGCAGGCTCAGAAATAGTTGCAGTGCTCAGAGGTGGATTTACTATGAAGCTGATGGAGTTTATGATTTAGGGCCTCTCACTTGCCTGGGGATCCTTCCAAGCCCCAAGCAATTCACATTCAATATGGTTTTGTAACATTTGCCAAAGAATTTTTCATTATTGGCTAAGTTGAGGGCAACAGATAAAAGCCTAAAATGTGAAAACACTGAAAATGAAGAAAAAGACTGCTATAGAATAGAGACATAAATCATGCAATTTGCACTTCAGCCCAGTGAAATCTATTATGAACCTTAGTCTTCCAGAGTGCCTTAGTGGTTCAGTTGGTTAAGCATCTGATTCAATCTCACTCAGGTCTTGATCTCTGGGTCATCAGTTCAAGCCTCGTGTTGGGCTCCACCCTGGGTGTGGAGCCCACTTAAAACAAAACAAAAAAACCTTATCCTTTATCAGTATCAAGGATGTCCAGACTGATGGAAGCTGTCATGTTATTAATGCAATGTAAAATTTTGATGCGTTACCTGTATTTGGTTTAACCTATGATTAATCATAATGTATGAAATATCTTTAATGTAATTATATCTTGCACATCTTTCACTGACCTTTTTTGTTCTCTTGTATTACTTTTATTTATTTTTTAAAGTTTTTTGGAATTTATTGATTTGTATTCAAATAAACTGTTGACAAAGACTTACCAGAAATAATCTGAACAACTGGGGAAATACAGTTAATACCACTGAAACACTAACATAATTCAAGGACACATGGTTTATCCAATAAAACAATACGTCTTGCATGCTGTCATTGATACAAAAACTGCTTCTTACTTTTCTAAACATACAGTAGTATAATTAACAATATTCAATCACTTGTTTTTTCCTGAATACATAAATATTAAAATACCAATTAAATACTAATATATTTTCTCTTTAAATGTTTCCTACAGATACAATTTCAATATTTTCATTCAACAGTAGTGTGGTTTAAGAAATTTTTCATTCACAAGTCAAACAACAATCCACCCAAAGGGAACTGATGGTCTATAGGCTCATAGTGCAAATAAAAACTTCAGTAATGCAGCAAATGACATTTTTAACAAACATACCAAATAGATAAAATTCTTAAGACAATACATGCAATAAGCCCCTCTATGTTGTCACAGAACTAGAACATTTGATTATTTCACTAGTGATTTCAATGGGATTCTAGATTTTTGCAAACTGAACTCTCATCTTAGGCTTTGTATTTTGCTTTTCCAGTTTCACTAATGACACAAACATGATTCAAATCTCTAAAATATTCATTATAGTCAAGGGCATATCCTACAACAAACTTGTCTGGAATTTCAAATCCAACAAAGTCTGGTCTATAACCAGTACTTCGAGGAGTCCTTTTCACCAGCAAGCTTGCAACCTTGACCATTTTTGGATTATACTGCTCGACCAAGGAAAGCAAGGTTTGCATTGTTTTGCCTGTGTCAATGAGATCTTCAACAATCAAGACATTCTTTTCAGTTAAAGTTGAGAGGTCATCTCCACCAATTACTTTTATGTCCCCTGTTGACTGGTCACTACAGTTGCTTTTCAGTCTAATGAAGTCCACAGTCATAGGAATGGACCTATCACTATTTCTGTTCAGTGCTTTAATGTAATCCAGCAGGTCAGCAAAGAATGTATAGCCCCCCTTGAGCACACATAGGGCTACAATGTGATGGCTTCCCATCTCCTTCATCACATCTCGTGCAAGCCGTTCTGTCCTGTCCATAATTAATCCATGAGGAATAAACACCTTTTCCAAATCCTGAGCATAATGATTAGGTATACAAAACAAATCTAGGTCATAACCTGGTTCATCATCACTAATCACAATGCTGGGGCTTCGGCTTGCCATAATGGAGCTGGCCGGTGTGTGGACTGAGGGCAGTTCTCTTCTGTATTACCTTTAGTGTTAAGTTCTTAAAGGTTTTTCAAGCTTGGTAAGTTCCTGATAGATAAACAGGAATTTTTTTTTTTAAATAACAAGAAAATGTAGATCAAAAAAATAACATACTTACAATTTACTCTTTGAAAAACATAGATATCAACAATTTTAACAGCTACATAATATTTCAACATCTTAAAGTAACATAATTTGTCATTTCAAAATGGAAAATTGTTCATTCCTGATAAATTTTAAGCACTAAATTCATGCAATTTTTTTTAACAATTCTAGAATACAGAAGTCAAGATTTCTTTATAAAGCTTACTTAAAAATTATGGTATACTATCATACCGTTAAATAATTTATTTTTCTACCGTAACAGTATAGAGTAGGTTTGTTTTGCCAACTTGACAAGCTAATTCTAAAATTTATATGAAAATGCAAGTACCAAGAATAACAAAAGATACTCCTGAAGGTGGAAGGCCTGAATCTACTGCTTATCAAGTTATAGCAATGAAGAGAGAAGCTAATACGATAGGGGATCCCTGGGTGGCTCAGCGGTTTGGCACCTGCCTTCAGCCCAGGGCATGATCCTGGAGTCCAGGGATCAAGTCCCACATCTGGCTTCCTGCATGGAGCCTGCTTCTCCCTCTGCCTGTGTCTCTGCTTCTCTCTGTGTCTCTCATAAATAAATAAAATCTTTTTTAAAAAAAGAAGCTAATACAATAAATGATAAAATTCTAAAGACTGTAACAATAAAGAGAAGTTAACTTCTTCATGGAAGAAGGAATTAGGATCAGTTGGGGTGAAAAAGTGAGGACTTCTGAGTGCTGACAACATTCTTTTTCTTGACTTGGATACTGAATACCTAGGGATTTATATTATGATTATTCATACTGTACTATTGCATTTTACATACTTTTCTGTATTCATATCGCAGTTTATAACAGAGGTTTAAGATATGCAAAACATCCACCACATAGTAAATATTCCATTAAGAGTAGCTACTACTGATATTAAAGGGGGGGGGCAGTGGATTTGTGACAATCTCCAAGAAATATAGGTAACTGGATGGAAGCAGAACCATGTATGCAGTACCATGATCCATCACTAGTTATAAAACAGGCATAGACACACACTGTGTATGAATAAGTCCTCTCTAGGTTGCACAAGAAAGTGATGACAATGCTTACCTTTACCAGTGTAGAGGAATAAGACTAGAGATGGGGTGGCAGGCAAACTTATGTTCATTGTATATTTATATGTTTTGTCTTTTAAATTTTATACCATGCATTTATATTTCCCATTTTAAGTATATATACATATATATATGGATTTAAGTAATCTCTACACCAAACATGGTGCTTGAAATCATGACCCAGAGATCAAGAGTGGCACATTCCTCTGATTGAGCCAGCCAGGTGCCCCTGTATTTCCTATTTTAAAAATTTAGAAATTTAAGATAAATATCAAATATTATCACTCAAATTCTATAAAGTTAGCTTATTTTACTTCAAAGGAAAATATAAAACAGAAGAAAAATTAGGGGCACAGGGGTGGCTCAGTTGGTTAAATGTCTGCCTTTGGCTCAGTTTGTGATCCTACTAGGGTCCTAGGATGGAGCCCCCCCGCATTGGGCTCCCTGCTCAGTGGGGAGCCTGCTTCTCCCTCTACCTCTGCCTGCCACTCCCCCTGTTTGTGCTCTAATAAATAAATAAAATCTTTTAAAAAAATAAGAAAAATTAAAACTTCTGTATAAAACTAAAATACTTTACAACAAATCAAATACCTTTATCATCATAACAACCACTTTGAGGAGGCAAAATTATATACATTTTATAGACAAGTAAACAGAGCCTCAGACAGCATGACTTGCCCTAAATCATAGCTAGTTAAGGGACAGAACCAGAACTCTCTAGTTTTTATGCTTTCAAACCCCATGGGCTTTTCTATCACACTGATACAGAATGCCCTCCTACATGCCTTCCACACACACACACACACACACACACACACACAAAGAAGATGCACTACTTGCAACTTTTCATTTGTATGTGGGGAAGTTTCCCTATTAATTATAAGATTCACTTTTAAAAAGTCAAGACAAAAAAAAAAGTCATGGCAAAGAAGACTAATTGCATAGCACACTGCACTTTCAAAAGCACAAAAATGGATGCCTGGGTGCCTCAGTGGTTGATCATCAGCCTTTGGCTCAGGTGTTGATCCTGGGGTCCTGGGATCAAGTCCCACAATGGGCTCCCCAGGGCTCTCTGCAGGGAGCCTGCTTCCTTTGCCTTTTGTCTCTGCCTGTTTCTCATGAATATATCCATAAAATCTTAAAAAAAAGGCACAAAAAAACTGCTACAAGATTTATACCTAGTTATTGTTCCTAGCTCAGGGGCTGAGGAATCAGGGAGACACTTTTGTTTTATTCTTGAATTGTTTAATGAAGGTTGAGGCTCAGTATCTTAATAAAAAAGACAGCTATGTAGTCAATATAGGAGAGTAATTAGAGCGTTTTAAAAAATATTTCAAAAAATCTGTCAGATTCAACATAATCACCAAACATTATTTTCCATTGAAAAAAATCTTGACCCTTAAAAAGTGGGGAAAGAAAATTGACCCTTAAGAAGTGGTTTTCTTGAAGAGGTTCTAAAATGTCTTCTAGGGATCCCTGGGTGGCGCAGCGGTTTGGCGCCTGCCTTTGGCCCGGGGCGCGATCCTGGAGACTCGGGATCGAATCCCACGTCAGGCTCCCGGTGCATGGAGTCTGCTTCTCCCTCTGCTTGTGTCTCTGCCTCTCTCTCTCTCTCCCTCTCTCTCTATCATAAGTTAATAAAAATTAAAAAAAAAATAAAATGTCTTCTAAAAATAATAAAATAAAATAAAATGTCTTCTCATAGTACATTCACATTAGTAGCATCTCTATTATTCTACAACTTCCCAAACACTTTCACATAGTTTCTTATCTGGTCCTTGAAACAAACCACTAGGAGAGACAGGACAGAAATCTCTGACATTCAATAGATGAAGAAACTGAGGCTCTGGTAGGTTGTTTTTTTCCAAGATCATGTACCTTATCTCTTGCTGAATATTTTCTTTAACAAAGGATGCGGAAAAATCTCAATTATCGGCGTCTAAAACATTCAATTTGCCAATTGTATAAGCCTTTTCCTTTTCCTTTCTGTTCTATGTCTTTAATTCCCTTTCAGAAAGGAAGATTTAGAAACCAAGTGATATCCAAGTCTAATCAGTCCTAACTCTGCCTAGCTTTCTGAGATCAGATGAGAAATAGAAATCTATCTTACCCATAGGAGTACAAGTGAAATGAGCTGGTTTAAATTACTGGATAAAAATCTACATTTGTCTATCACTCATTATCAAAACACTTGCAAACTAGGCCACTATTCTATATCCTAAACAAGACATAAATCTTATAAAGCCAAAGATCAGGATGACAGTCTTGACTACAGAAATTAAAAACCAAATTTCCAAGGCTCAAATCCTGGCTCCCTATCTTTTGAGCTGTGTGATCTCCTGGGCAAATTTCTTCACCTCTTGGGGCTTCAGATTCCTTAGCTCTAAAAATAAGGGTTAAAGAAAGAAAGGCTTTCATAAGAATTAAAAGAGATAATGCACATCAAGTGTTTAAATATTGTGCTTAAATATTGGTAATTGGCACCAATACTATTATTGGTATTTAACATTCAGGAAACTAGATTTATCTATGCACTTTTCTATTCAAACCAGAAGTGATTGCACTTTGGAATATACTCTAATATATACCTAATATACCTGATTTTAAAAAAATACTACAACCACCAATATACCCATTCCCTTTGAAAGTTAGCCAGATATTACTTTTCTAAATCTTAGAGAAAAAAAAAAAAAAAGAAGAGTTGCAAAAGATTACTCTATCAAAGACAAGGCTTTAACTGAGAGCTTTTTGATGTAAATGGATGTTATATACACAAAGTTTGCTTGAAATGAAGCTGTAATGTG
Source organism: Nyctereutes procyonoides (assembly GCF_905146905.1). Lineage (NCBI taxonomy): Eukaryota > Metazoa > Chordata > Mammalia > Carnivora > Canidae > Nyctereutes > Nyctereutes procyonoides. The sequence continues at coordinate 39,926,564 of NW_026575020.1, forward strand.
GCTTGATGGTGATTTCTATCTTGATGTGAACTGATGCAACCTATAGAGAGGGTCAGTGTTACAGCAGTATTACAAGCCCTGTTGTAAGATGGGTGATGCAACTTCCATAGTCAATTCTGAGTCACCAGCATAACCTTGAGAAAGGAAAATTCTTTAGTATTGACTCCTAGGCTCAGCATCTTAGTAAAGTGTGTGTTAGATGTTTCAGTGCTATTTGGATGTAGTATTATGAATACCCATGAATTTCAAGAATATATTTAGTGGAAAAACACTGGAGTCATCAGTTCCTGATTTTGACAATGTCCCATACATTCTTTGTAAGCACCTCAAAATATTTTGTGTCAGGCTTCTGGTCTGCCCATAGTAGGTGCTCCAAAAAGATCTGTTGAATGAATTTAGTAATTTTTTAAAAATTTAGAGTATTGACTATGGAGCTAAGGTGACTTGGATATCTCTTCTAACTCCATCACTCACCAGCTCTGTGACTTTAAGTTAGTTATTTAATATTTCGGTCCCAAATTTCTCATCCGGAAAATGGGAAATGCCAAGTATCAAACTGTAAGGACCGAATGACATAGGAGACAGAACAATGGTTGGCACACAGTAAGTCTAAATTAAATAGTAGACTATTATTTTTTTGCTACAGGTTGTAAGCACAATCTGACCTTTTCCGGGAAGAGTGAAGTTAGAAAGGTATCAAGACTAAAGGACAAGCAAGGCCTTGCAAAAGAAAACCCGGGGCCACAGAGGAAAAAAGGATGAGCAGAAGAGAAGGCGAGGAGCGGCAAGCCAGAAAAATAATACATCGCAGGGTGTGAGCGATGGCATTAGTATATAAGCGCTTCAGCAGAGGGTTGCCGCACTGGGGGGGGGGGGGGGGGGGGGGGACTCAGGGTGAGGAGGGAGTTACTATGGCCAGGCCTGTGACTTACCGTGGGGTAGGGCAATGTGGAGAAACCTGGTATAGACAAAAGTACCTGGCTAGGGAGAGCAGGGCCGAAAGAATGGCTAGGAGCCACTATCCGCGGCCGGGCACTGCTCCAGACAGGGCTGCGGGCGGGAGAACAAAAAGCCCTGAGGCTCGGACACCCCCAAACCGTAGCGGCTATAGAGGGCAAAGAAATTTGTTCTGAGGTGATCACAGCATCTACGCTGAGACCTGCCTGCTTGGGACGGGTTTGGAGGCTGAGAAGAGGAAGAGTCGCTTCCCGCTTCGAGAGGAAGGAGAGAGGAGGGTCAAGCAAACAGCGGAGAAACAACCAAGAACCCAAACCAACAGCCTCGAGGGAATCACCTACTCCACTCTAATCCCGGCCCCCGAGGGCCCAGTGTGAAGGCGGGACTTCTGCCATTACCAGCGGAAACGGCCTCCGGGTGAGAGGTCGTATAAGAGACAGACAGCTGCTGAGCCAATGAGGACTGCGCGTGGGGCGGATGTTGCCTCCCATTGGCGGCTGTCGGATGCTACCGGCCGCCAATGAGTCCGCCGGGGGGGCGCAGCTGTGACGTTAGTTGCGGAGGAGGCCGCTTCGAATCGGCGGCGGCCAGCTTGGTGGCCTGGACCAATCAGCGGCCTCCAACGAGCAGCGCCTACGCCAATCGGTGGCCTCCACGACGGGGCTGGGGGGAGGGTATATAAGCGGCCTCGGCGACGGCGCGGTCGACGCTGGCTGAGACATCACAGACTCATCGACTTGGGGGATTTTTGTGAGTCTGAGAGGTAAGCGCCGCGGCCTGTCTTTCCGGACCTGCCCTTCACCTTGTCTGCTGCTCCTGCTGACCCCGGGCCTTGTACCCTCAGATCAGTCACCTCGGTGCGCTCCGGTGCTGCGGCCTGTGGTTGGATTGCCCGTGACGTCCTGACTGACTGCTGACCCACTGGCCTACGGCGCCGGCAAGATGAAGCTGTCCCTGGTGGCTGCGGTGCTGCTGCTGCTCGGCGCGGCGCGGGCCGAGGAAGAGGACAAGAAGGAGGACGTGGGCACGGTGGTCGGCATCGACCTGGGCACCACCTACTCCTGGTGAGTGGGGTTTGTGGAGAGGGGGGAATGGGGCGTGGCCTCCTGGGCTGCGGTGAGACTCGCGGTGCTGATTCCTTGCGTTCTTCGTGATGTTTCCGCCAGCGTCGGGGTGTTCAAGAACGGCCGCGTGGAGATCATCGCCAACGATCAGGGCAATCGCATCACGCCGTCTTATGTGGCCTTCACGCCTGAAGGGGAGCGTCTGATCGGCGATGCGGCAAAGAACCAGCTCACTTCCAACCCCGAGAACACCGTCTTCGACGCCAAGCGGCTCATCGGCCGCACATGGAACGACCCGTCTGTGCAGCAGGACATCAAGTTCTTGCCTTTCAAGGTCCGATAGGGCTTTTTTTTTTTTTTTCTTCTCACCCGAAGAGAAAGTGGGCGATGGGGGGTCGGAGTGTTTAAGAATAATAAGTTACGGAAAAATTGAGACAACAGAAAGGATACAAATGTGGTGTACATGTAATAACTTTTATTGAGTAATCTTGGTATGTTACAAATATTGCCAAAGTAAGCTCGGCAAATAAAGACACTTCCCACGGGACTATTCTGTCTGCATAGTTTGTATTAAGAGCCTGATTAAGGGCGTGGGGTGGGGGTTAATGGGTGACGGGCACTGAGGGGGGCACTTGACGGGATGAGCACTGGGTGTTATTTTGTATGTTGGTAAATTGAACACCAATTAAAAATAAATTTATTAAAAAAAAAAAAGAGCCTGATTAAAACCGAAGAGGCTGGGGATCCCTGGGTGGCTCAATGGTTTGGCACCTGCCTTTGGCCCAGGGTGCGATCCTGGAGTCCCGGGATCGAGTCCCACGTCGGCTCCCGGTATGGAACCTGCTTCTCCCTCTGCCTGTGTCTCTGCCTCTCTCTCTCTCTCTATGTCTATCATAAATAAATAAACAAATAAATCTTAAAAAAAAAAAAACCGAAGAGGCTTGTCTTTATAAGGCATCCATACTCCTTAAGTATTTCTAGGCAATATTCAGCTCCAAGCGACCAAAGTAAACCAAACTATGGGGGGAGAAAGTGGGACTCAGTCCTCTTTTTAAAGTTTTAAATGTTTGTGCTTCTGTGTCTGAAATTAATGATCATTCTTTAAAATAGGTGGTTGAGAAGAAGACAAAACCATACATTCAAGTTGATATTGGAGGTGGGCAAACAAAGACATTTGCTCCTGAAGAAATTTCTGCCATGGTTCTAACCAAAATGAAGGAAACTGCGGAGGCTTATTTGGGAAAGAAGGTAAATATTTCAAGAACAATGTTAAGTTTAATTTTATTTTCCCTATTCTTGTATTTATTGTGTTGTGTAGATGCCTTTAGTATTTTAATAACTTGAATCTGAATGACATTCATAAATCAATTTTTAATTTACTTGCATATTTTACTGTAGGCTCAACAAATATTAGGGACTTTGTTACCACTTAATGCTTGCAAATCCATGGGTATAAAATTACATATACCCATCTAACAGCAGATTGTCTTAGAAACTAAAGCGGTGGTTTGAGTGCAACTTATATAAGAGTTGAACCATCTGATAATATACACTTAATTACCTGTTATTCTTTAGGTAACCCATGCAGTTGTTACTGTACCAGCCTACTTCAATGATGCCCAACGCCAGGCAACCAAAGATGCTGGCACTATTGCTGGGTTGAATGTTATGAGGATCATTAATGAGCCGTGAGTGTCAAATTCAGAAATAATGGCATATTTGCCAAATAGGGGGAATGTAAACTTAACTAAGTCATTTTTTTCTTTCTCATTCTGTTAACAGTACAGCAGCTGCTATTGCTTACGGCTTGGATAAGAGGGAAGGGGAGAAGAATATCCTGGTGTTTGACCTGGGTGGTGGAACTTTTGATGTGTCTCTTCTCACCATTGACAATGGTGTCTTTGAAGTTGTGGCTACTAATGGAGATACTCACCTGGGTGGAGAAGACTTTGACCAACGTGTCATGGAACACTTCATCAAACTCTACAAAAAGAAGACTGGCAAAGATGTTAGGAAAGACAACAGAGCTGTGCAGAAACTCCGGCGGGAGGTAGAAAAAGCCAAACGGGCCCTGTCTTCTCAACATCAAGCAAGAATTGAAATTGAGTCCTTCTATGAAGGAGAAGACTTCTCTGAGACTCTGACTCGGGCCAAGTTTGAAGAGCTAAATATGGTATATTCCTTGTTTTTTTTGCTTGGCTAATGAGACCTAGTTGGACTCTGTGTTTAGGATACTGCATTTAGATATTTAGTCAATATCTGGGTGGAACAGGTATCACCACAATAATTGTGTTTCCTATTCTAGGACCTGTTCCGTTCTACCATGAAGCCTGTCCAGAAGGTGCTGGAGGATTCTGACTTAAAGAAGTCTGATATTGATGAAATTGTTCTTGTTGGTGGCTCTACTCGAATTCCAAAGATTCAACAACTGGTTAAAGAGTTCTTCAATGGCAAGGAGCCATCCCGTGGCATAAACCCAGACGAGGCTGTAGCATATGGTGCTGCTGTCCAGGCTGGTGTACTTTCTGGTGATCAAGATACAGGTATGGCAGTATCACAGCATCTTCCACAGTACTTCAGTAGCTTGAGAGGAAGAGTATAATTAGCTCTTGCTTTAGAAAGCAATAGAACATGAGCAGCAGGGTCACACAGCTAATAAAGGGTTAATTGAGGACAAGACCTGGGTTAGTTTCAAGATGATTAGCAGCTATTTTAATTCACTGCTTCTGAAATGATTTGCATTAAATGGCACGATGGAGAAGATAAAGTTAAATAATTCAGGGGGAGACTGCTTGGTAGTGCTCCTGTGACCCTTGAATTAGAACTTAACATTGGTTAACTTACCTTTGTAGGTGATCTGGTACTGCTTGATGTATGTCCCCTTACACTTGGTATTGAAACTGTGGGAGGTGTCATGACCAAACTGATTCCAAGGAACACTGTGGTGCCCACCAAGAAGTCTCAGATCTTTTCTACAGCCTCTGATAACCAACCAACTGTTACAATCAAGGTCTATGAAGGTAATACCCTACATTTGTTAATGACATAGTATGTTTTTGAAAAGCATGACTTCTTAATATATTCTATTGAAATGAGGACAGAAAGAAACAGCTGCTGTCTTCAGATGAGGGTTCCCCAATATGACTAGTGTTCAGTTTGGTAGAGTCAGCCCCAAATCTAGTTCTTACCTACCTATCTGGCACTGTTTGTCTATAAAGATAACTTCTGAGCTGGCTCTTAAAATGCAATAAGAAAAGTTCATAATGATGTAGATGAAGTTCAATTAAAAGTTAGTAGTAACATAGGGACGCCTGGGTGGCTCAGCGATTTGGCACCTGCCTTCAGTCCAGGGCGTGATCCTGGAGTCCCAGGATTGAGTCCCGTATCAGGCTCCCTGCATGGAGCCTGCTTCTCCCCCTGCCTCTGTCTCTGCCTCTGTCTCTGTCTCTCTCATAAATAAATAAATAAATAAATAAATAAATAAATAAATAAATAAATAAATAAATAAAATCTTAAAAAAAAAAAAGGTTAGTAGTAACTTAACATAGTCTCACTTGCTACTCCTTATAGATCAATATCCACTTTTAGCTTGATAAGCATGCCCTTGCCACTGTAAGCTCTAACAGACTGAAGTGTAAGTATTCAGATGTACTAATGTTTGTCAGTAATAACAAGTGTTTTTTTTGGTGTAACTTCTAGGTGAACGACCCCTGACAAAAGACAATCACCTCCTGGGAACTTTTGATCTGACTGGAATTCCTCCTGCTCCTCGTGGAGTCCCACAGATTGAAGTCACCTTTGAGATAGATGTGAATGGCATTCTTCGCGTGACCGCTGAAGACAAAGGTACGGGCAACAAAAATAAGATCACAATTACCAATGATCAAAATCGCCTGACACCTGAAGAAATTGAAAGGATGGTTAATGATGCTGAGAAGTTTGCCGAGGAAGACAAAAAGCTCAAGGAGCGCATTGATACTAGAAATGAATTAGAAAGCTATGCCTATTCTCTAAAGAATCAGATTGGAGATAAAGAAAAGCTGGGAGGTAAACTCTCCTCTGAAGATAAGGAGACCATGGAAAAAGCTGTAGAGGAAAAGATTGAATGGCTAGAAAGTCACCAAGATGCTGACATTGAAGATTTCAAGGCTAAAAAGAAGGAACTGGAAGAAATTGTTCAGCCAATTATCAGCAAACTCTATGGAAGTGCAGGCCCTCCCCCAACTGGTGATGAGGAACCAGCAGACAAAGATGAGTTGTAGACATTGCTCTGCTAGTGCTGTAATATTGTAAATACTGGACTCAGGAACTTTCGTTAGGAGAAAATTGAGAGAACTTAAGTCTCGAATGTAATTGGAATCTTCACCTTGGAGTGGAGTTGAAAATGCTATAGCCCAAGTGGCTGTTTACTGCTTTTCATTAGCAGTTGCTCACATGTCTTGGGGTGGGGGGAAAGGAAGAATTGGCTATCTTAAAAAGTGGGTAAAAAAGCTGGTTTTAGGGCGTGTGTTCACCTTGGAAATGTTCTATTTAACAATTGCGTCATGCACATGTGGTGTAGGAACTTTTTCTACCATAAGTGACACCAATAAATGTTTGTTATTTACACTGGTCTAATTTTTGTGATAAGCTTCTAATTAAGTCATTTGCCTCAAGGTTATATTCCCACTTGTGTGGAGGGAGTTGGAGTTTTGAGGTAAAGAAACATTTTTATCTAATACTTTTCAGGGAAATTGCCTTACAATCTAGTTTAAGAAAGGGGCAGGGGGGGCTCGGTTGAGCATCTGACTTGATTTCAGCTCAGGTCATGATCTCAGTGTCATGCAATCAAGCCCCATGTTGGCTTGTCTCTGCCCCTCCCAACTACTCCCTCCTCCCCTTCAAAAGTAAAATCTTTAGAAACAAAAAAGGACAGGAGGGGCACCTGGGTGGTGCAGCCTGCTAAGTGATTGACTTCTGGTTTGGGGTCAGGTTGTGATCTCAGGGTTATGAGCTTGAGCCCCATGTCAGGCTCCATGCTCAGCATCGAGTCTGCTTGAGACTCTCCCTGTCCCTCTGTGCTGGCACCCCCTCCCCCACAAAATAAATCTTAAAAGCAGGGGGCAAGAAAGATAAGAAACCACCTTACCTAATAAGCAAGGGCCATTTTACAATGTCCAAGAGTGGAATTTTCTTGAACATAGTTGAAATTTCTGATTTCCCCTTTAAAACTTTATGGTGGCTTTTTATTACTAACACTTTATAGCTGCTAGAATTCTGAGACTTGCTATGAGTGATGGGTCACTGATGTTAACTTTATACACTTGGATTCAGTTCATAATTTTAGGATCTAAAGATGTATTTTAAAACCTTTGCTGTGTCAGAATCTCCATCTCTGGAATTTCTCCTTACTGGTCTGAAGTGGGGTCTAGGATGGTGACCCTGAAACTACTTGAAGCCCTGCTACAATTGTGGATCTAAGGCAGTATTTGTATCAAAAGAGGTTCAAGATTACTTAGATTGGCTTCCTGAGGAAAGGGATGATCTAAATGGATAATTTTGTGTGATCAATAAAGAGCAGGCTCTCTGGTACTAATAAACCCAATACTGCTCAAGGATAAATATTTTATAGGTGGGCAACCAGCTTAAAGGTTAATTTGCTAACTGTGGCAGAACTGGAACCTGATGGCATGATTATTTTACTCCGAGGCCCAGGCCCCTCCCAGAAGTATTTGAACAAGCCTGCAGTGTAATACCAAAGGTCTTCAGGTCAAGTTCAATACAAACATTAAAGATGACCTGCTGTGTGTTGTGGAGTTGGCAGGTGGTTGGGAAAGACAAGGGACAGTCTTCATCTCTGTCCCCAGTGGCTCTCAGTACCAAATGCCAACAGGCTGCACTTCTTTCTAGAGAGCAGCTACTGAATACTACAAAGATAGACTTAAACCTGTTAGTCTACTCCCTAATTTATACAGTTTAATTCTGCAATATTTTTGTGGTTTTTTTTTTTTTAACATTTTAAGTAATCTCTACACCCAATGTGGGGCTTGAACTTAGAATCCTGAGATCAAGCGTCGCATATTCTGATGAAGCCAGTTAGGCGTTCCTCTGTGCTCAATATTCTGAAGCAATCACATTTACCTGGGCTGAATTGCTGGTAAAACCTTTTAATAGAGGTTTTTGCCCTGGGGTATCCATTTCTTCACCTACCAAAGTAGGTAAGAGGAATATATAGTGCAGAAAATATTTTGGGAGGGATAAAACAGTTAAGGCTTCATTTGACTTTGCTGAAAGATTGTCATTTAATAAAAATGTGGGATTTATTAGTCAACTACAGTCACAATACAGTCACTATAGACTTCCCCTTCTGTATTCATCCCGCCAAACACAAAACAGAGCAGTGTGTCAGTCTGGCTTTCCTCGTGTGAGTCACCACCTTGTGTCACTCCTTGGTCGGTGGAATCCCCTTCCTCAGTATCATAGTTTAGAGTGGCAGAATTTGAATCTTCTTTCTCAGACATACACATCACTGGCCATGGAATGACACACATGGAATGATCCAATCGTCCAGGGGGTAGAAAAGTATCAAATTTAAGCAAGGTCCAATGCTGCTTTTCTATGTTAGAAAAAAGACAAATACACAGGCTCTGTGTTAAGAAATTTCCAGAAATGTACAATGATTTGCTTTAGCAGCCTTAACAGAAATAGGAAATAAAAGAAAAAAAAAAATCTGGGGCGCCTGGGTGGCACAGTGGGTTAGGCATCTGACTCTTGGTTTTGGCTCAGGTCCTGATCTTAGGGTTGTGAGACTGAGCTGTGCAACCAGCAATGTGTGGAGTCAGCTAGGGATTCTCCCTCTCCGTCTGCACCTCCCATTCATGCTCTCTAAAATAAATCTTTAAAAAAACATCTAATGACAGTGTTACTGCTTTCATGATGTCATTCCCTAGAAGTCTGGTTTTCATTCCTTTGGATTTAGATACAAAGGGAAAAACCAAAGTACTGTGATACTTTCCAAAGAATGGTCATATTTATTTATTTATTTATTTTAAGATTTTATTTATTTATTCATGAGAGACACACACAGAGAGAGAGAGAGAGAGGCAGAGACTCGGGCAGAGGGAGGAGCAGGCTCCCTGCAGGGGGACTCGATCCCCGGTCTCTGGGGTCAGGCCCTGGGCTGAAGGCGGCGCTAAACTGCTGAGCCACCGGGGCTGCCCTATTTTATTTTATTTTTTAAAAGATTTTATTCATTCATGAGAGACGCAGAGACATGGGCAGAGGGGATAGCAAGCTCCCTGTGGGGAGCCCGATGCAGGACTCAATCCCAGGACCCCGGGATCATGACCTGAGCCAAAGGCAGATGCTCAACCACTGAGCCACCCAGGCATCCTGGTCATATTTGTTTAAACATTTGTTTAAAGACCCACGGTGAACACCTGCTCACCTATGTGATACTGGTACATTGTATCCAGTGCTCCTGTGGGAGTCATCCCTCCAAAGATGTACAGGTGATTCCCTACAGCCACAGCTGAGTGGGCAGCACAGCCTGTGGGAGGTGCCCCCGTGGGACTTAGCTCCTGCCACTTCATATCACCTGCCAAGAGAAAGAAAGTGGGTACAACATGACCCAGAATATGGACTCAACCTTACCTGTCAGACTCTTGCAGTGGGCAAACCACTCACTGAAGGTCATTCACAAAGCACCGTGAGAGGTAATATAGCAAGGTTTAATTTGCACAGAAATTACCTGGGGAAGCTTGAAATTCTGTTTGGGTGTCCAGGGAGGGAGGAGGAGCTCAGTACTCTATAGTTTTAACAAGTATCTCAGGTGAGTCTGATGTAAATGGTCTTTGGAGCACACTGAATAATATCTTTGGTGACTGTCACCATTTACCAATTTGGAGCCCGGAAGGAGTTAAGTTCCATGTCTGTGTGTCTGCTTTTTAAATACTATCAGTTCCTTAGAAAGCAAGTTTTGTGAGTGCTGGCTAGACACTTTAAATATTTTGCTTGCTCGAAAACAGTCCTATGAAGCTGCTATTACTTCTGCCTACTCTCTTTCTTTTTCCTGGTGAAGAAACAGCATCAAAGAGGGAAATCGTTGTCTAAGATCTCACAGCCAGCAATCTGCACAGTTAGAATGATAATCAAGTCTGATGCTAGAACCTGTGTTCTCCACACTTTATGTGCTGCTTCAAGCACCTGCTCCCAAACTATTTCTGCAAAGATATTTGCATCTTTTCAAACAAACATTGAAATGAAGCAAGATATTATTGAATTTTAGGTTTAGAGAATTACTGGGGTAGGAAAGGGTGAGAAATAGCCAGGAAGTAGTTCCTCAGTGCAAGGGAGTAAAGGACTTTCTCTTTTAAAATATGCATTAAAACTCCATTTGACTGCTGCAAGGAACACTTCTGTGAAGATATTTTCCATCTGTCAATTCAAGGCAGGGACCCAGCATCTCAGAGTTGGAAGGGAGAATTACCCAGTGTAGCCAAAACTCTTGCCAATATAATAATCCCAGCCAGTGTCGCCTAGCCTCAGATGTCACCAAGCCACAGAATCCATTGTTGGGCAAGGTAGCCCAATAAACTACACAGCAGTTCTCCTGCCTTCTGCCCACTGTTCCAATTCTTGTAGTCTGGAGCAACGCAAAAGACATTTATTTGTCCACTCAAGATATGTAGTCATCCCCCTCAATCTACCAGACACTGTGTTAAGTGCTGGAAATATACTGGAGAGGAACAAAAGAGACAAAACCCCAGCCCTAAGGGAGCTCATAGTCTGAAAGAATGACCCAGAATGAGTCCAGGATCTCTAGGACATGTCAGCCCTTCAGACCCTATGGACAATTCTCACATTCTCCCTAACTCCTCTTTCTGGTGTTTTTAACCATTTAGCATGGTAATTCTGGTCACCAACCACCGGACACATTCAAAATTATCCATGCCCCTTATGAGCATACGGTTAATGATTAATGGCAGTCAGAGAATACAAAGCATAATGAATTTTTTTTAAGATTTTATTTATTTATTAATGAGCGACAGAGAGAGAGAGAGAGAGGGAGAGAGAGAGAGGCAGAGACACAGGCAGAGGGAGAAGCAGGCTCCATGCAGGAAGCCCGACGTGGGACTCGATCCTGGATCTCCAGGATCAGGCCCTAGGCTGAAGCGGGTGCTAAACTGCTGAGCCACCTGGGCCACCCAAGCATAATGAATTTTAATGAAAGAGCAGGGTTGTTGGAAGCATAAGAGATAATTAATGGCTGGGCACATAGCGAGTACACTCGGAAAATGATTGCTTTCATTGGTATTATTATTCAGGCCACATTTGACAGAAATCTGTCAAATCTAGCTAAGATTCTGCTGGCTGGTCAACTTACCCACACTTATGAGTGAAGCTATATTCTATCAAAGCATATTTTAATTAATTTTAAGCAGAAAAGCCCTTACGCCCTCTATCCTACTTACGTATATCAATGCAATGGAGATCATCATAGAATTTGTCTCCTGCCAAGCCTCCATGGATGAAGAGCTTTGTCCCTGCTGCCACCATCACATGACCATGCCGGGGGGATGGAGGTTTTCCAAGTGTCTCTGGCTGTGACCAGGTCAGACTGTCTAGAAAAGTAAATTCATTGACAACAGATGAAAAAGCTAAGAAGCAAGAACATGAGAAAATAGACCCAAGCTTCACTTTCCAGCAAGCTGAGATGCTCAAAGCAGAAAGTGACAGTGGGGTTATTCACTCCAACTTGCCAACCCAATCCAGTTCTCCCTTTTTCTACAGCCTGTAGAGACTCTGCTTGAACACTTCCAGGGCTGGAGAATTCACTGTCTAACATGCCTGCTCCTTCTACTGGGCATTAGGAAGCCATTCCTTGTTTTGAATTTTAAAAGCTTCAACCTGGAACTGCCCCAGAGTTTAAAAGAACAAGTTTGGTTCTTCTGTGACAGGCCTTCAGAGTCCTCCTTTTTCAAGACAATATCTTTAATTGATTTGCTGGAAGCATGGCGGAAAAAGACTACTTTTGAAGTAGTCAGTACGGGATAAGAGTTACAACACAGGCTGTGGCGTTAAAACAAGGTCATTTCACTGAATAACTTTGTGCCTAGCATCAGTGATTCCCTAAGCTCTAGTTTTTACAGTTGTAAAATGGGGATAAAGAGAATACCTAGCTCTCCAGTTGAAGTGTGGATTAAATGAGATGATGTACATAAAGCATAAGCTCAGAGAAAGTACTCAGAACACGAAAGTTTGTGTTAGAATTACTATTTGTGGCATGCCTGAGGTTGTGAATGGAGCCCCACTGTTCGAAGGAACACAATCTGAAATAATCTGAAAAATTATTATGCACAAACATGTTCATCACAGCATTGTTTGTAATAGAGAAACTCTGAAAGTAGCTTCAGTGCACCAATAGGTGAGTGGTTGTTATTGCTGCAATCATGATAGAATACTATGTATTTATTTTAAAATGTTGAAGATTGGGATCCCTGGATGGCTCAGCGGTTTAGCGCCTGCCTTCAGCCCAGGGTGTGACCCTGGAGACCTGGGATCGAGTCCCACATCGGGCTCCCTGCATGGAGCCTGCTTCTCCCTCTGCCTGTGTCTCTGCCTCTCTCTCTCTGTATCTCTCATGAATAAATAAATAAAATCTTTAAAATAAAATAAAATAAAATAAAATAAATAAAATAAAATAAAATATTGAAGATTGAGGCACCTGGCTGGCTGGCCAGTAGAGCATGTTACTCTTGATCTCAGGGTCAGTTCAAGCCCTACATTGGGCGTGGAGCCTACTTCAAACAAACAAAAAACCAACCAAACAAATAAAAATGTTGAAGACTTCATGATCACAGGGAAAGTGCTTAAGTGAAAAATATAGGATACAAATATTACATATAGAATTATCTTTGTTTTTAAATTTTTATTTATTTATTTTTATTAAGTAAACTCTACCCCCAACATGGGGCTCAATCTCACGATCCCAGGATTGAGTCTCATGCTCTACCAGCTGAGACAGCCAGGTGCCCCATCTCTGCCATTTAAAAAAAAAAAGATTGGAGGGGCACCTGAGTAGCTCAGTGGTTGAGCATCTGCCCTTGGGTCAGGTTGTGATCCCGGGCTCCTGGGCTCGAGTTCCACATCACACTCCCCGCAGGGAGCCTGCTTCTCCCTCTGTCTATGTATCTGCCTCTCTCTGTGTCTCTCATGAATAAATAAATAAAATCTTTTATTTTATTTCATTTATTTATTTATTTATGATAGTCACAGAGAGAGAGAGAGAGAGAGGCAGAGACACAGGCAGAGGGAGAAGCAGGCTCCATGCACCGGAAGCCCGACGTGGGATTCGATCCCGGGTCTCCAGGAAAGCGCCCTGGGCCAAAGGCAGGCGCCAAACCGCTGCGCCACCCAGGGATCCCAATAAATAAAATCTTTAAAAAAAAAAAGTCAAAAACTAAAAGAAAAATTGGAAACACGCTGAGATGTTAATAATTTTGGAGTTACAGTATTTTATATATACATATATACATATAGTATACATATATATACATTTTTCCTCATTCCTTAGAGTTTCATGTGTTCAAAACCAACATTATTTAACATTTTAAAAAATGCTTTAGGGCAGCCCAGGTGGCTCAGTGGTTTAGCGTTTGCCTTCAGCCCAGGGCCTGATCCTGGAGACCCGGGATCGAGTCCCCCATTGGCCTCCTGCATGGAGCCTGCTTCTCCCTCTGCCTCTGTCTCTGCCTCTATCTCTCTGTCTCCTCTCTGTGTATTCTCATAAATAAATAAAATCTTTAAAAATAAAAATAAAAAAAATAAAAACTGCTTTAAAAGAATTGCAAAGCACATTCTTTCAGGAAAGAGAAAAGTCATAGTGGGATGTGTCTTCATTCTTCTAATTTTACTTTGTAAGTTTGAAATTTTGCTTATTGCACCTTCTCAAAAAAGGCTGCATCTCTCATGAAAAACACACATGAAAACTATTTTTGTCATGTTATTTGTAAAGTGTTATTCATAAATACCTACTAGTAAGAGGAAGAAATGCAAATAAATGCTCCTTAAACAAAAATTTGGTAAGAGTCTCATAATTCTAAATGTTTATATCATTTTCACCCAGTAATTCCACTCCTCGGTATCTACTCCATATAAATGTTTGTAACACATACAAAAATTAAGGTATATATTCACTCTAACACTGTCAGCAAAAAGTCAATCAGTAGGAAAATGAATGAATAAGAAATACCCATAGGATACGCTCTGAAAGGAAATTGGTACTGATTTAGAATCTGACACCCATGATATGATTAAATGAAGGGATTATAACAGTTCATACTCCTGAGGTGCTCCCTATATGCCAGGCATTGTGCTATGCAATATATCACATTATCTCATTTAATCTTTCCAGGTCTTTTAGTAGGCACTATTACTATTTCTATTTTATAGATCAGCAGGCTAAGACCTGGAGAGATTAACTAGTTGAAATACAGAAAGTATGTATCAGATTTAGTCCTGAGCTCAGGTGGCTTCAAAGTACAAGCTTTCACCTACTGAGATTTAGCGTCATCCCTGCAAAAGTAAGCTATAGAACTATATTTAAAATTTGATTCCAGGTATGTGTTTGAAGTTCTTATATAATTTCAAATTAGCAGAAAATTCTTTTTTTTAAAAAATTATTTATTTATTTATTTATTTATTTATTTATTTATTTATTTATTTATTTTTAAATCTTATTCATTTATTCATGACAGACACAGAGAGAGAGAGGCAGAGACACAGGCGAAGGGAGAAGCAGGCTCCATGCAGGGAGCCCGATGTGGGACTCGATCCCGGGACTCCAGGATCACACCCTGGGCCGAAGGCAGGCACTAAACCGCTGAGCCACCCAGGGATCCCCATCAAATTAGCAGAAAATTCTTAAGTGTCCATTTACACATATGTATGATGTATAAATGCAAAGGGAAATCTGGAAGGAGACATTAGGAACTGCTAACAGTTTTTACCTGTTTGAGGAGTGGGAAGGAAAAGCTAAAGGGGATACTTTCACTCTTTTGCTTTATAAGTTACACCATTTAAATATTTTAAATTGATCATTTATATCTTCTTAAATGCAAATTTTGCTGTGGGAAGAAGATATTAGCTAAGGGACACATCTAAGACATATAGAAGTGAGACACTCATACAAAATGTCATTTTTTAACCTCTGCCTCCTATATCAGGTAAGCTGTAGGCGAGGGTGGCTCTGACCTGCTAAGTGGCAGCCCTCTTGTGTGCACTAGTCCATACTTGCGTCAAACACATGCAGCTTCACATCCTGTACGGGCTGGGCACCTCTCTCTCCACCCCCGAAGACATACAGCTGGTTTCCAATGGCTGCAGATGATGTGTGCAATGTTCTTGGGGATGGTGGACAACTGGTCACCTCTGGCATGGTCCAAGTCCTGGTTTCTGGTCCAGAGAGAAGGCAGGAGCCTAAGATATCCAAGCTGATGGACCTCTGATCTTGATCACACCTCCAACCCCAAGAGGGACAGTAGAGATTTAGGTGGGGTTCGCATACCACCCAAGTCAAGGAGGGGGAGAGGGTGATAGTGAGAATTTTCCCAGATAGAGTCAAATCCCCAAGATTGAAAAGTCACACGCTCAATTAAAAATTAGGTCGATTTGTTTTTAGAGATCTTCCTTTGAACGTCCTCTCTGAGAGGGTAGATCTAACTGTGCCAAATTTCCCAGAATATGTGGCCATTAAAAGAAAATAGACAGGGGTGCCTGGATGGTTCAGAAGGTTAAGAGTCTGCCTTTGGCTCAGGTCATGATCTCTGGATAGCCCAAGTCAGGCTCCTTGTTCAGCGAGGAATATGCTTCTTCCTCTCCTTCTGACTCTCCTACACCCTGCTTGTACTATCTTTGTGTGTGTGTCTCTCTCTTAAATGAATGAATAAAATCTTAAAAAAACAAAAAGAAAACAAAGTTATCATAGTGTCAGTAGTAATAATAATAGCTCCCTCTAAATAGTAAATGCTAAGTAAATATTAGTTTCTTCATTTTACAGATAAGAGAATTGAAGCAGAGACAGATGACGTCATTTGTTTAAAGTGACATGGCTAGAGGTGCCTGGCTGCCTCAGCCAGAGTAGCATGCAACTCTTGATCATGAGGTTGTGGATTTGAGCCCCACAATGGATATAGAGATTTACTTAAAAAATCTAAAATAAAATAAAATAGGGGTGCCTGTGTGGCTCAGTCAGTTAAGCATCTACCTTCAGCTCAGGTTAAGCCAGGCTTAGTTAAGTCAGGCTTCCTGCTCAGTGGGGAGTCTGCTTCTCCCTCTGCCCCTCCCCCTGCTCATGCTGTCTCACTCTCAAACAAACAAATAAATAAATAAAATCTTAAAAATGAGGGATCCCTGGGTGGCACAGCGGTTTGGCGCCTGCCTTTGGCCCAGGGCGCGATCCTGGAGACCCGGGATCGAATCCCACGTCAGGCTCCCGGTGCATGGAGCCTGCTTCTCCCTCTGCCTGTGTCTCTGCCTCTCTCTCTCTCTCTCTCTCTCTCTCTCTCTCTCTCTATCATAAATAAATAAAAATTAAAAAAAAATGGGGTGCCTGGGTGGCTCAGCAGTTGAGCATCTGCCTTCAGCTCAGGGCGTGATCCCAAGTCTGGGAATCGAGTCCCACGTCAGGCTCCCTGTGAAGAGCCTGCTTCTCCCTCTGCCTATGTCTCTGCCTCTCTGTTTCTCTCATGAATAAATAAAATCTTAAAAAAAACTAAAAATAAAAATAAAGAGACATGGCTAATAAATGGCTGAGTTGGGATTCAGATTCCATTTTGAAAACACCAAGATCTATGTATTTTCCACTCTTCTGACGAGAATAAAATTTATCCACTTGGGAAGGTGCAAAGAAGCTTATCTTTTTTTTTTTTTTTTTTTAGAATATAGCATGAGTTTTATAAAAACAGATTAATTGAGCACCTGCTTGGTACAGAATGATTGTCCTTAGCACTTGGTCTTTCCTCCCCACTCAAGTCTCTGGAAAGTACCCTCATATTGCAGATGAGGTAACTGAAGCTCAGAAAACTTAAATTCTTCCCCCAGGTTGCAGGGCTAGTGAGTAGCAGAGCAGAAGCATGAACTCAGATCTGTCAAGATCCCCACACTCGTGCCACCACAACACACCAGGAATTATTTCTTGCCTAGGAAATTCTGTGCCATTTGTAAAGGTCTTCATTCAGTATACAGAGTGCCATAGGAAGCATCTGTAATATGCATGAGACTCAAACATGAACCTGGATATGAAACAAGTCTCAGCCTATATCCAAAGCAAAATATAATAATCATCTCTATAGCTATGGATCTTGGAGAGCTTTTGGATCTTAAGAGTTAGAATCTGGGAGTTAGAAAGTACACGACCTCCAGAATCAGAAAAGCCTGGGATTGAGTTGCTGCCAAGTCAAAACACCTAGCACAAATATTCACAAAGGAGTCCTAAGCCATTTGACAGACTGGCCTTAGTAACAAAATAGCTAATGATTCACATTTTCATATTTCTTGGGCATGCTGTTAAATTATACTTTCTAGGAGAGAAATGGGATCTGGTAGAAAATCAATTCCTTTTGACAGAGGCTTTCGAAATTTTCTGTATTTTATTCAAATGGATGCCATCATTGAAAATCAAAAGGCCAGGGATCCAGAACTGATTTCCATCTGCCAAACCATAGCTACATCAACCACAACAACAATTATTGAGCATTAACTATGTGCCAGATACTGAGTTACTTTAAATCATTGCCAAACTTGACAAGGTAAGAACTATTATTATCCCAATGTGACAGAAGACCAACTATTTGCAAACAAGCATCTTACTGATAGAGCACTGGCAAGAGTTGACTGTCATATGAAAAATATCCAGGTTACTAATTGTTAACAAAATGCATATTTAAATAACGAGATATAAGTTTTTTTTTGCTGGACACCTGGCTGGCTCAGCGGTTTAGCGCTGCCTTCAGCCCAGGGCGTGGTCCTGGAGACCCGGGATCAAATCCCACGTCAGGCTCGCTGCATGGAGCCTGCTTCTCCCTCTGCCTGTGTCTCTGCCTCTCTCTGCGTCTCTCATGAATAAATAAATAAAATCTTCAAAAAAAATAAATAAATAAGTTTTTTTGCTTATCAAATTAGCAGTGTTTAAAAAATGATAAATTTGGGGGTGCCTGGCTGGCCCAGTCAGTGGAACATGTGACGCTTGATATCAGGTTTGTGAGTTCAAGCCCCATACTAGGTACAGAGGTTACTTAAAAACAAAATCTTGGGGTGCCTGGATGGCTCAGTTGGTTAAGCATCCAACTCTTGATCTCAGGGTTGTGAATTTAAGCCCCATGTTGAGCTCCACACTGGGTGTGGAGCCTGCTTTAAAAAAAAAAGAAATTCAACACCAGTCAGGAGTGAAGATTACATACAGCTGGAGAGAGAAGCAGTTGGAAAACTCTGGAGAGCCATTGGTAGCATGTATCTAAAGCCTTAAAGTTCATAGTGTTTTAGTTGGTCTTTTTCTTTCTGGGCATGAATTCTAAGTAAATAATTGTCAATGACTTCTGAACAGAGATGCTTACACTTTGTTATTTATAATGGTAAAAATGTGGGATCCCTGGGTGGCGCAGCGGTTTGGCGCCTGCCTTTGGCCCAGGGCGCGATCCTGGAGACCCGGGATCGAACCCCACGTCGGGCTCCCGGTGCATGGAGCCTGCTTCTCCCTCTGCCTATGTCTCTGCCTCTCTCTCTTTCTCTCTCTGTGACTATCATAAATAAATAAAAATTAAAAAAATACATTTATAATGGTAAAAATGTGAAAACAAACTAAATTATGGTATTATCACAAAATGAAGTGTCATTCAGCCATTAAAAGTGATGTTAAAACAATGTTAATAGGAAACCATTTCTATAGTAATTATGAAATTAAAAGGAGAAAACAAAAATTTTTAATTGTAATTTTTATTTTTGTTTAAAGATTTTATTTATTGGGAACCTGGGTGGCTCAGTGGTTGAGCCAATCTGCCTTTGGCTCAGATTGTGATCCTGGGCGGATCAAGTCCTGCATCAGGCTTCCTGCATGGAGCTGGCCTCTCCCTCTGCCTGTGGCAGAGACATCTGTGTCTCTAATGAATGAATAAATAAAATCTTAAAAAATTAAATAAAGATTTTATTTATCTATTTGGCAGAGAAAGAGAGAGAGAGAGAGCATGAGCAGGGGGAGCAGCAGAGGGAGAAGCAGACTGAGCAGGGACCCCCAAAATGAAGCTGGATCCTAGGACCCAGGGGTCACGACCTGAGCAGAAAGATGTTCAAGCAAGCCACCCAGGAGCCTTGTTAACTGTATTTTTTTTTAAAGATTTTATTCATTTTCTTATGAAAGAGAGAGGCAGAGACATAGGCAGAGGGAGAAGCAGGTTCTTCACAGGGAGCCCGATGTGGGATTCAATCCCCAGACCCGAGGATCATGCCCTGAGCCAAAGGCAGATGCTCAACTCCTGAGCCACTCAGGAGTCCCTGTTAATTGCAATTTTTAGCAAAAAGACAAGCCCACTTCCCATGGTGGTTCAGGAACATTCCCCTCAAAAAAGATCTTCCTAAACTGCTGCATTGGTGATAAAACTGCTGGTGAGACTAGACAGGAACTTTGCACTGTTTGGCTAAAAGAAACATAATAGGAGGATCTAGGTCAGGGTTTCTAACTTTGGCATTATTGGCATTTGAGACTAGATAATTCACTCTTATGAGGAGCTGTCCTGTGTATTACAGAATGGAGAGCAGCATCTCTGGCCTCTGCCCACTAGATGCCAGTAGTAACCCCCCACACCTTGTGCTTGATCACCAAAAATGTGTCCAGACATGGCCAAAAATCCCCGTAGGGACATAATCGCCCCCATATGAGACCCCTGATCTAGGATCTAGGTGACAGGTTCTAGGCTGGCTTAGTCACTAACTCCTTGGTGACTTTAGGAAAGTCATTTCCCTTGGTCGCCCACTTGCCATAGCTTTCTCTGAAGTTTCTTCTAGCTTTGGCTTTTAAGAACTTGATAATTGGGGGATCCCTGGTTGGCTCAGTAGTTTAGCGCCTGCCTTTGGCCCAGGGCATGGTCCTGTAGTTCTGGGATCGAGTCCCAGGATCGAGTCCCATATCAGGCTCCCTGCATGGAGCCTGCTTCTCCCTCTGCCTATGTCTCTGCCTCTCTCTCTCTCTCTCTCTCTCTCTCTGTGTGTGTGTGTGTGTGTGTCTCTCATGAATAAATAAAATCTTAAAAAAAAAAAAAAGAAGTTGATAATTGTGCATGTTATAAAGCAGAGGGGGAGATGTAATTCTATTATTTTCAGATTCTGCCAGAAGTTAAAATTCCTATTTTTGGGTGCCTGGGTGGCTCAGTTGGTTAAGAGTATGCCTTTGGCTCAGCTCATGATCCCAGGGTACTGGGATGGAGCCCTGTGTCAGGCTCCCTGCTCAGCGGGGAGTCTGCTTCTCACTCTCTCTCTCTGCTCCTTTCTCCCCTGCTCATGCTCTCTCAGTTTCTCTCTCAAATAAATAAATAAAATCCTTTTTTTTTTTAAGATTTTATTTATTTATTCATGAGATACACAGAGAGGCAGAGACATAGGCACAAGGAGAAAAAGGCTCCTTGCAGAAAGCCCGATGTGGTTCTCTATCTCAGAACCCCAGGATCGCAACCTGAGCCAAAGGCAGATGTTCAACCATGGAGCCACTCAGGTACCCCTAAATAAATAAAATCTTTAAAAAAATTTCTTTTTTCTTTTTAAATTCTTATTTTCTATGAGGTCAACAAAGTTAAATGAATTATGCAAGACAATCCAAATGAATTTTGCTACAGGAAATGGAATTGGATTTATTTCCTTATTTAGGTAAATGAAATAACCTTTGATTACTTACCAGGATTCAGAACTTGTAGGCAATTTCGATTTCCTGACTGGTCAGCACCTCCAAACACCCAGATGGTATGAGGGGCGCAAGAGGGAACGAAGCTGGCGTGCTCGTACCGGGGCAAAAGGCCCTCCGAGGTGGCTAAGTCCCACCGGTGTGTTCCTAGAAGACATTTCACTCAGTCCCTACATTGAACCTGCCAATTGCCTATATCGGTTGATAAATCTGGGGGGCGGGTAGTGAGGAGAAAAGGGTCAAAGGTATAAATGAACTACCAAAAAATCACTTGTAGGGAATATGGTCAAATTCTGAAAAAGTTCTATAATAGAACTTCAGGGGCTGTCTGCCCGGTCCATAAACCTTCCTTTAGGGAAACTATCCCCATTCTCTCAACCACTGGGGTAGAGATCCCAGGAGACCTGTTTGTACTATAACACCTTCACTTCATGGCCTCAGTGGATTGGGTCAAGGAGAGTCACTTGACCCAAAATGGGTCAATCAGATCCTCCCTCCAGAGAAGCTAGAATTCAAACAAAATTTCTGGATTTCTTCCATCATGTGTAGAGAAGTAGCTACAGCCAAGGTATGGAGAAGAGAAAAAGTAGCATCCACCCAAAGAAGCAGATCTCCCCAGAGAGAGTGAGGGAGAAAGTAGATGGTTTTTGACAATTTTCCAATTCCTGCATCTACTCTCTCCTGAGACTAGGCTGTATTTCCTATGTTTGGATTCTTCTTCTTCTTCTTCTTTTTTTTTTTTTTTTGCCAGTTTAAGAGAGTTTCTGTTACCTGCAACTAAATGATTCCTGGCTAACCAAGTTCACAACTGCCAAGGGATGTAAGTTATTATCCCCATTTTACAAGACACTGAAGCCCAGATGGGTTAGACAGGTTGGCCAGAGTCACAAAGCTAGTAATGGGTCCCTCAAAGATGTAAGTGAATAGACAGTGAGTTCCTTAAGGGCTGGAAGAGATTTCATTTGTCTTTGATTTCCTAGCGCTGGGTGCAGAAATTCAAATGCCTACATAGGAGGAAATGTGGCAAATTGGGGGATGAGAAGCCCACTGATTGGCAGCAGCTCTCCTGTTGCCATGTAGACCTATGACATCAGATCTCCCAAAATTATCAGGAGAAACCAAACCATTTTTCCATTTTTATATGTAGACCCTTACACATTTTGTTGGTGAACAGCTTAGATTAAAATAATAACAGCATGTTACAGGGGCCTAACAAAACAGGCATGTGGGCCACTGGTTTTCTTCTGCCATTGTGTATAGCACAGAGTGGTCACCATTTGTTCGTTCTTCATTTATTCGTTAATTCATCCATCCATCCAAATACTTAAAAAGCACCCATTCTGGGGGCATCTGGGTGGCTCAGTCAGTTAAGCATCTGACTCTTGATTTCAGCTCAGGTCATGATCTCAGGGACAGGAGATTGAGCCCTTTGTGGGGCTCCATGCTCAAAGCACAAAGCCTGCTTAAAGATTCTCTCTTCCTCTCTCTCTGCCCCTTTCTTGTGCACTCACTCACTCTCTTTCTCTCTAATGAAATTAATTAATTTTTTAAAAACATCTACTCTGGGATCCCTGGGTGGCGCAGCGGTTTGGCGCCTGCCTTTGGCCAGGGCGCGATCCTGGAGACCCGGGATCGAATCCCACATCGGGCTTCCGGTGCATGGAGCCTGCTTCTCCCTCTGCCTGTGTCTCTGCCTCTCTCTCTCTCTGTGACTATCATAAATAAATAAAAATTTTAAAAAAATTAAAAAAAAAAACATCTACTCTGTACCAGGCACTATAGTCGTGGCTGGGGATATAATGATGAATAATATAACTATATTCCCTGTTTCCAAAGCGCTTACATTCTTGTGGGGGAAGACAGACAAGAAACAATCACATGTGGTAAGATCTGTGAAGGGGGGGGCAGCCCGGATGGCTCAGCGGTTTAGCGCCGCCTTCAGCCCAGGGCGTGATCCTGGAGACCCAGGATCGAGTCCCACATCTGGCTCCCTGCATGGAGCCTGCTTCTCCCTCTTCCTGTGTCTCTGCCTCTCTCTGTGTGTCTCTCACGAATAAATAAATAAAATCTTAAAAAAAAAAAAGATCTGTGAAGGGGTATAAGAATGGGAAATTATAGAATACTATGGAAACATAGAGGGTGGTTATGACATTGTGATTTATATTAAGAAATATATATGTGAAAAAAAAATGGAAATATATATGTGATCATTGTCAGTCTCAGGCCCAGAGCTCTTAAAACCCTTGGAATTTAGCAAATTGTAAGACTGAATAAAGTGTCTTATGAAACAAGCCCCTGTCAACCACACCTGGGTTTATGTTTATGATGTGACTTCTGGAAAGCCCTAAGGATGGGGGCTGGTAGCTAGGAGAACCAACCATATGATTAGAGGGTTAGAACTTTCAGTCCCACCTCCCACCTCTGGGAAAGGCAGAGGGGCTAGAGGTTGAATCAATCACCAATGGCCAGTAAATTAATCAATCATGCCTGTGTAAAAAAGCCTCCAGAAAAACCCAGAAGGGGTTTGGAGAGCATCCAGGTTGGTAAACACATGGAGGTGCTAGGAGGATGGTGCACCTGCAGAGGGTATGGAAGCTCTGTACCCTTCTCCCATACCTTGCCTTATGCATCTCTTCCAACTGGCTGTTCCTGAGTTGTATCTTTATAATAAACCAATGATCTAGTTAGTAAACTATTTCCCTAAGTTCTGTGAGCCACTCTAGCAAATTAATGGAACCCAAGGAGGGGATCATGGGTATCTCTGATTTATAGTTGGTAGGTCAGAAGCACACACAATGACCTGAACTTCCGGTTAGTGTCTAGAGTGGGAGAGGGGTGGGAGAGTCCTACGGAACTGAGTCCTTAACTGGTGGGATCTGATGCTAAGTCCAGGTGGATCTTGTCAGAACTGAATGGAGTTGTAGGATACTCAGCAGGTGTTGCAGAATTGCTTGGTGTGGGGAAAGACACTCGGATATTTGGTGGCCAGAAATGAAGTATTAAGACTAGAGTTGAGAGGAGACGTACAAGTAGAGAAGGAAAACAGAATGGTTTCTCCTTTCCAATTGTAGGCCTAAACTAGTCCAGAAGTATCAGGGAAAGCTTCCTGATGGCAGGGACAGTTAATCTGGGATCTGAAAGATGAATAGTCAGGTGATAAGGAAAGAGAAGAGCCCTCAAAGCACAGGGAACAACATGTGCAAAAGCTTGGAGACCAGGGATCCTTGGGTGGCGCAGCGGTTTGGCGCCTGCCTTTGGCCCAGGGCACGATCCTGGAGACCCGGGATCGAATCCCACGTCGGGCTCCCTGCATGGCGCCTGCTTCTCCCTCTGCCTATGTCTCTGCCTCTCTCTCTCTCTGTGTGACTATCATAAATAAATAAAAAATTAAAAAAAAAAAAAAGCTTGGAGACCAGGTTTGATACATGTTCAAGGAACTGAAGGTTACTTAGTGTAGCAAAGAAATGGGAGAGCCAAGAGATGAGTGGGAAAAGGCTTGAAACGTGGGAGTGACATGGTCAGATTTAGACAATACTCTCCAGCTGGGTATAGAAAATGCACCATACAGGGGTAAACTTGGCAGCAGGGAGACCAGAGAAGATACTGTTGTAATGTCTAGTTGAGAATTACTAATGCTTGGACTATAGTAGTAGCAGGGGAAATGGACAGATACGGATGGAGATAGAGACATTTAGGACTTGGTGATTAATTGGATATGTGGATGGAAGTTGGATAT
Organism: Nyctereutes procyonoides; assembly: GCF_905146905.1. NCBI lineage: Eukaryota > Metazoa > Chordata > Mammalia > Carnivora > Canidae > Nyctereutes > Nyctereutes procyonoides. Next base: position 39,951,246 of record NW_026575020.1, read on the forward strand.
GTGGATGGAAGAGGAAGTGGAACCATCAATGTCTCCCAGAATAATATTTGATGAAGGAATGGTTGGATGTCCAGAGCTCTAAACAGACTTTGTTGCCCTTAAAAAGAAGGTATTGGATGGGTAGATGTATTCCAAAGGTCTGCTGAAATGTTAGGGACTTCTCAGTGATGTTCATTTTCTTAGACGAAAGCCCTGTGATCTCGTCTGCACTGGTGTTCTTACAAATGCTCTGGTCATGGGCAATAGCACAAGCTCTGCTCCCTGGTGATAGGGCACATGCTCCATAGCTGCTGGTCTTACCCAGATCCATGGTGTACACATCTGAGAAGCTCCTGTTTGGATCTGCTCCCCCAACAATGAAGACCTTCCCTCTCTTGGCATCACCAACTGGGGGTAAATATGAACAGCTGTGGCCAACCCGAGCACAGGGGCTGTCTCCAGGGGGGGTCAAGGTGTACCTGCCAAAGGGAGGATGCATTCAGGAGACCTGAGTGGAGAATAAATGCAGCAGTGTGTTCTCTCCACTCCTCATGAATTATTCACTAGACCGAGGGCTCTTGTATACACACACACAAACACACACACACTTTCAGTTATATCCAGCAAAGTGGTATTCCCATGATTAATAATAGTATCCTCCATTTGCATAAAACCTTTCACTTTTCAATTTTGTCACTACTTCGTCTCACGTTAACCTAGTGGGGATGCTGCACTGGACTAGTAATTGTCCCTATTGGGGAGATGGGGAAACTGACACCCAGAAAAGTATGGTGGTGTGTCCTGGCATGAGACAGTAGCCATTAGCATAGTTTGTGAATTCAGGCAGACCTGGTTCAAGCCCCAATTCAGGTGCTTTTGAGATGTGTGATCCTTTGGAAGTCATTTCATCCTTTTAAGCCTTCCTTAGTTTCCTCATTTATAAAATGAGGATGGCACTAGTTCTTACCTGGGAAGGGCAAGATGAGGTCTTGTAACAGGGCAGGGAAGGGCTCAATAAATGGTGGCTAGAGCTTCAAGTACACTCACTTAGGAACCTATAGCCCCAAAGCTCCTGCCACTAGCCTGTGATGCATCGTCAAGTAATATTCTCCAGAATTTATTGATGTTAAGAGTTTTCCCAGATTGTTCATAAAGCTTAACTTGATGGAATCCAGAGCTAGGACTAAAAAAATCAAATATAGGATCCATCCATCCCATTCTCTAAAATTATTCTTTTTTTTTTTTTTAAAGATGTTTCTATTCTTATACTTGACAGAGTATGCAAAAGCAGGGGTGGCCAACAGGCAGAGAGCAGGGGAAAAGCAGCCCCCCCCTACAGAACAGAGAACAGGGGGCTAGATCCTAGGACCCTGAGATCATGACTTGAGCCCAAGGCAGACACCTAACCAACTAGGCCACCCAGGTGCCCCTCTAAAGTTACTCTAAAAGCTGGCTATAAAAACATACTTAAGACTTCCTGGTTGGAAAAGAAAATTCTGTAGCTATTTTTCAGGCCCTGTCTCATTAGATCTCTCTGGCATTTGGTAGTCCTGATCCCTTCTCATACCTTTCTTCTTACCTGGTTCCCCACATCTCTTCCTTTTGGTTCTCTACCCACCTTTCTGGCTGCTCTTTTGTTTTCTTGTTCTGATTCCTTTCCCATCAGCTGTCTCCCAAGCCTTGATACCCTTGGATTCTCTTCTCTTCTTGTGTACATCTAGTTAGTCTATCAAGTTCATCTGCAGTGATGGTTTCAGTTACCACCCACCTATATATTCATCAGTGATTTCCAAGTCTCTATTTCTTTTCCAGATCTTTCTTCTAATAACCAGATTTGCACATCCCATTATCACCTGAATGATCACTAACAATGTACCATGCCTGCTGTTAACTTCGTTTCAGTCCAGGTTTCCCTTAATCTGCACAAAACCCCTTTGAGGACAGTACTGTTATCATCATCTGCTTTTTACAACTGAAGTCCCAAGACTTAGAGAAATTAAATAACTTACCCAAGAGCACACAGCCACCCAGATACATGGTGAATAAGAGGAAAAGATCCTGCCTTCAGAGCCCTTACAGACTAGTGGGGAAGAGAAACATTAAATGTATAATTTCACATATATCCATTTTATTTTAATTGTGCGATAAAGAAGTACAAGGCATATGTAGTATAAGAACATATCATAAGAGGATCTTACCCTATATAAGGAGAGGTAGGAGAAGGAGGTGGTCAGAGAAGGCTTCCTGAAGAAGCACCATTTGAACAGATCTCTGAAGTATGAGTAGACGTTAGCTAGGCAAAGAGAGGGATGAAAAATGGAGGGAAAGATCAACCCAGGTAAGGATTAGCACACAGAGCACCAGAGTGGGCGGTGCAAGGGCTATTAAGGAAGAGAAAAAGAACAAAGGATGATTTAGGATACTTGAGGTTGGAAAGACAGGTAGGGACAGATCATAGAAGGTCCAGGGGGCCATTTTAAGGCCTCCGTTTTTTATCTTAATATCAAAGAGGCACAAGGGGTGCCTGGATGGCTCAGTTGGTTAAGCGTCTGCCTTCAACTCAGGTCATGATCTCCGGGTCCTGGGATTGAGCCCCATGTCAAGCCCCAAGTGGGGCTCTCTGCTCAGCAGGGAGTTAGTCTCCCTCTCCCTTTGCTCCTCCACTGTCCCCTGCTGGTGGTGTACTTGCACGCTCTCTTTCAAACAAATAAATAAAATCTTAAAAAAAAAAAAAAAATCAGGCACAAAAGGGTTTTAAACCAGAAAATGCCAGGATCAGAGTTAGGTTGGCTAGAGAGCAAGAGTGGAGGCAGGGAAGCCAAACAGGAAGACTTCCTCCAAGGTCCTACAGAAGTATTGACTCCTCCCTACAGCCCTCTGTGAGCTCTGCTTCAGTACTGACTACATTTCCTCACCATCACCTGCTGAGTGCAGCCCCCACTATGCTGAGACTTTTCACCTTTGAACCTTTAGCACCTATACAGCAGATGCCCCTGAGAGGCCAGTGTTAGTTGAATAAAACGTTGGTTGAACAAGCAGTTGAGAAGGAATAAGGCCGGTTTAATCCAAATCCACTTCCTTGGAAATCTTAAGTGAGTCACAGCTTGAGGGAAAACACAGTGTTGGACCTGAGGATGCCAGATGGTCAGTGCCTTTCTCTTCCTAGTAAATGGATTTTAATAAAATCAACATCTGCTCTGTGATAATTATTGCCCCACTACCTTTCATCTGAATACTTTTTCAGGGGATCCCTGGGTGGCGCAGCAGTTTGGCGCCTGCCTTTGGCCCAGGGCACGATCCTGGAGACCCGGGATCGAATCCCACATCAGGCTCCCAGTGCATGGAGCCTGCTTCTCCCTCTGCCTGTGTCTCTGCCTCTCTCTCTCTCTCTCTGTGACTATCATAAATTAAAAAAAAAAAATAAAAAAAAAGAATACTTTTTCAGTTTGAGTCTAATTACCAGCAACTACAGTTTCATCTCTACCCTTTTTCATAGATGATCAAATATGTTAGTAAACTACTTAAAATGAAACAAAAACTTATGTTCTTCTCTATCTGAATCCTTCCTTACAGACCATGTTGCTTTCCTGGGTTTGTCTCCAGGCTCCAAGACTGGCAGCAGTTTCATGGTGTCCTATGCATAAGAAAGAAAGGCACTTTTTAGACATTTACATTATCTCCCACCTAAAACACAGGAAACATCAGGTCACTTCCTTCCTTAAAAACTTTCCTTTAAAAGAAAAAAAAAAAAACTTTCCTTTTGAGGGCGCCTGGGTGGCTCAGAGGTTGAGCATCTGTCTTCGGTTCAGGTCGTGATCCTGGGATCGAATCCCACATCAGGCTCCGTGCAGGGAGCCTGCTTCTCCCTCTGCCTATGTCTTTGTCTCTCTCTTTCTCACATGAATAAAATAATAAAATCTTGGGATGCGTGGGTGGCTCAACGTTTGAGTGTCTGCCTTAGGCTCAGGGCATAATCCCAGAGTCCCAGGACCAAATCCCACATCGGGCTTCCTGCATGGAACCTGCATCTCTCTCTGCCTTTGTCTCTGCCATTCTCTCTCTGTGTGTCTCTCATGAATAAATAAATAAAATCTTAAAAAAAAAAAAAAACAATAAAATCTTTTTAAAAAAATTTTCCTTTTGATGTGCCAGTTCCTAGGGTCTGATTAATTTGAATAAGCATTACCAACCCTTTGCTATAAACTTATATTTGGGAGGCAAATGTTACACATCTTCATTAATACAATTATAGAAGCTTTTTTTTTTTAAGATTTTATTTATTTATTCATGAGAATACACAGAGAGGAGAGAGAGAGAGGCAGAGACACAGGCAGAGGGAGAAGCAGGCTCCATGCAGGCAGCCTGACGTGGGACTCCATCCCAGGTCTCCAGGATCACGCCCGGGGCTGAAGGTGGCCCTAAACCGCTGAGCCACCCGGGCTGCCCTATAGAAGCTTTTTGGCTAACGTTTTCTGTGTCTGTGATTTTCTGTGGAAAAGGGGCATATATCAAAAAAATTTTCAGGGGTCATATAATGTTCACTCTCATCAAAATGTAAAATATTTTATGTTTTGGGGCACCTGGGTGGCTCAGTGGTTGAGCGTCTGCCTTCAGCTCAGGGCATGATCCCAGGGTCCTGGAATCGAATCCTGCATCAGGCTCCCCACAGGGAGCCTGCTTCTCCCTCTGCCTATGTCTCTGCCCCTCTCTGTGTCTCTCATTAATAAATAAATAAAATCTTTAAAAACAAAAGGCATTCTGGATTCAACCTTCTCCTCAGGAACTCAGCTCCACCCTTTCTTGCCATAGTGAGCTATTCTTACTATATTTGTTGTTCCTAACGGGGCAGGCCCTTTCATATCTTGCATCTTGTGCTATTTCCCCTATGAAAATACCCCTTCCCGCGCCTGGCTGGCTCTGAATCTCAGGGTCGTGAGTTCGAGTCCCACGTTAGGTGTAGAGCCTACTTAAAAAAGAATGATGAAATAAAATGATACCGTATAAAAAAAAAAAAAAGAAAAAGAAAAGAAAATACCCCTTCCCTTCTTGTCAACTGGGAGACTCCCAGTCGACCTCCAAAGCCCAGTTCAAATATACTCCCCCCTTCTCAGCATAACCTTCCCTGATTTGTTCCTTTCCACTGACATCCTCAAGTTGCGTCCTTGTCCTTCGGAAGGCTATCGATTAAGCCCTCATCACTGCGGGGATCATCTTGAATGTAATTATCTATTTAAAAGTCTTTAGATCAGATTCTAGACTAAATTCCAACAGAGCTAGGACTCTCAGAGTCATTCAGACAACCCACCAATGGGCTTGGCTCGGAGTAAAGCTGAGGAATGAGTGAATGAAGAAAGAAATGGATGAGATTCCTGGGAGATGATTGAATAAATCCAACCTTTGGCCTAAGCCACTGACCGCGGTCACCAAAGCCCAGTGGGGTAAACTTCGCACGGACGGGGACTTCGTCCAGCTACCCCTGGCCAGTCCCATCCCCCAGGCCCATCCCCGCGTGGCAGCGACAGAGGAAAGGAGTCAGGGTCGGGAGGGAGCCGGCTGGCTCCTTTTCGTCCACAAGGCCGGGACAGAGTCCGCGAACGCCCTCCCCAGTGCTCTCCGCCCGGCTCGGGCCCACTATCCTAAAGGATGCGACGGCCCCTGCCCGGGAAAGCTGCAGACCCACGGCCCGGAGAACCCCAGACCCGGGGCGCGTTACCTGCGGCAGCTCCGGACGGTCCCGGGCGGTGGCTCCACCCCTGGCGTAGGCGGGGCTCGGGCCTTGGCACCGCCCACCCCCCCGACCCGGAAGGGCGCGGCGGCCAACCGCTCTCCAGCTCCCGGCTTCCCGGGCGCGCCCTCGGAAGGGGACGCGGAGGGCCCCTCCGCGGAGGGCCCCTCCCCGACCGGGCCGGCGGCGGGGCTGTGCGTGTGTCGGGAACCGAGGAGGCCGTCTGTCCCTGGGGCCGTTCCCCGCCGGTGGAGTAAATGAGCCAGGGCTACTTGGGAGACGATTTACAAGCGAAGTGCCGGGGGTTGGGCGTCCACTTGGAAGACCCAGATTCCTTCGGCAGCAGCATTAGGGGTATTTTCAGTTCCAGCGGCTGTTGGAAATGGTTTTTGAAAGGGAGAATTAAAGATGCTTTCCTAGGTGTGAAATCACCCTGCGCGGCCTTTAGACCGTTTCAGCCGTTGGCGCCTTAGTTGACTCATTCCATAGTTAGCGTTTGTTACTATGGCAGACACTATGCTGAACCAAACCTGACCCCTGGCGTCCTGGAGTTTACAGTGTAACTTAGATTAAACAGAAAAACAAATAACTAAGTACATGTGCAAAAAGTGCAAGGCATAAAAAGTTCATCAAAGAGAGTATTCTTGGAACAGTTAACTTTTCTCTGGCCCTCAGTGCCACTCATCTGTAAAATGGAGCCAATGCTAATAAGAGCTCTGTCACAAGGTAATGGTGGGGAATACATGAGCTAATGAATATAAAGTGCTCAGTACCCAGTGGCTGGCACAGAGTTGTCTCCTGTAAAGTGCAATGCTACTCCTAGTTATGAATGAAGTTTAGACAGCAGACCCAAATTAGACTGCTCATTTGCATTACCTTTGGTCTCCAGCTTTCCTGAAAATAGAGAGGTGGTTCACCTATGTCTATGTTCCAGAGAACTTAACAATCACTTAGGAAGACTAGGCCAGTTGTTCTGTCCTAGGAAATAGAAGAAAACGCTAAGGAAAGGGACCACAGGAGCTCCTCAAGCATAGAGCATGGTACCCTAGTAGGAACCAGACAGGCCTGGGTTCAAATCCAGTCTCCAGCACTAACCATGTAACCCTGACATTTGGCAAGTTCATTAACTCCTCTAAGTTGTAGTTTTTTCATCTCTAGAATGAGATAGTAATACCTTGAATACCAATTCTTGAAATTAAAACAGGAATTTATTAACAAAACAGAATTTGAGGTCTGCAGCTTTCCTCACTGTTCAAATATGCTGTTTCAAACACCCAGAGTCTGTGAGCATCCATATAAATGGAAAGAATCTCAACTGCTGTCTGCCACAGAGGAGTTTAGGAGTATTCAGTAATTTTGCTCTCCTTCAGAAAAGAAAACTAAGGCCATGTTGGCCCTGCCATATATGTCCATGTACATCTAGATGGAGATTTCTGCTCAGAGTTGCAGAATGTTCTGATGGACTCTGTGTCTTTTGGCTTAGCTCCATTTTAAGATGCCAATCTGGTATTGCATATCAACAAGAAAAACTGGAAGAGTTGTGTGGGCAAAATGGCTACCAGTTTTTTTGTGGGACCTATGCTTTACACTAGAAATCACATTTCAGAAATTGCTGGAAAGAACTTTTGAAATCTATTTTTAAAATGGAAATGGAGGGGGCAGTCCCGGTGGCTAAGCAGTTTAGCAACGCCTTCAGCCCAGGGACGGATCCTGGAGACCTGGGATCGAGTCCTGCGTCGGGCTCCCTGCGTGGAACCTGCTTCTCCCCCTCCTGTGTCTCTGCCTCTCTCTCTGTGTATCTCTCATGAATAAATACATAAAATCTTAAAAAAAAAAAAAAGAAAAGAAATGGAGAGGGCGCCAGCATGGCTCAGTCTATTAAGCATCTGCTTTTGGCTCAGGGTCCTGGGATCGAGGTCCGTTTCGGGCTCCCTGCTCATTAGGGAGCTTGCTTCTCCCTCTCCTCCCAGCTCATGCTCTCTCTCGCTATCTCTATTGCTATTTCTCTCTCAAATGAATAAAATCTTTATTTAAAAAAATGGAAATGGGGAATCCCTGGGTGGCTCAGCGGTTTAGTGCCTGCCTTCGGCCCAGGGCGTGATCCTGGAGACCTGGAATCTAGTCCCCCGTCGGGCTCCCTGCATGGAGCCTGCTTATCCCTCTGCCTGTGTCTCTGCCTCTCTCTCTCTGTGTCTCTCATGAATAAATAAAATCTTTAAAAAAATAAAAAAAATAAAAAATAAAAAAATGGAAATGGAGGCCCAGAGAACTTACAATGATTAGCCTGCATAAATGGCAGAACTAGGAGCCTCGATTTCCTCCTTTGCCAAGGAAAACTAAGCACACATTCCAGTCAGCTAGTTCTGTACACCGTTTCCAAAATCAATGACCAATGTGTCTATCACTTCTTCTAGAGGTCACCTAACACTCTAAAGGATGCTTCCCTCATATCTCTCCGATATGTATGTAAAGAGTGAGGTTCACTGAATGAAGTGGGGCTTTGGGAGGGAGTTTAGCAGATGGTTTGGTAATGTGAGGAATGCCACCTGTTTTCACTGGAAGGGAATACTCTCCACTTTCATAAGCTACCTGTTCACTGACTTATCAGCAAAATCAGCAGTGATGCTGATCACTTTCAAGCATGTTCTAATTTGTAAAGAACAATCATGTCCATTTCCTTACTTGCCTTCCTTCCCCCCTCTGAGAAGGTATCTTGAGTGGGATGAATTCCCAGTTACTGATGTTCAGACCTGAAAAGTGAATTGCCAGCTTTCTAATTTTAAAGAGTTGAAAACAACAGCATCTTTTCCTCATTTGGAATTTTTTCTCTAAAAAATCCTGAGCATATCATCTTTTTACTTTTTCCCCCTAAAATCTTAAATGTTACCCCTTTATTTTTTTATTTTTTATTTTTTAAAGATTTTATTTATTCACGATAGACAGAGGGAGAGAGAGAGAGAGAGAGAGAGAGAGAGAGAGAAGCAGAGACACAGGCAGAGGGAGAAGCAGGCTCCATGCCAGGAGCCTGACATGGGACTCGACCCCGGGATTGTGCCCTGGGTCAAAGGCAGGTGTCAAACCGCTGAGCCACCCAGGGATCCCCATGTTACCCCTTTAGAAAGGCCTTTCCTGCACATTCAATACTAAGAGCTGACACTCACATTGCACTCATTCTGTACATGATAGTGTTTTTGAGTCCTTTCTATATACTAACTCTATTAAATCTTAGGGCAAGCGTTTAAAGTAAGTAATATTCTTATTTCCACACAATATGATGACAATTATTATTTCCATATAGAAGCCGAGAAAACTAGAGCACAAAAAGGATAAATAACTTTGGGGACGCCTGGGTGGCTCAGTAGTTGAGCATCTGCCTTCAGCTCAGGGCATGATCCTGGAGTCCCAGGATCGAGTCCCATGTCGGGCTCCCTGCATGGAGCCTGCTTCTCTCTCTACCTGTGTCTCTGTCTTTCTCTGTGTCTCTCATGAATAAATACATATTTTTTTTAAAAAAGGGATAAATAACTTTGCCAAAGTCACACTATGAGTAATAGAGCCTGGACTTGAACTCTAGTCTTCTGGTGCTAGAGTCTGCACACTTTACCTCTACTATATTGCCAACCTAAGGTAGGCTTCTCCCATTCCATTTTTCTTGCAGTACCCCTTCTTTTCCTTGTTAATACTATCACACTTTATAATTAGGATTTACTCATTTATATGTATACTGTTTGTCAGACTGTATACTCCATGAGGGCAAGGATCATATCTGTCTCATTCACATTGTAAGTGCTCTATAAGTATTTGTTGAATAAATGAAGAAATGTATGCTTGTGGGCATCATTCATACTGCAACAAACTTTTAAAAATTAATTTTAGGAGTGCCTGGCTGGTTCAGTCAATAGAGCATGTGACTCTTGATCTTGGGGTTGTGGGTTCAAGCCCCATGTTTAGTGTAGAGATCACTTACAAATAAAAACTTTAAACAAAATTAAAAAAAATAATTTTGGGGTGCCTGAATGGCTCAGTTGATTGGGAATCTGACCCTTGATTTTGTCTACAGTTGTGATCTCATGGTAGTGAGAGTGAGCCCCAAGTCAGTCTTGGTGCTCAGTGGGGAGTCTACTTGAGTTCCTTTCTTTCCCTCTCCCTCTGCCCCTCCTCCTGCTCCCTCCCTCCCTCCTTCCCTCTCTCTCAAATAAATGGATCTAATTTTACTTTGAAACAGTTTCACAATTACAGAACAGTTCAAGAGTAATACAAAGAACTCATAGACCGGAGTAAACTTTAGTCATATGTCCCCCAAATTCAGTTTTTATTTTGTTAAAGGTTTTATATTTTATTTATTTTATTTTTATTTTATTTTTTACTTTCACTTGTTAGCATTTAATGAACCTCCCCCTATGTGGCTTCAAGCTACTAGAACGCAGGCGCCCCCCACACCCTTTATCTTCTCCTCAGCTCCTCTACTGAAGAATTTGGCCTTCACGATGACAGGCTGTTTTGGGAGCTTTCCCTTTCCCAAAACTTTGTAGTAGCCCGATCACACCACATCGATAATAGGAGCAGCTCCAGTCTTGTTTTTGGCGGCATTTACCCGCGCGTCTGCTCACTGACTAAGGTCCACAGTTTATCAAGGTTGACAGTTGGGCAGAAGCTCTGGTTCCTCTTTAAGTGGTAATGTCTCATACCTACTCTTCCAAAGTAACCTGGGTGATATTTGTCGAAGTTGATCCTGTGATGATGCATGCCACCAGCATTACCCGGGCCTCCTGGGTGCTTCTCCATGGCTCACGTGGCCCCGAAGTTTCCGGGTCTTCCTCAGTCTGGATGGTATGTTGGCGGCCCAGAGGAAAAAGGCTGTTTTTTTTTTTTTTAAGATTTTATCTTTTAGTAATCTCCACATCCAATATTGGGCTCAAACTCACAACCCTGAGATCAAGAGTCACATGCTCCACTGACTGGTGCCAGCCAGGTACCCCCAAAATATACTTTAGAGCAAGAGGATCTGGTCCAGTTTCTCTTGAACAACAAATATTTTTGAGCACCTGCTACTATTGGATTATAGAAGTCTCCTAACTGATCTCTCATCTGCAACCATTGCCTAATACAGTCTCATACGGCAGCCAGAGTGATCCTTTTAAAATGAGTTACACATATTACTCCTCTGCTCAAAACCCTGCAGTAGCTTCCTATTAGATTAAAAGTAAAATTTCATGTCCTTTCCTCTTACTCAACCACACTAATCTTGTCATTTCCAAAATTCCATCTAGAGGATGTGAGGGCGATCTGGCTGCGACATCTGTCACCCCATTGATCGCCAGGGTTGATTCAGCTGATCTGGCTGGCTAGGCGGGTGTCCCCTTCCTCCCTCACGGCTCCATGTGTGTCCCTCCCGAGAAGCTGCCCCCTCGAGGAGGACGACCATCCCTAATAGAGGAGGACTGTTCTTCGGTCAAGGGTATACCAGTAGCTGCGCTCCCCTGCTAGAACCTCCCAAGAAAATTCCATCTAGATATGCCTCCATATGTAATTGCCCGCAAGCATCTGAATGGCTAACTCCTCTACCTCTCTGTTGGTTCTTAGAAATGCATCACCCCATCTCCCTTACACCGCTGCTTTTTTCCTTCTCTCTAGCACTTATCATTTCCTAACAAATACAGTTATTTAAGTTCTGCTCCTCTTCTAGAATGTAGTTACCAATTGAGGATAGGGATCTTTGTCTATTTTGCTTGCTAAATATCCTAAATGCCTACAACTGTACCTGGCATATAATTGGTGTTCAAGAAATAGCTGTTAAATGAATGTTGAAGTTACACTACGTGCCAGGTCCTGGGTTTTTTGCACTAAGGGTAGAACAAAAGACTCCCTGTCCTCATGAGACTCACACTGAAGCATGCTTAAACCAGGTAGACCAGTCTCTACTCCCCTACCTAGCTCCTGTGAGTTTTGGGGCAAGTTGCTTAACCTTTCTGAACCTTGCTTTCTTATCAACTGTTATGAGGATTAAACGGAAAAAAACAGCATTTATATGGCATTTAGCATAAGAAATCCTTAATCATTGTTTCCCTTCCCTCCCATGCTGAAAGACTGGTACCTGATGTCTCTGCCACAAGCATAGGCAAGGTTTCCACAAGGACTTGAAAAGATGCAAACAGGTTAACTATGGCCAGGCTTACCAATTGTTAAATGAAGATGTTCTGGTGAGAGAATGCTTAAAAGGGTCGAAGTGAGAAACCAAGGAATGGCTTCGGTCACCTACTTTGTCTTTTTGCATCGGAAAAGGTTCGCTGGGCCCACAGAAGTGAAAGTCTAAACGAAGGGGGGAGAGAAAAAGTGGGGTAGCTGGCCACTACTGAAAACTACAAATCCCAGTACTCCCCGCGGCAGAAAACTACGGGTCCCCGCAGGTTTCACTGTACGGACCAGGGATGTCTCTAGGGACCTGCAGCCGGGGTTCAGCGGGAGAGAGCGTGGGGCAAGGAGAGGCAGCGGGGAGAAGCCGGTCAAGTTTTACGCCGCTGCGCAGACGCCTCTCACGGACCGGACGTGACGTAAGAAGAGTTCCGGCTTCGGCCTCCGCCGCTGCCGCCGCCGCCGCTACTAGAGCCTCAGCCGCTGCCGCTGCCGCCGTCGGGGCTTGTTATTTCTAAAATGGCGCCCCTAGACTTGGACAAGTATGTGGAGATAGCGCGGTTGTGCAAGTACCTACCGGAGAACGACCTGAAGGTGAGCCCGGCCGGGGCGGGAGCGCTGCTTGCGGGGCTCGCCCCTTCCGGCAGTGGGGCGCCCGCCGGCCAGCCCTTCCTCTCTCCGCGGGACCCCCGCCGGCATCCCGTCGCGGTGGTCGGCCTAACGAGGGGCCAAGTGACCGGATCCGACCGGGCGTCACGCGGAGAGCGGGGGAGCCCGAGTCCCCCGAATGCTGTCCTGGTTCCCTCGGTGGGGATCCCCGGGGGTGCGCGGCCTCTGCCCAAGGGTTGCGCCTCCTGGCTACCCCAGGGCTCTGAGCTCTGACAGCTTTGCTAGGAGGACTTCTCTCCCCTCACCCTGACGCCGGTTTCTCGGAGCCCCACCGAGCCCTCACGGACAGTACTGTCGGAATGGGGTCAGCCCCAGAGGTGGTGACAGGAGCGCGGAGTGGCGGGCGCCTGGCAGGAGATACCGGCCCCGGTGTGTTTAGGTCCCTGCGGAAGGGGAAGACGGTGGTGGGCCAGAGCTGTCTGGTAGTGATGTCAGAGAACGTCAGGTCGTCCCTCTTTCCGTACCCCTTGTCCCAATTGCTTGTTAGGAGTGTTGCTTTACTTAGGTTAATTCAGATGTGAACCGGTTTTCCTGTCCGTTGTTGATCCAGTTTCAGTGGAAAAAGTAGTAGGCCCTCAATACTTTCTTTCTGCCCCTTAAGTTGTTTGCACATAATCTCTTATTAACCGAAGGTTTCCTTTTCTTCGTTTCCCAAAGGAGATGAGTTGTTCCTTGCTACTGCCTAGGCCAAGTTACAGCAAATACATGTGTGAGTAAAGGAATGAATGTAAGAGAAAGGGAATGTGTATACTTCTTTTCTGAGAAGTGTTTGTATGCACAGTGCTTAGGTGTCTGACAGCGTTCAGAGGTTAGTGCTAGTGCCTGTTTCACTTTTTCAGTAACTTTGATTTACTCTGTGTTAAGTGGGTAAACTGTTGGTAGTTTTGAGTTCTTTTTTCCCCCCCTTTCATCTGTGGATTTAAAGCGATTTATCTTTGCAAATTGTTTTTATTTTGTTCTGTTCACACAGAAGTTGATATTTAACATCAGTCAACAGGTATGCAAAATGTTTAAGGTCACATCAGCTCTCATGGATGTAACTTAATTGTACTTACATGTTAATTATAGGTGCTATGTGATAGGGGAGTCATTCTTGTGCATTTCTCCCTTTTTAATACGATACTTTGATTAAAATAAGGACAAAGCCAGTACTAGCAACGTAGCTTTTATTTATGCTCATCTGAGTCCACATTAGTTTTGTGGCTTCCTTCCGTTCTATGCTTTTTTGAGGAAATGAGGATATAACCAACACTGGGACCTAATTCATGGAAAACTAACCACATGTCCTTTGGTAGCATTGTTAATTCCATGTATCAAATTGATTTTCTTGTATCAGTGATTTGATGTGGAATTTTCTGTTTTTTTAGTACATGTAAAGCTGTTTTTAGGCTTTGTGTGTTTTTTTTTAAGATTTTATTTATTTATTCATAGAGATGCACAGAGAGAGAGAGAGAGAGGCAGAGACACAGGCAGAGGGAGAAGCAGGCTCCATGCTGAGAGCCTGACGTGTGACTCGATCCTGGGTCTCCAGGATCATGCCCTGGGCTGCAGGCGGCGCTAAATCGCTGCACCACCGGGGCTGCCCAGACTTTGTGTTTTTAATGAATAAAATGTTGATTATTATAGTATGTCTTGATATTAACTTGAGATTGGCTATTGAAATGATTTGGAAGATAATTAGTTGGATTTTCTTTAGATCTCTTAGTTTGATAAACTTTGAATTTCCTTCCCACCTTATGGAAATATAGTTATTAAACCATTTCATTTCCCTTTGCAACACTATTGGACTGTACTTATGTATTTCTGTTTCTTAATAACTCCCCACCCCCCATCTTCTGGACAATTAATGGGAAAAAAGCATTCTGAATTTTTCTCTGTAAGTGAAGGCTCTTCTTCTTTGTCTTGGAAATGGTTTTATCAGATTAATTTAGTTGTGCTGTTCATGTCTGGTATATTTTTAAACAAATTTAATTTTTTTTTTCAAATTTAATTTTATTTCTACTTCTTGGCATGAAATAGAAACTAAAATTAGATAAGCCAAGAAAGTATTTCAGGAGCACCTTTTCTGAGGCTTTAGAGCCAAAATAAAAGATTCTGTCAGAGGAAGAAAAATAATTGGGGCCACTTAATGGTCATGATGGAAAAGTTTTGTTCTGGTAGAAAAGAATACAACAATTTGCCTGTGTTTTTAATTTGACTAAAAATTGGAGGTACTAAATAAAATAATAAGTACATCGGGTGTTTTATATTTAATTACAATTTCTCTATATCTAGATTGGAAGTGGTCGAATCATTAGTACGTTATTGAATCTGCATAACTTTTGTAGGAATAAAGTTGAAATACATGAAAGTGAGTAGGCCAAAGCATAACCTTCCTTAAAAAAAAAGAAAAAAAAAAAAAAAAAAAGCTCAGGGACACCTGAGTGGCTCAGTGGTTGAGTGTCTGCCTTCAGCCCAGGGTGTGATCCTGGAGTCCCAGGATCGAGTCTCACGTCGGGTTTCCTTCGTGGAGCCTGCTTCTCCTCCCTCTGCCTATGTCTCTGCCTCTCTCTGTCTCTCGTGAATAAATAAATAAAATCTAAAAAATAAAAAAAAGCTCAGGTGGTTCTCATCCACAATAAAGATTTCAGAGAGGATCTTGGGAGATAGAAATTTCATATCTGGTCAGGTGATAAAAAGCAGGTTTACTGAATACTTAAGAATTTCGGTGGGGAAAGGGTTCTGTAACTTCGGGGTAGTTTGATCTCTTGGACAGTTATTTTTTAAGCTTTTTTTTTTAAAGATTTTATTTATTTATTTGACAGAGAACATGCACAAGCAGAGAGAACAGCAGCCAGAGGGAGAGGGAGAAGCAGGTTCCATGGCCAGCATCTTTTTAAAAAAGATTTTATTTATTCATGAGAGACCGAGAAAGACAGAGAGAGAGAGAGAGAGAGAAGCAGGCTCCCCGCACAGAGCCCGATGTGGGACTCAATCCCTGGACAGGGATCATACCCTGAACCCTGAGCCAAAGGCAGATGCTCAACCGCTGAGCCACCCTGGCGTCCCTGAAATTAATTTTAGTAATATTTAACCCAATTACAACGTGTAATCAATATAAAATTATTAATGTAATATTCGGCCTTTTTTTTTTGGTACTATGAAATGTGTATATATTTACATTTATTTACATTTACAAATCCCAATTTGGACTAGCCACATTTCAGGTGCTCAATAGTTATATGTGGCTTTAATGAGCCTGTAACATAGGTGTTCTATGGGAAGGTGCACATCTCTAATGACTTCTTGGTTTCTTTTCTAGAATTTCAGAGCTAAGAGAATCAGAGTTCTAGTTCTGCCCCTTCTTACTTTACTGTGGATACTGAGCTTCATAGAGTTTATGAAATGCCTGAGGATGTGCACCTAATCAATGAATTAAGTTATAAATCTTCCTTATGCAGAGCTCTTTCTGATACAGTTAATAGCTTTTTTTAGGAAGACAAATAGCATGCTTTTTCTAGGTACTTCTACTTCATCACTTTTCTTTTTACCTTCCATTCCGAGCTCTCTTCTGACAACATGACTTGTACTTTCTTCCTTCTTTGCTTCTCTCAGTCTATCACCTAGTTTTTTAATACTTACATAGCACAAATAATAAATCATTTAATACTCTATGAGTTCGGTACTAATATTTGCCCCGCTTTATAGATAGGTAAACTAAAGCATAGACAGATTATAAGTATCTTTCTGAAGTTATACAGCTAGTAAGTGGAGGAGCTGGGATTCAAACCTAGGTAGTCTGGGTCCGAGATTCACATCTATAACTACTGCTTGTGTTTGCTGTATACAATACCTTCCATGACCCTTTTGAGCTCAGACTCAGATGCCACTTTCTCCATGCAGGGCTTCTGGATTCCACAGTCAGAATTATTAGCAATGATTAGAATGTTCATAGCTGCTTATAGTTTTCAGAGTATCTTTATGTCCATTATGTCATTTACACAATCCTTGTGTAAGGCAGAACAAATATCAGAGCCAGGACTTGATGAGATTTAGTGGGTTTTGCAACAGTGACTCATGGAGTATATACCTGAATTTATTTGCTATTAAAAATTCCCACTTTTGGAGCACCTGGATGGCTCAATTGGTTAAGCCTCTGACTCTCGGGATCCCTGGGTGGTTTAGCGCCTGCCTTTGGCCCAGGGCGCGATCCTGGAGACCTGGGATCGAATCCCACATCGGGCTCCCGGTGCATGGAGCCGGCGTCTCCCTCTGCCTATGTTTCTGCCTCTCTCTCTCTCTCTCTCTCTCTGTGTGTGACTATCATAAATAAATAAAAAAAAATTTAAAAAAATGTAGCTAACTAAAAAGAAAAGTAGATTCAAAGAAACCTAAACAGGGATACACTATTGTATGTGGTAGAAATATGACAAAAATCATGAAGGCAGTATCTTAATGGAGTTTTGGAAACAGTGCCATAGAAAGAGGAGTGCCCTTGAGAAATTTTTAAGGAGCATTGTGACAGTAGGTTTTAGAAATATTCTGGCAGCACTTGGGGACCACGGTTTACAATGGGCAAATATGTCATAGAAGCAGTAGGCCAGGTGACATGAGAATTTAAAGTAAGGTAGTGACAAGTGATTGTGGTTTCTAAAAGGAGATGGGAACTCCTGGCTGGCTCAGTCAGAAAAACATGCGACTGGATCTGTGGGTTGTGAGTTCAATCTCCACAGTGGGTATACAGATTACTAAAGAAAAAACTTTTTTTTAAAAGATTTATTTTTATTTATTTATGATAGACATAGAGAGAGAGAGAGAGAGAGAGAGAGGCAGAGACACAGGCAGAGGGAGAAGCAGGCTCCATGCTGGGAGCCCAACGCGGGACTCGATCCCGGGACTCCATGATCGTGCCCTGGGCGAAAGGCAGGCGTGAAACCACTGAGCCACCCAGGGATCCCCTAAAGAAAAAACTTTAAATAAAAGGAGATGAAGAAGGTGTACTAGGACCTGTTGACAGGTTAGGTCTAAGTTTTGAGGAAGCTAGAGGAGTTCAGTGTAATCTCAGTTCTGGCATAGATTGCTTTAGTAAATACTGTAACTAGATTAAGGAATGCAAGAGAGTTTGATTTGGGCCCTACCGAGTTTGATATGCTGCCAAGTCAAGACATTGAGGTAGAGATGTCCAGATATCTGTTGGATACACAGGCTGGTTGGTTATCAAATATTTATTAATTGTCATATGTGCTCCAGACACTAATAGCTCTGATAGTAATAAACTCAGGGGAAAGGTCTAAACCAGTGGTTCTCAACTTCTCAGGGGTGAATTTGCCCCTGAGAAGATATTTGGCAGTGTCTGGAGATACTTTTGATTGTCACAGCTAGAAGGTTGCTATGGGTGTGTAGTGGGTATAGAGGCCAGATATGATGCTAAACATCCTATATGATGCTAGACATCCTATAATGCATAGAACAGCAGCCCCTCACAAGAAAGAATTATCAGTAGTGCCATGGCTGAGAAACTCTGATTTAGATTGAAGATATGGGTGTTTGTTTCCTTCTGGATTGTAAGGATGTCATCTTGGATTCCAGCTCTTTTTTAAAGATTTTATTCATTTATTCATGAGAGACAGAGAGAGAGAGAGGCAGAGACACAGGCAGAGGGAGAAGTAGGCTCCATGCAGGGAGCCCAACATGGGACTCGATCCCGGGTCTCCAGGATCAGGCACTGGGCTGAAGGCAGCGCTAAACCGCTGAGCCACTTGGGCTGCCCCAAGGATTCCAGCTCTTTATTCCCAGTGAATTATATTACAGTAGAAATTGTATACAAAGGCTACGTGAAAAATAATTTTAGATAGATTTTTATTTCTTTTTTTTTTTTTTTTTTTTTTTTTTTTAAGATTTTACTTATCTTAAAGAGACACACACAGAGAGAGATATACAGAGAGGCAGAGACATAGGCAGAGGGAGAAGCAGGCTCCCTACAGGGAGCCTAATCCAGGACTTGATCCCAGGACTCTGGGATCGTGACCTGAGCCAAGGGTAGATGCCCAACCACTGAGCCACCCAGGTCCCCAGATTTTTATTTAAGTCAAGAGATTTTATAAATAATAGTATGTTAAAGTAAATAAAGGCAATAGTATGTTTTTAGATAGCAAAGTCAGCTAATCAAAGAATCACAAAAAATTTAAAACCCACTGTATTTGAGGAGCAAGAGGGGACAGAGAGACAGGAGCAGAGAATAGAATAGAACCTTGAGTTTCTTGAGGAAAAGATAAAGAAGGGAAATAGGGTCTTCTAAGAATGGGGCTATGAACCCCTACTTGTTCAAGGATTAGGAACTAATTGGGCACTGTGGGGAGATATGGGTTTAGTTTTCCCTATAGTTGGATAGATTGAGAATCTTGCCTCAGTGACTGTTTTCAAGCAGTAAGAGAAACCAAGCTTCTTAAAAAACTAAGCAGTAGAACAAAGCTGTGAAGCGCTTTGGAAGAAAGGACCATGTGTCTTACCCATGGCAGGGCTAGGCTCTCTGAGGCCACTAGGTGTGTAGTGTAGTTGGCTGACTTCTGTAGAGTTTGTATTGAGATTTCATAGACTTATTTTTGTGTGTGCTTGGTTTGAACTTATAAGCCTCTGCTGAACTGGAGAGATAAGAGGCAGTGGCTTTGCTTTAGAGACTCAACTCTAAATCCTTAGGACTGCAGAAATGGCAGTGACGGGAGACAGCTGTTATTTTACTCAAGGTAGTGTGCCTGGCCACAGGTTGAAGATGCTGCCTAAGTAGTTTACATGTGTTCTGTAGACACTTACCAACCTTTGAGATTGGCAAGGTTTCAAGGTAACTTTCTTGAGTTTATGGTCTGTTATTTTCAGGTCAACACTGGGGGGTGTGGGCCAGTTACCAGGGGTGACTTACAGCTCAATGGGCATTTTGGGCGAGAGCCAGACATATGTGGGTGCAAATTCAAGCACATTCATATATGGGAATCATGGAGTCGCTCAAGGAATCTGTGCTGTGATTAGTTTCAAAATGTCAATTTATCCCAAAAGGAAATAGAATGGTTTACAAAGGTGTATTCAATATAGCAAGATAAATTGCATTTAGAATAAGTAAGAAAAATGAGACAAAGAGAATGTAAAATAGGAAATCAAGATGGAGCCAGCAGTAAAAGTAAGAATTGTATATAAAATAAAAGCTGTGATGAGCAGATTACTTCTTTGAGATTAAGCCCTAAGCTTTCAAGGAGTGTACTGAAAGATAGAAACCGATGATCAGGTAAAAAATTTCACTAAGTCTAAAAGATGACAAACACAAGCTTCACAGGAAATCACATCTATCCTTGATAGAGATGAACAAGACATTCCTTTCCTGAGTCCTCCTTGAAGGTAACTGTTTAATAACAGCATCCTGTGCATCTTATTTATAGTCTACATGATGACAAGCTCTGTAGCTCTGTTCTTATAATGTCCCTTACCACAGGCAGATGGCATGACATTAAAGTGTAATTTGGGAAAAAGCAATTGGGAAAGGAGGACAGTATAATGTGGGGTGAGGACAGGCGGCCCTAAAGGATTGTTTGGCTTATTACAGGGTGGAGTTTATAGTAGGTTTCTTTGGGTAACATTTTAGTAATTGATCTTTAAAGGGATATACATAGCGGAGCCCCCAAATTTACAAGTAACTAATGGTTTTGTGAGGGTGGGCAAATAGAGAAATCAACATTGTAGGAAATAGCGCACTTTTCTCTTCCAGAGATGCATTGTGGAGAAAAGAATGGGAGATAGCTTCTCTGGTGGTTTGTGTCCAAGGATGTGTTGGAGGAAATGTTTAAATTGTGCTCCTGGTATGGTTCTGACTTTCACCCATAGAAGTTTGGCCTGTTCTAAAAGATGTAAAATCTGAAAGGGAATGTGGATGGGACAGGTGCCTGATAACATGCAGATCTTGGACTTCTCTTTGAAAAGATTTGGTGAGTATACCTAAAAAAAGTTACAAGGATTAATTAGGCAAGGCATTATACCTTAAAAACGTGGGTAAGGTCAGAAGATAAGTACTTTAAAACATCACTGTGTTGTTTTAGGGGCGCCTGATTGGCTCAGTCAGTTGTGTCCAGCTCTTAGTTTCGGCTCAGGTTGTGATCTCAGGGTTGTGAGATCAAGCCCCAAGTCAGACTCTCCACTCAGCGAGGAGAGAGAGGATTCTCTCTCCCTGTCCTTCCGTTCCCCACTCCCTTACCCTTTGTACTCTCCCACTCTCTCAAATAAATAAATGAATAAAATATTTTTTTAAAAAAATTACTGTATTATTTCAAAAATTGTATAACATCGGGGATCTCTGGGTGGCTCAGTGGTTTAGTGCCTGCCTTCCGTCCAGGGTGCGATCCTGGAATCCCGGGATCAAGTCCCACATCGAGCTCCCTGCCTGGAGACTGCTTCTCCCTCTGCCTATGTCTCTGCCTCTTTCTCTCTCTCTCTGTCACGAATGAATAAATAAAATCTTAAAAAAAAATTGTATAACATCAAGGAGTGCCTGGGTGGCTCAGTCAGTTGCCTCTGCCTTCGGCTCAGGTTATGATCCCAGGGTTGTAGCATATACCAGTACTTCATTTTGTTCTATGGTTGAATGATACTCCTTTGTATGGATGTAGCACATTTTGTTAATCCATTCATCTGTGAATGGACACTTGGTATTGTGTCCACTTTTTGGTATTGTGAATAATGCTGTAGTGAACATTGGTGTAAAAGTATCTGTTTGAGTCCTTGCTTTCAATTCTTTAGGCTATGTAGCTAGGTGTGGAAGTCCTGGGCACGTGGTAATTCTGTTTAGCATTTTGAAGAACTGCCAAATTGTTTTCCATAGTGGCTGTACCGTTTTACCTTCCTATCAGCAATGCGTGAAGGTTCCAGTTTTTCCATATTCTTGCAAGCACTTGTTATTTTTTCATTTTTAAAAACTTGTAGTCACCTCAGTATGTGTGAAGTGTTATCCCATTGTGGTTTTGATTTGCATTTATTTCCCTAATGACAAACACTTTTTCATGTGCTTATTGGCCATTTGTATATTTTCTTGGGATATATGCCGGTCAAGTCCCTTGCCCAGGATTTTTTTTTTTTTTTAGACTTATTTATCTCAGAGAGAGAAAAAGAGAGAGAGTGAGGGGAGAGGCAGAGGAAAAGGGAGAGAGAGAATCCCGAGTAGACTCCACTGAGCAAGGAGCTGGGTGTGGGGCTTGATTTCACCATCCTGAGATCATGACCTGAGACAAAACCAAGAGTGGGACATTTAACCAACAAAGCCACCCAGTTACCCCTATAGCTCATTCTTTTTTTTTTTTTAAGATTTTATTTATTTCTTTGACAGAGAAAGCATAAGCAGGGCGAGCAGGAGTGGGAGCAGGAGAGGGAGAAGCAGACTTCCTACCAAGCAGGGAAGCCTTATGCAGGTCTCCATCTCAGGATTCTGAGAGGGTGACCTGAACTGAAGGCAGACACTCAACCAACAGAGCCACCCAGGTGCCCCTCACTCATTCTTTTCTTTCTTTTCTTTTCTTTCTTTTCTTTTCTTTTTTTTTTTCTTTTTTAAAGATTTTATTTATTCATGAGAGACACAGAGAGAGAGAGGCAGAGACATACATAGGCAGAGGGAGAAGTAGGCTTCAGCCAGGGACCCCAATGTGGTACTTAATCCTGGGACTCCAGGATCACGCCCTGATCTGAAGGCAGACGCTTAACTGCTGAGCCACCCAGGTGTCCCTCACTCATTCTTTTGATGTATCTAAGACTCCATTGTCAAATCTAAGGTCAAGAAAATTTACCCCTATGTTTTCTTCTAAGAGTTTTATAGTTTTAGCTCTTATATTTAGGTCATTGATCCTTTTTGAATTAATTTTTATAAATGCTGTGAGATAGGAGTCCAGTTTCATTCTCTTGCATGTGGAAATCCAGTTGTCCTGGTACTACCTGCTGGAAAGACTATTCTTTCTGGTAATATGTTTCTAATAAGTTTTTTTTTTTTGTAGGTAATACACTCATCTGTTTCCAAATTTAAGAGATATAAAAGACTATAAATGTTCTTTTTAATTTTTTTTCTAAATTTATTTATGATAGTCACACACAGAGAGAGAGAGGCAGAGACATAGGCAGAGGGAGAAGCAGGCTCCATGCACCAAGAGCCCAACGTGGGATTGGATCCCGGGTCTCCAGGATCGCGCCCTGAGCCAAAGGCAGGCGCTAAACTGCTGCGCCACCCAGGGATCCCCAAAAGACTATAAATGTTAAGTCTTCTTCCACCTTTGCCCTCAGCACCCAATTCCCTTCCTCATATTGGTCGGCTGAAGGCAGACACTCAACCGCTGAGCCACCCAGGCGTCCCAGTTACTGCATTCCTTTTTTTTTTTAAGACTTTATTTATTCATGAGAAAGAGAGAGAGAGGCAAGAGACACAGGCAGAGGAAGAAGCCATGCAGGGAGCCCGACATGGGACTTGATCCTGGGCCTCCAGGATCAGACCTTGGGCTGAAGGCGGCGCTAAACCGCTGAGCCACCCGGGCTACCCTAGTGTTGTGTTTCTTACAGATCTTTTCAGAAATAACAGTTTATGCATGTGCAAGTAAATACAAGCTAGTGTGTGTATGTATAATTTTTTTCTTTAATATAAGAGGTAGCATGTACATTATTTTGGCATGTTGCTTTTTTTTTTTCAGTTAAGGCTGTTTTCTAGTTTTGATATTTTAGTGTTTTTTTTGTTTGTTTGTTTGTTTGTTTGTTTTTTAAGAAATGCAGTAACTGGGACGCCTGGGTGGCTCAGCGGTTGAGCGTCTGCCTTTGGCTCAGGGTGTGATCCCGGAGTACTGGGATCGAGTCCTGCATCAGGCTTCCTACATGGTGCCTGCTTCTCCTTCTGGTGTCTCTTCCTCTTTCTCTCTGTCTCTCATGAATAAATAAATAAAATCTTTAAAAAAAAAATGCAGTAACCACTGAAAAATAGGAAATATAATCTACCAGCACATCTGTATCCTTCCACGAAGAATAAATGTTTTCATGCTTTTTTAAAATGTAAAAGAAATAAAGATGAAAGTAGAATTCCTTTTGTGTGACATCTCCAGCAACTGCTATGTGGGCTTGGTATATATCTTTCTAGGTCATGTTTTATAGTTCAGTGTATGTAGTAGATTGAGTATTTTATGTTTTTTGTGTGTGTATGTATAAAACTTTGCACTTTGCATGCACTATCTTATTTACTCCTCAGAATATCCCTAGGTAGGTATCTCTGTTTTGTGAATGAGGAAACTGAGACACAGAAGTTAAGTAACTTGCTCAGGGATACATAGCTAAGGTAACAAATAGTAAGCTAAGTAATAGGTAAGATGTAGAACTGATACTTGACCTCCAGTCTTTTTGGGACTTCAAAGGCTATGCTCTTTTTTTTTTTTTTTAAGGTTTTATTTATTTATTCATGAGAGAGAGAGGCAGAGAGAGAAGCAGGCTCCACGCAGGGAGCCCGATGTGGGACTCAATCCCAGGACTCCAGGATCACACCCTGAGCTGAATGAAGGCAGATGCTCAACCGCTGAGCCACCAGGCATTCCAGTTACTTTATCTCTTCTAGTCTCATGTATGTGTGTATATATCCTGAAAATTGGTCTCTCTGACTCAGATCCTTTTCCTTTGAATTCAAGACTCACTTGATCACTTGTTCACAGCACATCTGGGGTACCTGGAAGTCTGATAGGCACCTGAGACTTAATGTATCAAAATCAGGTTCTGACAGCCAAATAGTGGAAACAACCCAGATGTCTAGCAGTTGGTGAATGGATAAGTAAAATGTGGTAAATACATACAGTGGAGTATTATTTATTTATGAAAAAGAATAGCACAATAACATATATTACAATATGGATGGACCTGAAAAGCATTATATTAAGTGAAAGGAAGAAGAAAAAATAGTGAAAGAAGCCAGTTATAAGAGGCCACATGTCCAGATATCCAGAATGGACAAATCCATAGAGACAGAAAGTAGGTAAGTGACCACCATGGGCTGCGGGGTAGGGTTGTGGAAAGTGGAGAGTGGCTACCAGTGGGTACATCATTTTTTAGGAGATGATGAAAGTGTTCTTTCTTTCTTTCTTTCTTTCTTTCTTTCTTTCTTTCTTTCTTTCTTTCTTTCTTTTTCTTAATTTGTAGCTTTGAGGCATTGTAAAAAGCTGGCACTCATATACGTAAATTAACAATAACTTAAAACTCATCACACATTTACTTCACTTTTGGCTTGACCTAGTAAATCTTTAGCTGCATTGATTTTGGCTGCTATATGAGGAGATGCTCCCTTGTCTGGGTGATTTAAAAACATAATTTGTCAATGAGCAGCTATTATTTTTCCTTTATTGGCAGTAGGATGCCTAGTATTAATGATGGTTTTTCTCGTTTTGTCATTTTGGGTTCAAACCTACTTCTGTATTAGCTATCCCCAAAGGCAGATTTTGGTAAATGTTGAAAAACTTGTTTCATTTGAGGCTCCATATGTTTCATGGCTTAGAAAACATAACGTCCTGCAAATCCAGCAGCAATGGTCAGCCCAACTGCTACCATTGTACTTGGCCATGGCTCTGGCTCAGCTTCTTGGCCTTCATCGAAGAGTGAGGTTCATCCCAAACCAAAGGCTTCAGCCACCAGTTCCCATGCCTCTACCAGACAGCAACACAGCCACCACCAGCAAGCACTAAAAATGTTCTAAAATTAATTATGATGGTGGTTTCCAAACACAGAGTATACTAAAAAACAACTGAATTTTGTACTTTACAGAGGGGTATTTTCTGGTATGTGTATTATGTCTCAATGCGGTTGTTAAAAAAAAAAAATTCCTGGTTCCCTATTTCCCAAACTAAGCTTAAATCAAAACAATATGCTCATGAAAGAAATAATTGATAAGCTGGACTTCACTAAAATTAAAAACTTTTGTTTGGTAAAGGCCCCTGTCAGGAGAACAAGAAGACAAGCCACAGAGTAGGAGAAAATACTTGCAAAAGACACATCTGATAAAGGACTTTTATCTGTAATATGCAAATAACTCTTAAAATTCAATAATAAGAAAACAAACTGCTCCATTAAAAAATGGGCCAAAGACCTGAGTAGATAGATAACTCACTGAAGAAGATCTACAAATGACAAGCATATGGGAAGATGCTCTTCATCATACATCATTAGGGAAATAAATGTGAATTAAAACAATGTAAAACTACTACAAGCCTATTAGAATGTCTAGAATCCAGAACACTGATACCACCAAATGTTCGTAAAGTTGGATAGCAGCAGGAACTCTCATTCCTGCTGGATGGGAATGCAAAGTAGTATAGCATCTTTAGAAGATTGTTTGGCAGTTTCTTGCCAGACTCTTACTGTACAGTCTAGTATCATGCTCCTTGCTATTTACCCAAATTAATTGAAAACTTGTGTTCACCTAAAAATCTATACATGGATGTTTATGACAGTTATTCATAATTGCTAGAATTTGGAACCAACCAACATGTTCTTCAGTAGGTGAATGTATAAATAAACTGGTACATCAAGACAGTAGAATATTATTTAGCATTAAAAAGAAATGAGATTATTAAGCCACTAAAAGACATGAAGGGACCTTAAATACACATTATTAAGTGAAAGAAGCAAATCTGAAAAGTGACTTATGTGTGATATAAACTGTATGACACTCTGAAAAAGGCAAAACTATGATGACAGTAAAAAAGATCAGAGGTTTCCAGGGTTTAGGGGAGGGAAGGATGAATAGATGAAGCACAGAGAATATTTAGGATAGTGAAACTTCTGTATGATACTATCATTCTATATACATGTCATTATGTATTTGTCCAGACCCATACAATGTACAACACCAAGAGTGAACCCTAAGGTAAACTGGACTCTGTGTAATAATGATGCATCTATCATCTATGTAGCTTCATCAGTAATAACTGTATCGCTCTGGTATGGGATATTGATAGTGGAAAAGGCTGTATGTATGTGTTTGTGAGCAGCAGATATATGGGAATTCTCTATATCTTTTGCTAAAATTTATTGTAAACCTAAAATTGCTTTAAAAAATAAATTCTAGGGATCCCTGGGTGGCGCAGCGGTTTGGCGCCTGCCTTTGGCCCAGGGTGCGATCCTGGAGACCCGGGATCGAATCCCACATCGGGCTCCCGGTGCATGGAGCCTGCTTCTCCCTCTGCCTGTGTCTCTGCCTCTCTCTCTCTCACTGTGTGCCTATCATAAATAAAAAAAAAAAAAAAAAATTAAAAAAAAAATAAATAAATTCTATTTAAAAGAAAAAAGTACAATTAAGTCTTTCCTCGGAGTTTTAACTATCTCAATCATGACTATTAACAACTGTGCAGTTACTTAAGCCAATTTTTTTTAATTTTCTTTTTTTTTTAATTTTTTATTTATTTATGATAGTCATCACACACCCACACACACACACACACACACACACACACACACACACAGGCAGAGACATAGGCAGAGGGAGAAGCAGGCTCCATGCACTGGGAGCCCGACGTGGGATTCGATCCTGGGTCTCCAGGATCGCGCCCTGGGCCAAAGGCAGGCGCTAAACCGCTGCGCCACCCAGGGATCCCTGTTTATTTTCTTGAGAGAGAGCAAGTGAGCAAGCCATGAGTCGGGAGGGACAGAGGGAGAGAATCTTCAAGCAGACTCCTTGCCTGAGCATGGAGCCCAATGTAGGGCTTGATCTCATGACCCATGAGGGTAAAACCTGAGCCAAAACCAAGAATTATATGCTTAACTGACACCCAGGTACCCTTTAAGCCAAAAACATTGAGTCATCTTTGATTCCTTTCTTTCAATATTCTGTATTCAGTTCTCAAATCTAGTGGATGCTACATTCAGAAAACATCTGGAATCTGTTCACTTGTGACCATTTCCTACTTTTATGATGCTGGTCCGAGCCAGTATTAACTTTTACCTAGATTATTGTAGAAGCCCCCAAGTGGTGTCCCTGCTTCTACCTTTCCTTACCCCTAAGTTCCTCATAGCCCATAAAACCTAGCAGACATAAGATCATAATTGCTCCTCTGCTTTGGGTCTTCTAATGGCTTCCTGTTAAAAGCCCAGGTGCTTACATTCACCCCCAAGGACCTAAAAATGTTCTTTGGTGCTTTCCTATTTTTCTCCTCTTTCAGTTCACTAACCACGCCAGCTTCCATGTTTCTCAGACAGCAAGCATACCTTCCTAAGCATTTTGTACTTACTGTTCTCTCTGGCTGCAGTGCTGTTCCCCCATAACCTTACCTTTTTCAGATTTTTGCTCAAAAGTCATTTTACCAATAAGACTTTTGTGCTTACCCTATTTAAGACATCAGTACCTCCTCCCACCTCTACCATTATTTACCCCCATTACAGTGCTTCATTTTTCTTTGTTTTTCTTATCACTATCAGAAAAAGTAATATGTATATATATTTTACTTATTTCTTTGTTTTCTATACCTCTCCTCATTAGAGTGTAAGCCCCTTGAGAGCAGAGCTTTTCATCTGTTTGGTCATTACTATTTATTTCTTTGTTTCTAGAATTACTGGTATCACATTATGCTCTCAATAAATATTTGTTGTATTGAATAACTATTCAAGGGGATCCGTGGGTGGCTCAGCGGTTTAGCCCCTGCCTTTGGCCCAGGGTGTGATCCTGGAGTCCCGAGATCGAGTTCCACGTCAGGCTCCCGGCATGGAGCCTGCTTCTCCCTCCTCCTGTGTCTCTGCCTCTCTCTCTCTCTCTCTCTCTCTCTCTCTCTCTCTCTCTCTCTCTCTTAAATAAATAAATAAATCTTAAAAAAAAAGAATAACTATTCAAGATAGTACAGTAAAAAGAGGTAGACAATCTGGGTTCCAGATCTGTCACAAAGATTAAGTAGCTTTGTGACCTGAGTGCTTGTGGGTCTCAGTCTTATCATTTGGGTCAAGTGAGAGATTTGACATAGGTGGTTTTTAATGCAGTGAGATAATAGAAATATATATTGCTTTCTACCCCTAGTTCCTAGGACAGAAACCGTTGTAATTTCCTGGGTGATAGGAGTGTCTTTTGTTCTAATGAGGTGACTCTGGTTGGATTCCCAGATGGCTCCTGGATATGGGCTGGTCACTGGAAAAACCGAACTGTGATTAGAAGCTTGGCATTTTCAGTCCTGCCCCTCCTCTTCAGAAGGGAGAAAGGCTGAAAATGGAGTTAATAATGGATTATGTCTACATGATGAAGCTTCATAAAATCTCTGAAGTAAGAGGTTCAGAGAGCTTCCATCTGAATATTCATTTGTATCTTTTGTCACATTCTTTAATAAACTGGTAAATATAAGTAAATGTTTTCCTGAGTTCTGTGAGCTGCTCTAGCAAATTAATTAGACCCAAGGACAAAGTCTTTGTAACTTCCATAACCTTTGATCTGTAGCTGCTTGGTCAGAAGCATAGGTGATAACCTGAGCTTGTGACTGATGTCTGTAGTGTGTGGGAGTGGGTGGGTGGGGAGGAGGTGGCATAGTCTTGTGGGACTGAGCCCTTCTAGGATCTGATGTCACCTCTCCATGTATAGTGTCAGAATTAAATTAAATTGTAGAACAACCAGCTAATTACTTGTTGGGAAAAAAACCTCTATATAGTTGGTGACCAGAAGTGTGAGTGTTCTGTGACTAGTACAGAAGACACACAGGAAAGAAGCATACACTAGCGAAGAACTGGGTTTTTCCCTACATAGGAAAGAAAAAGTTGGAATTTTTTAAGAAAGATTTTATTTATTCATGAGAGACACAGAGAGGTAGAGGGAGAAGTAGGCTCTCCAGGGGGAGCCTGATGTGGGGCTCGATCCCAGGACCCCAGGATCATGACCTGAGCCAAAGGCAGACGCTCAACCACTGAGCCATCCAGGCGCCCCTGGATTTTTTTCTTTTACAAATGTAAACCAGAATTTAAAATTTTGTATCTGTAGGAATCTTGAGCAGCCATCTTTCTTTATAAAGGCTCTGAGTTCAGAAACATTGTTTCACTCACTGGTATCTGTTCCTGTTATGAATAGTGGATGGATTATTGGCAGGACTAAGGCTTGTTTGGTGAAGCATCTGAAGGTTGTGGGAAATTCAGTACAAGGAGCTAGCTACTCAGGGGCCCCAAGCCAGAGGGACTCCAGTCCAAAAGAAAGATCTTGTCTTTGAGGTTCTACTTGAAGATCAGGAACTTATCCTAGGAACAAGAACAAATCATCTTATTTTGAAATTTTCTAAGCAGCTGTATTTCCCCTCATTTTCTTTTGAGGGGCCTTTTTCCTCCTCTTCCTTTCTTCCTGTCATTGTGAGTTCTCTCCTATGCTTGGTTCTTTATGAAGTAGATATTGTTGGTAAAGTATGTCTCTTACATGTTTAGTAGGTAAACTGTAGCATTTAGATTTCTTCTGGGTTTTTTTTTTTTTTTTAGATTTTTTTATTTTTTTAAATATTTTATTTTTTTGAAAAAGAGACAGGAAGAGAGAGCATAAGCAGGGAGCCTGATGGGGCCCTTGGTCCCAGGACCCTGAGATCATGACCTGAGCTGAAGGCAGACACTTAACTGACTGAGCCACCCAGGCTCCCATGGGTTTTATTTTTTCACATAATCTCTACACTCAACATGAGACTCAAACCTATAATTCCAAGATCAAGAGTCAAATGCTCTACCAACTGAGCCAGCCAGGAGTCCCTAACATTTAGATTTCTTAATTTTTTGAGACTTTATATTAGAGAGAGCGAGTTAGCATGTATGTGTGTTGGGGAGGAGCAGAGGGAGAGGGGCAAGCCCACTCTGAGCTGAGGGTGGAGCCTGAGGGGGAGCCTCTTCCCCAACCTGGAGATCATGACCTGAACCGAAACCAAGAGTTGGAGTCTCAACCGACTGTAGCACCCAGGTGCCTCTTTGGTTTCTTAATTAATGTTTAAAATCATTTCATTAGGGACGCCAGGGTGGCTCAGCAGTTGAACATCTGCCTTAGGCTCAGGGCGTGATCCCGGAGTCCCGGGATCAAGCCCTACATCGGGCTCCCTGCATGGAGCCTGCTTCTCCTCTGCCTATGTCTCTGCCTCCCTCCGTATGTGTCTCTTATGAATAAATAAATAAAATCTTTAAAAAAAAAAAGTAGGGTGACTCTTCAATTTTAGGTTTACATTTTATAATTAATTTTAATATTTTTATTTTGAGATAACTATTTGTAGTTGTAAGAATATGGAGAGATCCCATGTACTCCTACACTCAGTTTTTCCTTATAGTAAGTTCTTGTAGAACTATAGTAAAAATACCACAACCAGGATATTGACATTGACACAACCATGATCTTGTTCTGATTTCTCTAGTTTTACTTCTACTCATTTGTGTGTATTTATTTCCTTGCAATTTTGTTAGATCCAAAAGTTTTTTTTTTAATTTTTTTTTTATTTTTACTTATGATAGTCACAGAGAGAGAGAGAGAGAGAGAGAGAGAGAGAGAGAGGCAGAGACACAGGTGGAGGGAGAAGCAGGCTCCATGCACCGGGAGCCCGACGTGGGATTCGATCCCGGGTCTCCAGGATTGCGCCCTGGGCCAAAGGCAGGCGCCAAACCGCTGCGCCACCCAGGGATCCCTTGATCCAAAAGTTTTATCTATCCAACACGATATTCAAGATACAGATACTTCTATTACTATAAAGATTCCTCATTTTGTCCTTTTATAACCATACCCACTTCCTTCTTGCTGCCCCTAATTTCTGGACCCCTGGCAGTCACTAACCTGGTCTCCATTTCTATAATTTGTTATTTCAAGAATGTTATATAAATGGGATCCTACAGTATGTAGCCTTCTGAGATAGGTTTTTTTTTTCCTCACTTGGAATAAATCTCTTGAGATTCGTCCAAGTTGTTGTGTGTTAGTAGTTTCTTGTTATTGCTGAATAGCATTTCATAGAATGAGTATAGCACAATTTGTTTAACTATTCACTTGTTGAAGGACACTGATTAAGTTCCAGTTTTTGGCTGTTATGAATTAAGCTGCTAGGGACATTGGTACACAAATTTTTTTATGTGGTCATAAATTTTCACTGCTAAGAGTGCATCTGCTAGGTCATGCGGTAAGTGCATGGTTTAAAATGTACTGTATTCATTTATTTTTTTTAAAGATTCATTTATTCATCTTAGAGGTGGAAGAAGGAGGTGCAGAGGGAGAAGGAGAGAGAAACCTTTCCCTGAGTGTGCAGCTCACCATAGGGCCTAAAACCAAGAGTTGGTTGGATGCTCAACCAACTGCGCCACCCAGGCACCCTTGGAATTTACTTTAAAAATTAGTAGATAAAAACTTTTTCCTATTAAAATTATTTACTCTTACATTTGTTTGGTGACAAGCATCATTTTACAGTTTTTTTTTTAAATAAATCTGTTTTCTGGAACCTATTGTCTGTATAACCAGGGAGTTTGCATTTTGGAATAGCCATTTTGTGTCATTCTCAGGTATTATAAGATGAAGGTGGAAGTTGACAAATCAAACCACAGAATTGTTAAAAGGATAGTTTCTTCTCTTATGAAACTATACATATATATATTACCTCTTTTTTGCATGTGATCCTTAGTTTTAATATTATAGTGAAAGGTTGCATTTTGTTTTCTCTTACAGCGGCTATGTGACTATGTTTGTGACCTCCTCTTAGAAGAGTCAAACGTCCAGCCAGTATCGACACCAGTAACAGTGTGTGGAGACATACACGGACAGGTAAAATTTCATGAGCAGATTTTTAGCTTTTGTACTGCATATGTTTCCATGTTTGCTGCAAAAAGCTGCCAGAAAAACAAGAAACAAAAAAGACTGGTCATTTGATAGATTGCCTAAGTCTGCGTGACACTAATGATTCCTGGTTACTATTACAGTGGGTAAAAGCAGTGGTCAAATTATTCATGGAGTTTGTTGGAATTATACTTGCAAAGTGGATAGAATGCAGCATTATTGCTCTGTGAAGGGCGGAGAGAGAAAATAAACGTGGACAGCTCAGTGATTGTGATTAACAGAAGGTGCTTTGGTTTTAGGCACTAATTTTCTATTCTATTCATTTCTATTTATTCATTCTATTCACTCATGTCTCATTTTATTGTAAACATATTATTTCCTTAGTGGGGATGAGAATTGCAAAGGTTCAGAAAGATAAAATTGTTGGTGCATGATTTTACAGCAAGTCACTACTAGAATAGGAGGAGAAAATGTGTCCCTTTTTTTTCATCTGCTGAGTTTTTGTTTTTAAGACTTTCAAGGCAGTGGCAGGAGTAGTACACTTCATCTTTAGACTCTTACTGTCAGCGTGTAGCTCGGTTGGAAAACCCTCTGTGTATTTGTAGAGGTGCTTTGTGTGTTGTTGTTTTTTAAGATTTTTAAAAATTTATTCATTCATGAGAGACACACACAGAGAGAGGTAGAGACACAGGCAGAGGGAGAAGCAGGCTCCATGCAGGGAGCCTGATATGGGACTTGATCCCTGGACTCCAGGATCATGCCCTGAGCCGAGGGCAGGTGCTAAACCGCTGAGCCACCCGGGCTGCCCTGTTGTTTTTTTTTAACTGGGAGTGAAAGCTGAACAGAACACTCATTCAGCCTGCTGTATGCGTACAATGGAGTTGTGGTTATAAGACACGTATTGTAAATAATATAGTATTTATCGATGCCGACAGGACTTGCTGTCATCTGTGCAATTTCCCTGCCTTAAATAAGACCACCTACAGGAGCAGAAATATGTGTAAATTGGTTGTGATTGGTGGCTGCTCTGTGAATTAAGTTCTATTTTGACCACTTTAGAGGGCTCTTTACTTTTGTGGTTTTCAATTTGTTCTCTGGGTGGTTGAGGTCATAATAAATCTGGCATCTGCATGTTATCATCTTCTGAATAGAGAGCCCATTATGTCATCTCTGATCTGTTAAAAGATATATTTATTTGAAGGGGGGGGCGGAGAAAGGGCAGAGAGAGAGAGAAACTCAAGCAGAGTCAGTGCTGAACACGGAGCCCCCAAGTGGGGCTTCATCTTACAACCATGAGATCTTGACCTGAGCTGAAACCAAGAGTTAGACACTTAAATAATTACACCACTCAGGTACCCCATCTCTGATCTTTTAAAATCTCAATTCTCTAGAGTAGACTTTAGGAGTGCATTTCTTTCCATATAAATTATTTCAAAACTATAATAAACATTTGTATTTTGCTAAGTTGAAGGATATTAATATAAGCATGCCATAACACATTCCTAAAAGTTGAAATAAACCAAATAATATTTTCCCCTTATTATAATATTAAAATTGACAGGTTACCTGGGTTATTTATTTATTAAGGAAGTTTTTGTTATGTAAATTACAGCCATGATCAAAGGTCAGGAAATTAGAGACAACTTCTAACTACTAAAATAGTTAGAATTAATTAACTATTAATTTAACTATTAATTTAACTATTAATTAAAGTAATAAAATGTTACCTTCTTTTTTTAAAGATTTTATTTTATTTTATATTTTATTTATTTTATTTATCTTATTTTATTATTTTTTTATGAGAATACACAGAGAGGAGAGAGAGAGAGAGGCAGAGACACAGGCTCCATGCAGGGAGCTCAATGTGGGACTCGATACTGGATCTCTAGGATAACGCCCTGGGCTGAAGGTGGCACTAAACCGCTGAGCCACCTGGGCTGCGCAAATTTTACCTTTTTTGTTACATATACACCTTTAGTCCAATGTACAATTCTTGATAACATTTTCTTGTGTTTTGAAGGTTAACAAAGTACTTTTTCACATGTACCATGTATTTTTTTCAAGAGTCCTGTGAGATTAATTATGGAGAAGAGAAAACTTAGACTGCAAGATTGAATGATTAGCCCAAACTCACACAGCTACTAAGGGGCATAGTTGAGATTTGAAACTTACTTGTGTGCCTGTGTCCATGTTATTTTTTATTATTGTTTTTAATTGAAGTATAGTTGACATACAGTTTCAGGTGTAAGCCCATGTTATTTTAAGACTTCCACCAAACTGAATATTGTTTCTCTTATACTTGACCCTTTATAACAATTGTTAATCAAAAGCATGGGACTTTAGGAGCTTTTAAATATCCAAATGTAGCATGTATCTTTTGGGATTTGTATAGTTGTTTCCACTTGGGCCAGTTCTGGCACTGTAAGATTGAGTTAGGAGTATAAATAAACTCATTAAAAAATTTTGGCGGGCAGCCTGGGTGGCTCAGTGGTTTAGCGCTGCCTTCAGCCCAGGGCATGATCCTGGAGACCTGGGATCGAGTCCCACGTCGGGCTCTTTGCATGGAGCCTGCTTCTCCCTCTGCCTATGTCTCTGCCTCTCTCTCTGTCTCTCTCATGAATAAATAAATAAAATCTTTAAAAAAAATTTTTGGCAAGCATATAGTGCTAAGAAGCATTGAAACAGTGTAATCTGGGATCCCTGGGTGGCGCAGTGGTTTGGCGCCTGCATTTGGCCTAGGGCGGGATCCTGGAGACCCGGAATCAAATCCCACATCGGGCTCCCAGTGCATGGAGCCTGCTTCTCCCTCTGCCTGTGTCTCTGCCTCTCTCTCTCTCTCTCTCTCTGTGACTATCATAAGTAAATAAAAATTTAAAAAAAAATTTAAAAAAAGGAAACAGTGTAATCTAGTGAGGAGGTCATAGATGTCATTGTCAGAGCTTTAAATCCTGGCATGGCTACATATTAATATTGAAGAAGTCACTTCTGCTAGGTCACAAGTTTTTTAAGTGTGGCCTATAGACCTTTGAAGGTCTATAAGGTGGTACAAAATCAATTGAGGGTAAACTGCTGGTATCTCAGCATGAATCCAGGGAGTAGCACCAGGCTATGCTGGTTGTCATTGTATTCTTTACCAGCGTGCATTCACAGTAAAATAAAATGACAGTATCAATTTAAAAATGTCCTTGATGATGATACTTACCTGGCAAGATAGATACCATGATCACAAAGAGTGTTGTTTTTTTTTTTAAGATTTTGTTTATTTATTTATTCGAGAGGGAGAGAGGCAGAGACACAGAGAGGGAGAAGCAGGCTTTATGCAGGGAGCCCGATGTGGGACTCTCTCCCAGGTCTCCAGGATCATGCCCTGGACTGAAGGCGACGCTAAACCACTGAGCCACCCCGGCTGCCCACAAAGAATGTTCTTGAAGAAGCAGTAATATTAACTGTAATTCTCAACCCTTGAGTTGACGCATCTTTTAAATAGTCCTGTGATGGAAATAGGAAGTATGTATAGAGCACATCTGGTGCATACTAAAGAAAGATGGTTTGATCAAGGAAAATACTTGTGTAGTTTTTTTGTATCATGAGCTGAAAATAGCCTCTTTTTTTTATGGAACACTATTTTTATTGAGAGAATGGATAACAAACTATGGATGTTTGGCCACCATCTTTGCACCAATGAGGGAGTGAGCCAGTCACTTCAAAGAAAACAATTAATAATATTTACTGCCAGTGACAAAATTTGGGTTTTCAAATCAATAATTGGAATTTTAGAAAATTTGGGATGCCTGGGTGGCTCAGCTGTTGAGTGTCTGCCTTCAGCCAGGGCATGATCCTGGAGTCCCGGGATCGAGTCCCACATCGGGCTCCCTGCGTGGAGCTTGCTTCTCCCTCTACTTGTGTCTCTGCCTCTCTCTCTCTGTGTGTCTCTCATGAATAAATAAAAAAATAATTTTTTTAAAAGGAATTTTAGAAAATTTGAGTTTACCACCATGAGGCTGTCAGCTTCTGATATTTAAAGACTTCTCTGTTGGTGGTGATGATAACAAATCTGGTTTTTTGCTGATGTATAATGAAATATCATTTCCGTTTTCAAATGACCGGTATGTTAGCCACTATGTGTTTGACCAGTCCATCTAACGGAATAGGAAAAAGACCATTTATCAAGTGGTCAATCAATATTAAAAGAATAGGCACATTAATCTCTAAAGGTTATTAAAATGCTTTTCCATTTTGTAAAATATACTTGTGTGAAGCTGGATTTTATTCATATACTTTCATCAGTATATTGGAACAGATTGAATGTAGAGGCAGATTATGAAAATGTAGCGACATTTTACTTAGCCAGACATTAAATTTGTGTTGTTTTTGAAAACTGTTTATTTTCCATTAGAAATATGTGTATGTTACTATTTAATGAGTTACTTATTTTAAAAATTAAATTTTAAATGATTAGTTTTAATTTTTTTGTTTTAATTTCTAATATGGTCAGTAGCAACTGATAAAAACTATATAAGCAAAAGCTTTTGGGAGACCTGTAATTTTTAAGACTATGAATGGGTCCTGAAACTAAAAAGTTTAAAAAAAACTACCAAGCTAGACAACTGTTTCCTTGCCTCTAGTGATGGAATAAAATCCGCATCTCAGGATTGCTTTTGTTTTGTTTTGTTTTGTTTTTGAATTGCTTTTGTTTTAAATGAGATTTATAGGAGCGCCTGGGTGGCTCAGTTGGTCAAGTGTCTGGACTCTTGGTTTCAGCTCAGGTCACAACCTCTTAGGTTTGTGAGATCTAGCCCAGTGTCAGGCTCTGCACTGAGGATGGAGTCTGCTTCCCTCTCTCTTTCTGTCTCTCTGCTCCCCCCCTCGTGTGTACATTCTCTCTCTCTAAAATAAATAAATAAATCTTTTTTAAAAATGAGATTTACGGAGCATCTGTGATGTGGAAAACATACTAGATGGTAGAAATTATTTGTGAAATGATGAATGAGCTTCCAGTAGTGTCGGACAAGCTTAGTTGTCTGCACATGTTCTCAGTGAATGTTTTTTATACTAAAGAATTTTGGAGGGATCCCTGGGTGGTGCAGCGGTTTGGCGCCTGCCTTTGGCCCAGGGCGCGATCCTGGAGACCCAGGATCGAATCCCACGTCGGGCTCCCGGTGCATGGAGCCTGCTTCTCCCTCTGCCTGTGTCTCTGCGCCTCTCTCTCTCTCTCTCTCTCTGTGACTATCATAAATAAATAAAAATTTAAAAAAAAAGAATTTTGTAAAAAAACTTTCATTATAGAGTAGGAACTGTTGGGTCTCTGAAGCAGAATATTTGATCATCTCATATATATATACACATATATATATATATAGTAAATGGAAACTTACAAAATTTTTATTTAAGAACATATTTCTATAAATTTCAGTAGAAAAGTTTAAGGACACTCATTCTTTTACCATACCTTTATAAAAGTAACTTTTATAAAACTTTTAAATATTCCCTTTCTGACTCTGTGTGTATACATAGTAAAAGTGTGTGGTTTATTATAGGTATAGTTTTGTGTTCCATACTTTACCCTAATCATTTTTCCATTTTGCTGTGTAGTTTCCTTTATAATCATTATTCATGAGTGGTCCAAGTTTTTGAGTTGGTAGATCATACTTTATTAATATAGTCTCTTATGTTAGTCTTGAAGGTTGTTTCTTTTATTATTATAAATGATATTGTAACACATTTTCTAAATATTTACACAGTATTTATTTATCTTTAGGATATAGTCATGGAAGTGGAATTATTAGGCCAGAGTAACATACTCACATGTATATATTCACTGATATGTACACACATATTTTTACTGCTCATACAATGTGTGTATATATATAAACATATATACTATGTAATTGATATATGATATACATACATCATATATATATCTGTGGGATTGAAATTGAGAAGTATACTTTTTTAATAAAGATTTATTTTAGATAGAGAGCCTGTGGAGGGTGTGGGGCAGAGGGAGAAGAGAGAAAATCCCAAGCAGACTTACTCGGGGCTCAGTCCCATGACCCTGAGATCAGTACCTGAGCCAAAACCATGAGTTGGACACTCAACTGACTGAGCCACCCAGGTGCCCTAAGAAGTATGGTCTCAAAGGGAAGGGCTTCACGTAGATAGAAATGGACAGCAAATACTTTGGACGAATAATAGTCTACCACTTGACTGAGATTTGAACATTTCATTTATTTGCTTGCTAATTTTAAGAAGGTAGGAAAATTTTATTTAAACTTTCTAAAGTTTTTTTTAACTTCAAGCAAGTAATAACTTCAGATTTATGAAATATTGTTATAAAGGGCAGTGTTTTATTTCTTTCAGTAGTTAACATTTAAATTTCAGTTTTGTTCACTATGACTAAGATTCTTGTATGTTTTAAGTGTTAGAAATTGAATAATTTTATTTTCAAGTATAAAAGATGATTGTATAGGAAGTGATTAGTTATAGTTGGTACAGTAAATTATAGTAAATTCCTTTAATCCAAAATCCTTAGAAAAACTGAAGTTTTCTTTAGGAATTAGGATTAAGATAATCTAGTTGACTGAAGTTACTACATGTACAATTTGTCAATTACTAATTTTCAGTCACATAGAAAATGATGAAATATACAGTTCTTTTTTACTGATTATTGAGAAGACATTCCATAGCTATAGAGCCTCCAAAGTAGAGTGTGGGAAGGTAGGTTGATCTGCTTTTCATGATAACTGTGAAGTGTGGTGTAAATTCATTCTTTGAAAAAAATTCTTACCCACTTGCTTCCTTATCTTTTGTCTCATTAAAATAGATGCTGAGTATGGGTGGGGTGGTTAGCTTAGCTTATTAACAAGTTAGATAATTGATCAGTTATTTCAAATTCTCAAGTGATAGGGCACTTGGCTGACTCAGTCAATGGAGCATGTGACTTGATATTGGGGTTATGAGTTCAAGCTTCATGTTGGGCATAGAGATTACTTAAAAAAATTCTAGATGACAAGATAAATGAAAGAAATTTGAGGGAGAAGGCCTATAACATTAATGATCTAGGAATGACCTTATTGGTAATTGTGAGATTTATTTTAGGGCTTCTATTAGGCTTGAGAGCCGTGTGCTTGGCAGTTTTGCTTACACTTTATTTCTTTTTATAAGTGTCAGTATTTCAGGCCTTCCTAATTACATGCTCTCACTTTTATTATTTTACTCCTTTACAGGAATTTGTAATTAATCAGCATATATTGACTTTCTTTTATAGTTTTATGACCTTTGCGAACTATTCAGAACTGGAGGTCAGGTTCCTGACACAAACTACATATTTATGGTATGTAAACCCACATGATACCAAATACTTATTTAAAATGGAAAGCATCTGATTTATTACATGGAAATTATATAACAATTTCTTTGTCATATGACAATCACTTTGTAAATATATGAAAAGGTGATGCTATACTTTTTTACATTTTGCCATCTTGTCTGGTTGAAAATGATTGCTTTAGGAAATTGCCATATGCATAGGACTGGGTTCTAGGCATAAGTAATGGTTGGCAGAAAAATAACCCAGAACCTCCCAGGATTAAGGCACAGAGCTTTAATTTACTGTTACTTTATCATATCTTCTTGAGCATTCATTTTTGTCTGTTATCAATCTGTAGATTGATGAATATATGAACATACATATTTGCTATTAAGGTGGATATTTGCTTACTTTCCTTTTGGAATGTCATGTTACCATTGAATTTTTTATGAATCCTATCATTTTCTTTCTTCTAGAGGTTTGTGTGTCACTTTCCTATTCTTTGAGCTGTTTTCCTATTGATTTAACAACATTGTCCCAAGTAAAATACTAATGGGAAGTGTAAGTAGTATAGCTTCACAAGCAGTTATTAAATACACAAATGAACCTAAAACACTAATTAAGGTATATACTTTTATAAAAACACTATTTCTTCAAGTTGTTAGTTTTTTTTTTATACAGTTACAATGATTTTTGGGATGCCTGGCTGGGTCAGTCAGGAGAGTGTGTGACTTGATCTCAGGGTCATGAGTTTGAGCCCCACGTTGGGTGTAGAGATTACTTAAACATTTAAAAATAATAATTAAATGATTTTTGAAATTCATTAAAAAATTTTAGATTCACATGTGACCTTTTTGAAACACCTGCTAATGTAGGTAATAGAGAATTAGAAAAATGGTGGTTTTTCAGGGAAGATCCTTGAGAGAATTAGATAGCAGGTTCCTGTAGGCCTCCTGAATCATAAGACTAGCACACTTAGTAGAGACTGCTTATTTACTTTGATTTGAATTTTTTGTTAAAACCCAATTTCCAAATAAATCAATGTATGATCCTTCAATTTTGTTATTTTTTTTGCCATGTCTCTGAGTTTGTACACCTTGGTATAATTTAAAAAATATATTGTTGCTATTATTTCTAACTGTAAACTTTTACTTTACAGGGTGATTTTGTAGACAGAGGTTACTATAGTTTGGAGACCTTCACTTACCTTCTTGCACTAAAGGCTAAATGGCCTGATCGCATCACACTTTTGCGAGGAAATCATGAAAGTAGACAGATAACACAGGTGTATGGATTTTATGGTAAGACTTTCTATTTCTCTGATTCTCTGAATATTGCTTTCCTTTCCTCTTTGGGAAAAAAGCCATACAAGTCATACATGTGCTTTATATAAAGTTAGAAATATAAATCATCTTTTTCCACTTTTTAACTCCTCCTCTTCCCCCATTCAACTGAGAACCTTACCATGGAGAGAGAACTGTTCTTAATTTTTTGATGTACATCATCCTGGATCATTGCCCTAAAGTGTAGCCCTCAGTTTACATCATTGGAATCATCAGGGGTACTTGTTAAACATGTACATTGCTGGGCCCCCACTGAAAACCTGTTGGAGTGGGAATCCTAGAATCTGCTGCAGGTAAATGTTCTGCACTTGAAAGTTGAGAACCTCTTATATATTATATGTATATTTGTGTGTATGTGTGTGTTTATAAACATATTTGTGTGTGTACATACCTGCTTTTTTCACTTAATGCTGTGACCAGCCTTTCTTTACTTCATTGACATTATTTTTATAGTTGCATTATATTACACTGTATGGATGCACCATAATTGATTAAATCAGTACCTTTAACATTGGACATTGGAGTTGTTTTTAAGTTGCTGACATATATAATATTATATGTGTATAACATATTTAATTATGTATATATATATGTGTATCTATGTGTTCCAT
Organism: Nyctereutes procyonoides; assembly: GCF_905146905.1. Lineage (NCBI taxonomy): Eukaryota > Metazoa > Chordata > Mammalia > Carnivora > Canidae > Nyctereutes > Nyctereutes procyonoides. The sequence goes on from NW_026575020.1 coordinate 39,992,764, forward strand.
CCAGAGAATGCTAGGACCTCAGGGTCAGAAACAGAACTTAGCCATTAAAAGCAAAATATATCTGCTTCTATAAAACTTGTATATGGTTGAAAGTTTTAAAAAATGAAGTTAGGAAAAAAAAATTAGGTTACAAAGCTCTTTGAAGGAGATAGAGAGCAGGACTGTTGAGATTATTAACATGAATTTTCCTTAAGCTTAATTAAGGCATATATTGAGATATTTGAAAATATTAATCTCATAACCCTTTAGTTTCAGATTTTATATTTTGGATTCTCTTATGTCATTATAAAGATGAGCTAAACTCTTATTTGTAAGCCACTATCAATTACTAAATTGAGAAATTTTGATAATTTATTATTATATGTTTGTTAATAGTAATTGATAAGTTAGATGGCAAATATTTGCCCCCTTTTTACAAGTTACTTTTGATTTTCATTCACAAAATAACAAGTACCATTTAAAATAAAAGTTTTTGATTCTTTTGCAAAATAGTCAATAATTTGGATAGTATACACAGTGGTATTAGCTTAGTAAAAGCAACCGGCTCTAAGATTAATGTTATACATATCATTATACCCAGAATTTGACCAACAGTTATCAGTGAAGGACAAAGAGATTAAAAGCAGGAGTGGAAGGAGGGCATTTTAATCAAGAGGCCTTGACTGAAGAAAGTAACAACAGCACAACATCTAGTATTGAGTGAGCTATGTTGTTCCCTAGCTGTACTCATCTATTATTTTGTTTGATAAAAGGAAGCCCAGTAGGTTCTCAGGCAGGGGATACTTTTAGTCATCATGGAACTTAACATTGATTTTAAAGTAGCAAAAATGTCCATATATAACAATTATATTGGGCCTTCAGTTCACACTGATAAACATATACTAAGCAGTTATTATGAACCAAATGCTTTGCACATGTATGAAGATGAAAAAGATTCCTGCCTGCAAGTTCAGCCCAATGTTAGTGTTCTCATGGCAAGTTTACATGAGGATCCTGCTTCACACATAGGGTAATTTAGAAAATCATGAGGATTGATCATACCCCATAGTCTTTTTTTTAAAAGATTTTATTTATTTATTCACGAGAGACACAGAGAGAGAGGCAGAGTCACAGGCAGAGGGAGAAGCAGGCTCCATGCAGGGAGCCCAATGGGGGACTCAATCCTGGGTCTCCAGGATCAGGCCATGGGCTGAAGGTGGCGCTAAACCGCCAAGCCACCCGGGCTGCCCAACCCATAGTCTTCTATATCATTATCAGCTGTACTTATGGCAATAGTGATATAAGGTTTTTTTTTAAATTGAGGAAAAAGTCAAAGAACAGAACTTCCATGGTATTAGCTGAAAGAAGAGATGTATGTCTTATTTACTCTTGTAAACAGCAGAGAAAGTGTTCACTGGGAATATGTCAGAATTTGATTGCAACTGGTCTCCAGTGATGATTGCAGGTGTAGTCACTGAAGCTCAAGTATTTCGTTGCACAATTTGCAGAAAATCTCTGAAGATACAGTCTGGGCCTGAGAAATGTTGAGATAGGAATCACCCATGCTCCTATAATTAAGGGTCCTCTGATTTGTTTGATTATCCTATTAGAGTAAGGTGGTCATATTAAATAAATTACTGATAGAATTGTCCAGTATGAATAACATAGTAGACAAAAGCATTTGTTTTGGGTTTATGAACTTATATTTAACTCTTCCTGATCATAGCAGTTTGATCAATAATTTCAGCTGCTTTGTATGGCCCCTTCTGGAATGAAAAGCAGGACCACATGCTTAGACTAAACACTAGTCTCCTTCATGACTCTATATGGAAGGCATACCAGGTTATAGCTTGCCATCCTGGTTTAAGTTAAACTTCTTTAGGACTGGATGTGCTCTTTATGTTTATTGGCAGATTCAGAACTTCATTAATGGGAACTCTTCTATTTCTTTCATAGATGAGTGCCAAACCAAATATGGAAATGCTAATGCCTGGAGATACTGTACCAAAGTTTTTGACATGCTCACAGTAGCAGCTGTAAGTTCATGTAAATCTGTGCAAAACCTCAAGTATTTTCCTGCCGATACCCCTTTGCATACTTTTATCTAATTGCCGTCTCAATTATATTGATAGCATTAGCATTCATTGATGAATTTAGTTATGACTAAGTTTATTATTATACTTTCAACACTGTTATCCTTTTTTGCTAGTTAATAGATGAGCAGATTTTGTGTGTTCATGGTGGTTTATCTCCTGATATCAAAACACTGGATCAAATTCGAACCATTGAACGGAATCAGGAAATTCCTCATAAAGGAGCCTTTTGTGATCTGGTTTGGTCAGATCCTGAAGACGTGGATACTTGGGCAATCAGTCCCCGAGGAGCAGGTTGGCTTTTTGGCGCAAAGGTCACAAATGAGGTAAAGCCAATATTTTTGGAAAGATGGTTTGTTGATTGCTAATGGACTACAAAAGAACTATGGTGGCTATAGATAACAACCTTCTGTTTCTCATCTAGCTTATTCTGTATGTCTTTCCTTATTCATTAAATAAGATCACATAAGGAAAGCACTTCCTTCAGTATCCACTTGGTAATAGTGTAAACATTTCTTTTTCAAATATTACAATTAAGTAATATGATATAGGCAACATATATGTATAAAATTTTTAATATATATAATTTAGATGTAATAGATGTGTAACATTGTATTAGTTTTAGATGTATAACATGATTTGATATATGTATATATAGTGAAAGTCCAAATTTTGAAATTCACTAGTATCAATAAAAAAATACACACATACACATTATATATGCATGTAGGGATGAGCTTGTGTTGGGAAGTAATGCAGCACAATGGAATTAGAGAGCTAGGTTCAACAATAATTTAAGTAAATTACATATGTTCTCTGAGCCTCTGTTTCCTTAAGTTACAAAAGAAGTATAATAAATCTCAGAATTCTTATAAGAATCATACTATAGAGGGACGCCTCGGTGGCTCAGTGGTTGGATGTCTGCCTTTGGCTCAGGGCATGATCCGGGAAGCTCCATGCTTCCTGCATGGAGCCTGCTTCTCCCTCTGCCTATGTCTCTGCCTCTCTCTCTGTCTCTTCTGAATAAATAAAATCTTTAAAAAACAAAGAAGAACCATACTAGACCCTTAGTAAGTGATAGTTGATAGCAATATATTTTTGTTATGCCATAAAAATTTCATTTCACATCTGATAGTGCTTATAGAATGCATTTCTTCTAATAAATTACGTGACTGAATGATTTCTATAACTTAGGCCAAAACAGCCTTATTTGTCTATAACTTACTGTAAGTAGTGGGAATAACTATAGTAGAATGGGTTCTATAATCATGAGAACGTTAGTAAAAGGATTTATACTTTATTATTATTATTATTATTTTATTTTTTTTTTAGAGAGGGTGGGGGAGAGCAGAGAGAGAGGAGGGAAAGAGAGAATCTTAAGCAGGCTCCATGCCCAGTGTGGAGCCAGACATAGGGCTCGATCTCACAACCCTAAGATCATGACCTGAGCCAAAATCAAGAGTTGGGTGCTCCTGAGCTACCCAGGAGCCCCAGACTGTATTTAAATATTATTTTCTTACTTATTTTATATATAAATATAACATGATTCTTTTTATGTGCTAGATACTTAACAAAACCTTTCTGACTTGCAGTTTGTTCATATCAACAACTTAAAACTCATCTGCAGAGCACACCAACTAGTGCATGAAGGCTATAAATTTATGTTTGATGAGAAGCTGGTAACAGTATGGTCTGCTCCTAATTACTGCTATCGTTGTGGAAATATCGCTTCGATCATGGTCTTCAAAGATGTAAATACAAGAGAACCAAAGTTATTCCGGGCAGTTCCAGATTCAGAACGTGTTATTCCTCCCAGAACGACGACGCCGTATTTTCTTTGAGGCCTTCGCCCATCCTGCTGACCCATTTTTCTTCCTTCTTCATACCCCAACTTTCGTGTATTACCCTCTACAATATACTTTTTATTGAGCACTTTGCTGCTGAAATGCTGCCTCTTGCCTTTTTTTTAATTTTAAATTATCTAAATTTATTGTTTGTTATGGTGTCTATAGCAATGTTTTTCTATCAATTTTCTCCCCTATCCCATCCCCACTTTGGACTCATTTGAGAAGACTTGAGAAATGTCTTAATACTCACACTGCTGCATGTAGCTCTTGCTTATTTACTGGTCTGGGGGAAACAGGATGTGTCTCCTCTTTTTAAAAAGCCAATTGACAGAACAGACTACACCGAAATGCTCCTCCTTTTGTATCATTCAGCCTTTTGTTTTAGTTTGGTAAGTTTTAAGAAATTTCAGCAGCAAAGTTGTTATTCAGTGGGCACGATGGACTGCAAATGCCTCGAGTTATGTATACCTGTCCCAGCTGTAAACTTCATTGTCCTTTGTTGGATGATATTTTAAGTGGATATAAAATAAATTGGTCTAAAGGGCTGCCCTCCTTGTTGTGTTTTTAAATTTTAGTTAAAACTGCTATAGCTTATGACTTTGTACAGTAAGATAATTGTATTGATCTTTTTTCAGATTCCTTGTATTTTTTAATAAAGTAATCTTAAACCCAGATAGGTTAAAGTATTAGAAATTTTAAACAGCTTACATTGTTAGTTTAAAGTTATTCTCCCCTCCTCCCCCCCAGTCAGAGTTTTTGACCCTTTGGTTATTGAGTTTAAAACTTCAACTGAAATTCAATACTATTTATTAAAAAAAAAATTACTAAACTGTGCCTAAAGAACATAACTGCCATATTAATGTTTTGGTTTATATTCTCTATAGTAATAGAAAAACATTTAATACTTGTAATGCTGATGTGTTCATTTGATACTAGTTGAGTAAAATGTGATTGATCCAGTTTACAATCTATCATGCATATCATTAAGTAAAATCTGTGTACTTTTCAGTAGGAATCATTCTCCTCTTGATGTAACACTTGACCTTAACTTTTAGAAAGTGTTCAATTTTTAACTGCAACTGGAAAGGTTGAAAAGTCAGGACTCTTGTATTTGTGAACTGTAATTTGAAGCAAATTTTAAAAAGTGTAGAAAGAAACAAATTGTCCTTTTTTGTAAAGGTCTGTGGTACCATGTTTCGGCTTTGTGTAAGTAATTTGAATATCCAAAGGGTGTGATGATCAGTTCTTTATATGCAACTGTCCACTTAATAAGGACAAGTGTTCCAGTGTCTTTTATGACTGTGGTCATAAATGATGTTGGAATTTACTATTTTGTGAAATAGTTGGTATCCCTTTACTACTATAATTAATTTTTGTCATTCCAGGAAATCTTTGTGAAGCCAGCCAATTAATAAAGCACTTTAGTATCTGTTCAGGTAGTTTTGAAAACCAACTTTTCCCCTTCAGGATAAGAACTTCCAGGTTACCTAAAAATGCAATAAAAATCTTTATAATCTAAGCTTCTTGGCACATAATTTTTCATCAGGGTTTTTCTTTTATTAAATGAGCACAATAATATTTTTATTTTTATTTTTATTTTCTTTTTTTGCCATAACCACCTAGCTCCTTGTTTAGTTTTTAATTGTATAGATATATGAAAGAAGTGGCTAAGACATTTGCTGCACACACTTGAACTGTTGGGTCAGTAGCTTTGTGTTACTGCCCTGACCCCAGTGTAATTCAGGGGGAAAGGTATTTTTATCTTACAGGGATATGTAGCTATGTATTTTACTAATTGTGAAACACTGGAAATTAATGATGCAGACAACTTGGTGTAGTCTTTGAACAGCTCTCTGCAGTGTTTTTTTCTGTTACCATAAATTGTATTTAAGTGCTTGCTCTCCTCTGCTTCTAAGTTGTACCAATAAAATCAGTAACCTCAGCCCTCCCTTCCCATTTGACACTCCTTAGCTTAGATTGATGTAGTTGTTTTAGTTATCCCTGTAATGTGACCTTTATTTTTAAGTCATGGTGTACTGCATTTGTTTGTCACTAGTTGGGCATGTGCCAATAATATTTTGTCCATTCCTTAATTGCCATCTCTATTTTGTCTGATTTTTTTCTCTTCAGCTGAATAATGGCTTTTTTTTGCATGAAAAAAAGAAGTTTTTACGATTAGACATGTAAAGGGAAGAGAGAGTGAATGTATTGGACTTTGTAAGCCTAAAAGGAATATTTGGATTTAATAAATAAGGGCTATGTATGATATAGAGTAATCATGTAGTGGAAGATACTTGCCAGTCATAGATTTGTAGGCAGGAGGATCTGTTACTCCCTGTATCTAGGCTGAATGTAAAATCCTTTATGTTGTATTAATGGGGGTAATAACTATTTTTATTTGCTGATGATATACTTGGTTTCTAATAAAGTGTCCTAGGCTCTAGTGAGAACTGTCTACTTTTAATTGCCAATTACTCCCTTTCCCCTTTTCCTGATATGCACTTGGCTAGCTTTTTATAGGTTAATGCTTTTTCCTGAAACATCTCACTACTTTAAATGTGTTCATTTGGGTGTGATCCTAAAAAGTCTGCATCAAGAGCACATCTAATATGCAATCTGCATCAGCTCCTAACATCTGGATGACCAGAACTGTTGGAAGATTGTGACGTCTTAAACCCTGGGTTTTGCTTTTGAAATAAGGTTTGAAATATTATTCTTTGCATTAAGATTTGTGTGTGTTTGCTTTGTAAGCCTAGCACCAGGTTTTGAAAATGCCTGTATTGCGAAAGCAAATCCAAACTCTTTCTGAGCCTCTTTCGTTGTCAGAAATAGAATTGCTTTCCATCAGCCTCCAGAAAATTGTGTACCTGGAGTTGAAGAGATTTAACAGCACGAATCCAGATTTTTAAATGTAATTGTTTTTTAAATGCTAATGTTTGTAAAGCACCTTCAGTTCCTTGGATGAAAGGTGCTATATCCTCTCAGTGTAAATTAATAAAAAGATTATAGGAAGTTTGTCAGAAAATTTTATCTAATGCATAGTCTGTAGCATGTCCCGACAAAAAGTTAGCATTTTATATAACACAATTTAAATTAAAAAAAAAATGCTTATTCCTTCACTTGGTTGCTTGACTGGTAAACAGAAATGAAACTTTTTATTGTTCTGCATTTAACTTTGAACTAAGTGTCCCAGTTCTTTATTTTTTTATTTTTTATTTTTTTAAAGAATTTATTTATTCATGAGAGACACAGAGAGAGAGGCAGAGACACAGGCAGAGGGAGAAGCAGGCTCCATCCAGGGAGCCCGACGTGGGACTCGATCCTGGGTCTCCAGGGTCACACCCTGGACCGAAGGCAGGCGCTAAACCGCTGAGCTACCCAGGGATCCCCTTTAAAGGCAATATTCATTATTATGGCCTGGACCGAGTTTCCAGAACCATGCATCATGAGATCATCACAACTCTTTCAATTGTATGTTTATAGTCTGCATTCATGTTCATGAAGTATACAGTAGTAAAATACCAAAAAGCATTTTGGAAAGTCCCGTAGTGTGGTGCCAGACACAGTAGATTCCTGGGGAATGTTTGTTCCTTATTGCCATCTTCTTAATTTTCTATTTCCTTATCAATCAATTGGTGATTGCCTTTCTTACCTTCATGAGAGATTATGTTGGCTTAGATCACTCAAATATTTCCTTTATTCAAACTGCATGAAATTTGTGAAGATTTTTTTTGTATCAACAAAAATACTACATAAGTATATTCCACTCAATCCCTGGACACCCATTATTCTCAGCACTCTGCTTTTGTGTATAAACGGAAATGAGATATAAAAGGCTACATAGAGGCATTATGGAATAGTATGAAGAATATAGGCTCTGGAATCAGATCTAGGTAAGAAACCCAGCCCTGGCAGGCAGTAATAGCCAACTTAGCCAAATGCTATACATGCCTTATTTTGTGTTTACCATGATCCTAAGACTGTATTACCTCCCGGCCCTCCTTCAGAGGAAGAAACATTTAGGATAGGTAACTTTGCAGGTTGCATAGGAGGGCTGGAACTTGAACCTCTTTAAGGGCATACAAGAGTACATCTTAAGCCCTCTTAAGTAATATTGGCTATTGTAGCTGTGTGACCCTGCTCAAGTTGGGTTCTCCAGATTTTAAAATTCTGTATCTAAGTATCATACAGGGTTGATCAAGATTAAAAATAGCACACAAAGTACTTGGCCCCTGGCCCAAAACTGCCATTTATTGAGGGCTCATTTTAATATATCCATTTGCCTGAATTAAATGTAGATGGGAAGTAAGAATAATCTAAGGCAATATATAATTGCTGATAGTGTAGTTTATGAAAGTACAATGAATTAGAAGAAAGATATAGAATGGAGCAATTGGGAGAGGCTTAAAAGAAAGTGAAAAATGTGGGCTAGAATGATGAGATGTACGTTTCTTACATATTAAAAACAAGCAGAGATTACTAGAACTTGCATGTGACACGAAGATAGGACTTGAGGTTGCCTCTTAGGAAGGCATAAGAAATCAAAGCAACAGCTGTTTTGACAGAACCATGTATCAGAGAGGAGTTGACCAATTGTGAAAGATGTTGAACACACAGGATTTTAATCCCTATTTTTAAGAAATGTAATGAGTGATATTTCAAGATTAGTCTTCTAGTGAGTTGATAGTCCTCCCCACCAGGACTCCTACCTGCCACACTCTTGTCTGACAAATTATGCTGATTCCCCCTCCTTTCTGGTTTGGTTGAGATTGAGGCTCTCCATAATTTGGTGATTTGGGGATTACATAAAGAATTAGGGGAGCCAACAGATGTTTGGCAACATTTTTTGTCTTGTCAAAGCCATTTAAAACCCACTACAATTTACCATCATTACTTCGTAGAAGGTGTATCATTTTTAATATGAAAGATGTTAAAAGAGCCATCTCAGAATAAAGGACAGTCCTCTTTGCCAAAAAAAAAAAAAAATCAGTTTTGCGAAAAGCTAGTATCCTAGTTTCTGCCTTTGTGAGGGTGAGATTTGATCCCAACCTGCTGGTGTAATCTACTCTAGGCTGTCATATTAATAATGCACAAAAACATTTTATAATAAAAAGGAAATAGCAAAAGAAAGTTTTATGCCTCCCACCAGTTCCAAATAGATGCCAAGGATCTACCAAAAACAACAAAGCCTGTTCACATGAAGTGTAGAGAGACTGTAGAGGACATTAATGGCAGAGTTTTATATGTTAATGAGCTATGTCTTATTTTTAAGGATGGCCTTATTAAAGTATAAGAGGAACGGTAACTAATACTGTGCATAGATGCTGGTAGTCTTGCATGTTTAGGTCTATTAAAAATGCAGTGAAATTTATTTTTAAATTGATCGGCATTGAACTTACAATCATCTGCAGTATCACAGGATGGCTAGCACACCCTCAAGGATCAATTCTACTTAGTCCTTCCAAAATGGAACAAACACATTGCTTTTAGTTATGGCATCAGTACTGTTTGCAGTGATGATTTTTTTCTTTCATGGTAATTCTTTAAATCTCTTGCTTTCTTGGAAGCCTGCACACAAGCTTGTGATCTTTCCTGCAGAGGGCTGAGCATCTGAAACATGCTTTATTTCGGTAGATTCTTGCAGTTTTCTTGCTGGATTCTCTATGAACGGATATCTGTGAGCAGTGAGACCATTTCAGCATGATGTAGTCAGGGACCGCATCGAAGTGGTTCAAAATGAGGCTCGTTTTGGAGAGTTCCCTCACTGTCGCACCTGCCAGAGGAGTTTGGGAAATTGCAGTGCTTGGCTGTTGGTCCTGGCGTGGTGCAGCGTTGGTGGGCGCCAGCATGTGTGTGGAATGCGGGACGCAGAGCCAGGAGAACCTGCCGGCAGGTGTCTGGCGCTGAGATGATGCAGTTTTTACTTTCCAGCGCACGGTGGCGCTGAGGTCGCCCCGGCCCTGCTAGCAGCACTACGGCACCTCCGCTGCCACCTGCAGTCTCAACCAAACTCTAGGTGGCGGGACGTGACGGCCCGAGCGCCCAATCGACAGCCAGACTTTCGGCCACACTACAGCTCTAGCCAATGGGAGCCGGGGAGAGGCGCGGAGGGGGCGGGCCCCGCGGCATGTCAGGCAGAGGCGCGAGGCCCTCCTCCCGCCTCTCCGCCTACTCCAGCCTCCGCCGCCTCAGCTTCCCGAGCGAGCCCTGCGGCCGCCGGAGCAGCTCCCGCGGCGGAGCCGGAGCCGGAGCCGGATGGTCAGAGGAGCCCGGCAGCCCCAGCAGCCGCGGAGTCGCCTGGCCCCCAGGTGGGGCGGACGCTGGGTCGGGGTCGGGGTTGGGGATGGGTGGGGGCGCGGGAGCGGGCCCAGGGCAGCGGCTTGGGGCCGCGGGAGGGGCGGGGGGGTTCAGGCTGAGGGGGGGGGCTCGGGGGACGTCCAGGGGCGGGGACGCGGGCTGGGCAGCGATCGCATCCTCGAGGCCGGATGAGAGGGGTGTGTGAGGGAAGGGACGCCGGGGGGTGAGGCTGGGGGCGCCGGGCCGGGAGGGGCAGGGCGTGCGCGCCCCGTGGACGGGCCGTGGAATGCGGGGGGCGCGGGGCCTGGAGGGGCGGGGCTCGGCGGGGCAGTGCGCGCCCGGGAGGGGGTGGGGGTGGGGGTGGGGGTGGGCGCGGGAGGGGAGAGGCCGGAGGGGCTTGCGGGGGTGACGAGGCAAACAATGAGTAGGTGGAGGTGGGTGGTTTTGGGGAGCGGGGCTGTGACGAATAGGGGCTGAGGACAGAGTGAGGGACTGGAAGGGAGGGCAGGGTTTGGGCAAAGAAGACGTCGGGGGAACCGCGAGTCCGAGGATTGCTTGGTCTTGGTAGATAGGGGGAACCGAGCTTAAGGCGTTTGTAAGGTCAGGTATGAGCTTGGCGAGCCTGTGGTCCTAGAGGGTGGTACACTGAGTTTTCGACGGGCACAGTAGGGCCGGGAGATGTGTTCTTGTGTGTTACTTTTAGTTACCATCCTTTTTGGTTTGTAGACTGACTGGCACAGTGGAGAAACCACCTCGAAAACGGAAAAGCAGGTAAGGAAAAATGCGTCCCTATTTTGCTTCATGTTTTTCCATTTGCTTGCTTACATCTGTGCCGTACTGCACGGTTACACAGTCAGTAGATGAAGTTTTTTCTTTAGCTCCTTTTGTACCGAATATAACTACATGCAGGATCCTTCTTTTGAGGAGTTCAGAGTACTACCTGTATCATCTGCGTGTGTGTGCGTGCATGTGTATGTAAGATTATATGGGAAACAGACGTGGGTAATTGAGAAATCCTAGTTTTTTCACTTGCGCTCTAATTTCAACTTCTCCACTAGCTCTGTTTAAAGCTAGTGTTTGTGGGGGGCACCTAACTGGCTCATTTGGTGGAGTATGACTCTTGATCTCAAGGTTGTGAGTTCGAGCCCCACGTTGAGTGTAGAGGTATTGAAAAATAAAATCTTAAAAAAAAAAAAAAAAAGGAGGAGGAACGCCTAGGTGGCTCAGTGGTTGAGCATCTGCCTTCACACAGGTGGTGATCCTGGGGTCCCTGGATGGAGTCTCGCAGTGAGCTCACCATGGGGAGCCTGCTTCTCCCTCCTGTCTATGTCTCTGCCTCTCTCTCTGTGTCTCTCATGAATAAATAAATAAAATCCTAAGAAAAAAACCCAACTAAACGAATGTTTGGGGCATCTGGCTGGCTTACTTGGTAGAGAGCGTGCGACTCTTGATCTCAGGCTGGTGGGTTGGATCCCTGCCCTGGGCATAGAACTTACTTTAAAAAGCAAAATAAATTAAAAAGGTAATGTTTATTGAACATCTACTAAGTGCCAAGTACTATGTGCAAGTGCTTTATATGTATTTTGTAATCTCGAAGCACCCCAGGGAAGCATGTACTGTTACCATTATTATGCGGAAGAGAGAACTGAGGCACAGAGAGGCCAAGATCACTCCTTTGATAAATAATAGAACTCCTATCTGAATTCAGGCAATCTGACTCCAGAGCTTAGGCTCTTACCCATTATATTATAATGACTCTGATAAATATACAATTGAAAATATATTTTCTTACTACTTTTTCTTTTTTCATCATACGTAGTACATAGAGTCTAATAAACAAATCATGGGGAAATAGAAACAGAGGGCTGAAGTAGTCTGCAAACAAATGAATTATTACTTGAGTGATAAAGAAGAGCATATTTCCATCCCACAAACATTTTTGTGTGCATTCTGCATGTTAGACACTATATAGCAATTCTTTGTGGTCATGAGATTTCTTTTTCACAGATGTAGGCAGTGGTCTAGAGAGAAATTACTTTCTCTGCAGTAGGGAGGATGTGACCAGTAGGACCACTGTCGTAGTTGGTACTTGGTAAGTTACTGATGTGAGTAGGCAGACTGCCTCACCAGTAAATAGATAGAAAATGCTGATGACGCAAGTCAAAGTTTCTTTGTCACTCTGGGTTGTACTTTTCTTTTTTAATTTTTTTTAAAGATTTTATTTATTTATTCACGAGAGACACAGAGAAAGAGGGGCAGAGACACAGACAGAGGGAGAAGCAGGCTCCATGCAGGAAGCCTGACGTGGGACTCGATCCCGGGTCTCCAGGATCACGCCCTGGGCGGAAGGCGGCGCCAAACTGCTGAGCCCCCCTGGGCTGCCCATGTACTGTTGAATATAGTAACCATATATGGCCATAAAGTGCTTGAAATGTGACTGGCATGGCTGAGGAACTGAACTTTATTAATTGTAATTAAGTTAAATTCAAAAACTGATACTTACTGGGAAATGTTCAGATATGTTTGGAAAAATTGGCATATGTGAATCTACTTTTTCATCTGTAAGTTTTATGAACTCTATATATAGATCATATATTTCTGGTGAAAATTTAATGTCCAAAACAAGATGTGCTTTAACTAAAAAAAATATCAGATTTCCAGTTAGTATACAAAAAGAGTGTAAAATTTCTTATTACTAATTTTCGTATTGATTATAAAATGAAATCATATTTTAGATCTATTGGATTAAATAAAAGTATTACTAAAGTTATTTTTAACTGTTTTCCTTTTTACTTTTCTAACATGACTATTCAGAAATTAAACTAAACATTATATATGTGGCTTACATTACATTTTTTTTTGGACAGATTTTAACTCTCATTAACCCACTGCCAGTCTCTTGCTGTGGCCTCCTGACTTCATTCTCTACCTCAAATCTGTAATTCATTCATCATGCTGTGCAAGTTGATCTTGTAATTCTCTTGCTTAAATCTTTCCATGGTTCCCCATTGCTTATTGAACATAATTCAGACTTTTTAGCCTAATGATAAAAAGAGACTGCTTTTGGAGTGTCTAGGTGAGTCAGTTGCTTGAGCATCAACTTTTGATTTCAGGTCGGTTCCTATGGAATCAAGCCCCTGCATTGGGCTCTGTGCTGAGCATTGAGCTTCTTGGAATTCTCTTTCTCTTTCTCCTTCTGCCCCTTCTCTCTCTCTCTCTCTCTCTCACTCTCTTTCTCTCTTACCATTCTCTCCCCCCCTCCCCCAGGAGATTGCCTTTATTTCACTTCTGCCTGTCTTCCCACTTCCCAGCCACAGTTTAATACTGTGGCCCTGGAAATTCTCAATAATGGACCTATTAAATGTCCAGTATTAAATGATTTAACTTTCTGGTGAATCCTGCGCAATGAATTAATTGCTGAATGTAACTCTATGTTCTGTTTGCCATTCCTAGAACTTATGTTCTCTCTTTGCTTTGGATTTTTGCACATGATTTCTCTTTCTCTCTGGAATACTTTCTCCTTGTTCCTTGGCAAGCTCCTTCCTTTGAGATTCTTAGCTCAAATGTCACATCCTGTGTGTGGACTTTCCCACTCTCTCCTTCACCTTATTTGCTCCCATGATAGCTTGTACATACACCTAGGTATAGTGGTTTGGACTGTCTTTGAATCTGAACTCTGTCAAATACAAGCTGTGAGATCATATGTAAGTTAATAAACCTCCTTGAACCTCCATTCCCTCAGGTGTACATGGAAATAATAACAGTTCAACCCTGGGGTGCCTGGCTGGCTCAGTTAGTAGATCATACAACTGTTGATCTCAGGGTTATGAGTTCAAGCCCATGTTGGGTGTAGGGCTTACCTAAAAAAATTTTTTTGAGGGGGCACCTGGGTGGCTCAGTGGTTGAGCATCTGCCTTTGGCTCAGGTCACGATTCTGCGATCCTGGGATGGAGTCCTGTATCAGGCTCCCGGCAAGAGCCTGCTTTCTCCCTCTGTCTATGTCTCTGCCTCTCTCTCTGTGTCTCTCATGAATAAATAAAATCTTTTTTTTTAGAAAAGACAAATTTTATGTTAATAAAGCAACCATCAAGTACTGTTTATTTCCCTCCTCTTTTCTAAATGATTAAAAAATAAGGTACTAAGGTAAAGAAGAAATGAGAGAATAATAATAAACCAGTGGCAAAGTTAATATATAGATTAGAAAATACTGTATAGTTACTAAAGATGGGTTCCATATTTGGCTCTGAATTTCCTCAAATAAAGCAAAGAAGAAAATAAAGCTCAGCTTCTAGATTCATGTGTTCATAAAATCAAACATATGTTGTTTAAGAGAAGGATACTTTTTTTTTGATTGGTAGATCTGAGAGAAACTTTTCTTACTGGTCTTCATGGTGGGGACACTGGTTTTGTGGAGGAGGAAATCTCTATAATAATCATAGTAGTGAGTTTTTAATCATTGCTTCTTATAATGCTTCTCAGTCAAGGTTCATGTAATGCCAGTAAACATTCTCCAAAGGGGCAAATCAGTGTGTAAGTATACAGCTCATTGTTGGCTTGGTTTGGTTCAGAGATAAGCAGGGGTGAATAAGTTGGAGGGATTCTGTTTATTCCCAGCATCTAGCCTAGTCCCTGGCACTTCTTAGAAAACGGTTGGGGATCCCTGAGTGGCGCAGCGGTTTGGCGCCTGCCTTTGGCCCAGGGCGCAATCCTGGAGACCCGGGATTGAATCCCATATCGGGCTCCCGGTGCATGGAGCCTGCTTTTCCCTCTGCCTGTGTCTCTGCCTCTCTCTCTCTCTCTCTCTCTCTGTGACTATCATAAATAAATAAATTTAAAAAAAAATAAAAAATAATAAAACAAAGATTTAAAAAAAAAAGAAAACAGTTGGTTGAATTTTTGAATACAGGCACTCTTAATCTTAAGGACTTCTCTATGAATGTTCTTTTTTTTTAATTAAAAAAGGTTTTTTTGTTGTCTTTTTTTTCTTTTAAACTTATTTATTTATGATACTCACAGAGAGAGAGAGAGAGAGAGAGAGAGGCAGAGACATAGACAGAGGGAGAAGCAGGCTCCATGCACCGGGAACCCGATATGGGATTCGATCCCGGGTCTCCAGGATCGCGCCCTGAGCCAAAGGCAGGCGCCAAACCGCTGTGCCACCCAGGGATCCCTTGTTGTCTTTTTTAAAAAATTAATTAATTTATTAACTAATTTATAATTTCATACCCACTGTGGGGCTCAAATTTATAATCTCAAGATTAAGAGTCATGTGCTCTTCTCACTGAGCCAGCCAGGCACCCCTAAAACTATTTTCTTAATAATA
Organism: Nyctereutes procyonoides; assembly: GCF_905146905.1. Classification (NCBI taxonomy): domain Eukaryota; kingdom Metazoa; phylum Chordata; class Mammalia; order Carnivora; family Canidae; genus Nyctereutes; species Nyctereutes procyonoides. Next base: position 40,008,303 of record NW_026575020.1, read on the forward strand.
CTAAGGCTTTACTTGCCTTTTAATTATTCGCTCTCATTCACAGTGGAATTTTCTGAGGCTACAGTTGAGAATGATTTCACTTCTGCTCTGATGGCTAATGGAATGTGTTTCTGTATTACTGTGTTTAAAATTTTTGCTCTACAATCTAATATAAATATCGATGGATATACCCACAGAGATAGTTTTTTAAAAAAATATTGTATTTATTTATTCACAAGACACAGAGAGGCAGAGAAAAGGCAGAGGGAAAAGCAGGCTCCCTCTGGGGAGCGTAAGGCGGGATTGGATCCCAGGACCCTGGAATCACGCCCTGAGCTGAAGGCAGATGCTCAACCACTCAGCCACCCAGGTGCCCCACAAAGATAGTTTTCAAAGACTGTCAAGGGGCTCCTGCAACCAAAAAGTTTGGGAGCTGTATGAGAGAATATATCGTAAGAAAGATTAAATATTCCTTCACTCTCAATTCTTTTTTTTTTTGAGAAATTTGTATTATATTTATTTATTTTTTTAATAATAAATTTATTTTTTATTGGTGTTCAATTTACCAACATACAGAATAACACCCAGTGCTCATCCTGTCAAGTGCCCCCCTCAGTACCCGTCACCCATTCACCCCCACCCCCCGTCCTCCTCCCCTTCGACCACCCCTAGTTCGTTTCCTAGAGTTAGGAGTCTTTATGTTCTGTCTCCCTTTCTGATATTTCCCACACATTTCCTCTCCCTTCCCTTATATTCCCTTTCACTATTATTTATATTCCCCAAATGAATGAGAACATACAATGTTTGTCCTTCTCCGATTGACTCACTTCACTCAGCGTAATACCCTCCAGTTCCATCCACGTCGAAGCAAATGGTCGGTATTTGTTATTTCTAATGGCTGAGTAATATTCCATTGTGTATATAAACCACATCTTCTTTATCCATTCATCTTTCGATGGACACCGAGGCTCCTTCCACAGTTTGGCTATTGTGGACATTGCTGCTATAAACATCGGGGTGCAGGTGTCCCGGCGTTTCATTGCATCTGAATCTTTGGGGTAAATCCCTAACAGTGCAATTGCTGGGTCATAGGGCAGGTCTATTTTTAACTCTTTGAGGAACCTCCACACAGTTTTCCAGAGTGGCTGCACCAGTTCACATTCCCACCAACAGTGTAAGAGGGTTCCCTTTTCTCCGCATCCTCTCCAACATTTGTGGCTTCCTGTCTTGTTAATTTTCTCTATTCTCACTGGTGTGAGGTGGTATCTCATTGTGGTTTTGATTTGTACTTCCCTGATGGCGAGTGATGCAGAGCATCTTCTCATGTGCACGTTGGCCATGTCTATGTCTTCCTCTGTGAGATTTCTCTTCATGTCTTTTGCCCATTTCATGATTGGATTGTTTCTTTGGTGTTGAGTTTAATAAGTTCTTTATAGATCTTAGAAACTAGCCCTTTATCTGATAGGTCATTTGCAAATATCTTCTCCCATTCTGTAGGTTGTCTTTTAGTTTTGTTGACTGTATCCTTTGCTGTGCAAAAGCTCCTTATCTTGATGAAGTCCCAATAGTTCATTTTTGCTTTTGTTTCTTTTGCCTTCGTGGATGTATCTTGCAAGAAGTTACTGTGGCCGAGGTCAAAAAAGGGTGTTGCCTGTGTTCTCCTCTAGGATTTTGATGGAATCTTGTCTCACATTTAGATCTTTCATCCATTTTGAGTTTATCTTTGTGTATGGTGAAAGAGAGTGGTCTAGTTTCATTCTTCTGCATGTGGATGTCCAATTTTCCCAGCACCATTTATTGAAGAGACTGTCTTTCTTCCAATGGATAGTCTTTCCTCCTTTATCGAAGTTTAGTTGACCATAAAGTTCAGGGTCCACTTGTGGGTTCTCTATTCTGTTCCATTGATCTATGTGTCTGTTTTTGTGCCAGTACCACACTGTCTTGATGACCACAGCTTTGTAGTACAACCTGAAATCTGGCATTGTGATGCCCCCAGATACAGTTTTCTTTTTTAAAATTCCCCTGGCTATTCGGGGTCTTTTCTGATTCCACACAAATCTTAAAATAATTTGTTCTAACTCTCTGAAGAAAGTCCATGGTATTTTGATAGGGATTGCATTAAACGTGTAAATTGCCCTGGGTAACATTGACATTTTCACAATATTAATTCTGCCAATCCATGAGCATGGAATATTTTCCATCTCTTTGTGTCTTCCTCAATTTCTTTCAGAAGTGTTCTATAGTTTTTAGGGTATAGATCCTTTACCTCTTTGGTTAGGTTTATTCCTAGGTATCTTATGCTTTTGGGTGCAATTGTAAATGGGACGGACTCCTTAATTTCTCTTTCTTCAGTCTCATTGTTAGTGTATAGAAATGCCACTGATTTCTGGGCATTGATTTTGTATCCTGCCACACTGCCAAATTGCTGTATGAGTTCTAGCAATCTTGGGGTGGAGGCTTTTGGGTTTTCTATGTAGAGTATCATGTCATCGGCGAAGAGGGAGACTTTGACTTCTTCTTTGCCAATTTGAATGCCTTTAATGTCTTTTTGTTATCTGATTGCTGAGGTTAGGACTTCCAGTACTATGTTGGATAGCAGTGGTGAGAGTGGACATGCCTGTCTTGTTCCTCATCTTAGGGGAAAGGCTCCCAGTGCTTCCCCATTGAGAATGATATTTGCTGTGGGCTTTTCGTAGATGGCTTTTAAGATGTTGAGGAATGTTCCCTCTATCCCTACTCTCTGAAGAGTTTTGATCAGGAATGGATGCTGTATTTTGTCAAATGCTTTCTCTGCATCTATTGAGAGGATCATATGGTTCTTGGTTTTTCTCTTGCTGATATGATGAATCACATTGATTGTTTTACGAGTGTTGAACTAGCCTTGTGTCCCGGGGATAAATCCTACTTGGTCATGGTGAATAATTTTCTTAATGTATTGTTGGATCCTATTGGCTAGTATCTTATTGAGAATTTTTGCATCCATGTTCATCAGGGATATTGGTCTTTACACTCTCAATTCTTGATGGATGCTCCTGTATCAGTAGGTCCCTAGGTCCCTCCTTGAGGCACCTTTCCTTCCTTTGGGTGTTTTATGCTTAAAGGTCCAGAATTGCTGCCATTGGGAGTCTCCAGCATGGGCTTCCTGAATATGATTTCTTGTAATCAAGTTTTAATAAACATCAGGCAGCAATGAGTTTAGGCTTACATCTCAGTCAAGAATCATGAGAGCAGGGGATCCCTGGGTGGCTCAGCGGTTTAGCACCTGCCTTTGGCTCAGGGTGCAATCCTGGAGTCCCAGGATCGCGTCCCACGTCGGGCTCCCTGCATGGAACCTGCTTCTCCCTCTGCCTGTGTCTCTGCCTCTCTCTCCCCCTATGTCTATCATGAATAAATAAATAAAATCTTTAAGAAAAAAAAAAGAATCATGAGAGCATGCATTTTGCATGTCTGATTAGGTCAGATCCTGATCAAGTCAGGATTTAGGCCTGTATGAACAGCCAATATACATTTTGAAAGAGGTCCTGTGCACAAGACCGTGATTTTCCTCAGAAAACAGTTCTGGAATTGCTAAAAATAGAAAACAAAATGACCGGTTAAAGGCCTAAAGATAGATTCTAGAGAAGGGATGTAATGATCATAGCCAAAAATTTTTATAGCTGTTATTATCAGTTGCATACTATAGCCATAACAATTCTCAAAATCAGTGGAATGACTTTCTGATGAATACTTCAAGATGAATTAATTGTTGTATTTGGCCTTAAGCATTCCTTTGAGTTGGCCTGCTGTGTAGTTGTTGACTGTTGTACTATATATCCTATTAAAGTTTGGAAAATGGTTGCCAAAAGTATCATTTTTATTTTAGTATAGTTGCTGTTAAATTATTCTTTTTGATAGACGTCAGTTAGTGGTGGGGTTTTTTTCCTTAAGCTTTTATTTAAATTCCAGTTGGTTAACATATAGTGAATTTAGTGATTCAGCACTTACATACAGTATCTGGTGGTCATCACAACAGGGGTCCTTCCTAATCCCTATCACCTACTTTCTTAAAAAGATTTTATTTATTTATTCATGAGAGACACAGAGAAAGAGGCAGAGACATAGGCAAAGGGAGAGAGAGAAACCGGTTCCTTGCAGGGAACCTAATGTGGGACTTGATCCTGGACCCTGTGATCATGCCCTGAGCTGAAGACATGCTCAACCACTGAGCCACCCAGGTGTCCCCCCCATCACCTAATGAACTCAACCCTTCTCCATTCCCCCAACCCAGTTATCTTTTAAGTACATACCAAACTATAATAATGTTTAAGAAGAACTAAAGTCATTTGAGATAAGCATTTTATACACTACTGTTAATAATTCTTCATGTATTTTTTTTTTTTGCCTCACTAAAACTTTTCTTTCTTTATCTTAGTATATATTTGGTCCTATCATTGAGTGGGTGTTGAGTAAAACTATAGTGAACCAGTAATGAATTGGTAGCAAGAGGGACATAGTGTAGGATGGGGCTTCAGTGGCCCAGAATACTGTGACACTATTTAAGGACCCTGATAAACTGTACTAGACTGAAAAGAGTTTTAAGATTAGGAAATTTGATCTCTATGTGATTTTGAAAAATTCTGAAGACTTCAACATGTCTGCTTAATAATGTTTGGGTCACTGGGACAGCTGGGTGGCTCAGCAGTTGAGTGCCTGCCTTTAGCCAAGGGTGTGATCTTGGAGGCCCAGGATCGAGTCCCACATAGGGCTCCCTACATGGAGCCTGCTTCTCTCTCTGCCTGTGTGTCTGCCTCTCTCTCTGTGTCTATCATGAATAAATAAATAAAATATTTTTTAAAAATAATAATGTTTGGGTTATGAGTTAGGGCATCTTCTTGGAACCTGTCCGGAACAAGACCCATTTGTTTGGCTAGGATTCATATTGAGTAAAGCTTTAGTGTATGATTTGGGGGCTTTTCTTAGTGATGTGTTTATTAAAGCAAAGAGCATTTTGGTGGTATATGTACTTTGAATTACATTTGAATTATTTTTTTTTAAGATTTTATTTATTTATTCATGAGAGAGAGAGAAAGAGAGAGAGGCAGAGATACAGGCAGAAGGAGAAGCAAGCTCCACACCGGGAGCCCAAAGCGGGACTCGATCCCGGGACTCCAGGATCACGCCTTGGGCCAAAGGCAGGTGCTGAACCGCTGAGCCACCCGGTGACCCCCCCCCCCTTTTTTAAAAAGACATTTGAATTCTAAAAACATTTAAATGCTCACTAGTCCGGGATACTAGGGATATAGACATGAGTAAGATTTGGGCCTTGCTGGGATAAAACTCATGTGGTAATGGAAAAGGCAGACTCAAATAATGGGACAGTATAATGACTCTGTATGTATACAAAGGGTTTATAGTAATTCTGCATACTGGTAGTGAGGGCACTTTCCCCAGACATTTCATCTAGGCCCTGGAGGTCTTTAGGAGGTTACTTTGGTGGTATTGTGACTGTTGAAATGCCAGAGCAGGCCCTGGGTGGAATGACTAACATTGAGGTCTTATGTGAGCAGAATTCAGGACCTGAAACAGGGCAGTGTCAGGTGTGGAAAGAAAGTTGTTTTTAATAGTTTGGGGTATGGTGTCAGTTTTTAGGGATTAAGCTGTGGCTTTCTAAAAGGGGCAGTTTTGTCTTCCGGGGACATTTGGCAATGTCAGGAGACATTCTTGGTTGTAACAACTAAGGACATCTAGTGGGTGAAGTTACAAATAAATGCTGCTAAACACTCTATAGTGTGTAGAATGGCCTCCCACACCAAAGAGTTATTTAGCTCTAATTGTCAGCAATGCTGAAGTCGAGAAATCCTGGACTGGAGTTGAATCCCAGCTCTTTCAAATACTAGCTCTGGGCTCTAGAACAAAGTATGAATTTAATCTCTAAACCTGTTTGCCCTTTTGCAAAGTGCAGGTATTCACAGTACTTCTGTTGTAGGACTGTTCCTCTCCTCTGAAAGCATATAACTGTACGAGTGCAGAGATTTTTGTCTGTCTAAAAAATAGATTCATTGAAGTAATGAATGTAAAGTACATAGTAACAGTTACCTGACATGTATTAAATATTTAATAAATGATACCTGTGACTGTCATTAGTCTAAATATTTTTATTTTGCCTTTTCTTCTAGCCTTTTAAAAAACATGTTGATTGAGGTTATTATTAATGTAAAAAAAAGTGCACCAATTTTAAGTATGCAATTTGATGAGTTTTGACAAATGTATATGGTTGTGTAACCACTGACTGTAATCATGATATTGAACATCACCGTTGCTGCCCTCCTTACCCCACATTTGTTCATGTTGCTTTGCAGTCATGATTCTAGGAGCCACTGGTCTCTTTTCTCTATAATGATAGCTTTGTTTTTTCTAGAATCTCATAAGGAAATCATTCATTAGATAGTTTTTTGTGTCTAGTTTCTTCCGCTTGGCATAATGCTGTTGAGATTCATCTGTGTTCTTTTTCATAACTATAGTTAATTTCTTATTCCTGAGGAGCATTCCATTGTATGATTTTGCTATAATTTGTTTATGCATTCACTGGTTGACAGACATTTGGCTTGTTTCTAGCTTTTAGCTAATATGAATACATCTGTTAATGAACATTTGAGTTAAGTCTTTGGACAGATATGTTTTCATTTCTCTTGAGTAGATGCCTATGAATGGAATTGCTGGGTCTTATGGTAAGTGTATGTTTAACTTTTTAAGAAATTGCTGGACTGTTTTCCAAAGTGGCTATACCATTTTGCATTCCTGCTGGCAATGTTTGGGATTCACGTGCTCCATATCCTCACCAATATTTGGTATTGCCATTCTTTTTCTTTTAAACAGCTTTATCAAGGTATAGTGGCATACATGAGCCACACACATTTAAAATGTACAGTTTGGTAAGTTTTGACACGTTTATACCCTTAAAACCATTACCATTGTTTACCATTCTAGGGATATCTAGCGATATATATCATTTTTCTAAAGATTTTATTTATTCATGAGAGACACATAGAGAGAGGCAGAGGCATAGGCAGAGGGAGAAACATGTTTCCTGTGTGGAACCTGATGCAGGACTTGATCCCAGGATCCTGGGATCACCATCTGAGACAAAGGCAGATGCTCAACCACTGAGCCACCCAGGTGTTCCTATATCGTTATGTTTTTAATTTGTCTTTCCCTAATGATTGATCATGTTGAGTATTTTCTTTTAAAAAAAAAAGATTTATTTATTTATTTATTCATTCATTCATGAGAGAAACAGAAACAGAGGCAGAGACACAAGCAGAGGGAGAAGCAGGCTCCATGCAGGGAGCCCTATGTGGAACTCGATCCTGGGACTCCAGGATCACACCCTGGGCCAAAGGCAGACACTCAATTGCTGAGCCACCCAGACGTCCCATGTTGAATATCTTTTAATGTATTTATTTGCCATTCATAAAACTTTTTTGTGAATTTTCTTTTCAAATCTAGTGTCCATTTTTTTTTTTTTTTACAGCTGTTTGTCTACATAGACAAACAGTTAAAAAGGTTCTTTATGTATTCTGGAAAAAAATACTTAACAGGTATATGTTTTGCAGATATGTTCCCACAGTCTATGGCTTGCTTTTTCCTTTCTTCACAGTATCTTTAGCTTGAATCTTAGGTTGAATGGCAACACTTTTAATCGAGACAGTAGAGATAGGAGCAAATTTGGAAGGGTAAGATTTATTTTGACTATATGGAGTGTAAAGTGCTTCAGGGTTCACTATCTCTCACCAGGCAGGTTGAAAACACGGATCTGGAGCTGAAAAGAGAGAGTAAGGCTTCAGATTCAGATATGGAAATCATCAGTAAACACTTATTCAAATCAAGCAAATGTGTAGTCATCAAACAAGTAGTGTTTATCCCTGGGAGATAGATCTCTGTACTCTTTGGTGAGGAACAGACTCTGAAGGTAGTTATATTGAAAAGTAGGTGAACATTTTCCAGTTTACACTGAAACATAGGAATATCCCCTACTTGGAGAGTTTCTTTGTGATAGTGTTTGCCTTAGTAAGGTCCCTACAGAAATGCAGTGGGTTTTTTAAAAATTTAATTTTATATATATATATATATATATATATTTTTATATTTTATTTATGATAGTCACACACACAGAGAGAGAGAGAGAGAGGCAGAGACACAGGCAGAGGGAGAAGCAGGCTCCATGCACCAGGAGCCCGACGTGGGATTCGATCCCGGGTCTCCAGGATTGCGCCCTGGGCCAAAGGCAGGCGCCAAACCGCTGCGCCACCCAGGGATCCCTAATTTTATATTTTTAAAGATTTTATTTACTTATTCGACAGCACAAGCAGGGGGAGAGGCAGAGGGAGAAGGAGAGGGAGAAGCAGACTCCCCACTGAGCAGGGAGCCCGACATGGGACTCGATTCCAGGACCCTGGGATCACGACCTGACTTCTAAGGCAGATGCTTAACGGACTGAGCCACCCAGGTGGCCTGGTGAAGCCGTTTCTCACAGCATGTGTCAGTGAAAACCTAGGATATACCAAAATTCAGTTATGTAAAAACAGATTTTATAGGGCCCAAGATAATATGGTCAAATGGTAAGCATTTTCATGGTAATATTTTACTCTAGAATAAAACCTAGACTGGCTGAAGCAGTGATTTTTTTTTTTAAGATTTTATTTATTTATTCATGATAGACATAGAGAGAGAGAGAGGCAGAGGCACAGGCAGAGGGAGAAGCAGGCTCCATGCAGGGAGCCTGATGCGGGACTCAATCCCGGGACTCCAGGATTATGCCCTGAGCTGAAGGCAGTTGAAGCTGAATATCCAACCACTGAGCCACCCAGGCGTCCCTCAAGCAGTGATTTGTAAAGGTGTTAAAGAAATGTGCCCAAAGATTCATGGGGACTAATTAAGGGCTCCCTGGAGGGTGAGGGTAGGCAGAAGAAAATTAAACAAACTAACTTCTAAGACTCCACTTTGACTTTTTTGTATGTATCCATATATGTCTGTATGTATATTTTTAATATGGAATATTTCAAATACAGGTAAAATTAGAATGCTGTAGTGAACTTAAATTGTTTATCTGAGGGACACCTGGGTGACTCAGCAGTTGGGCGTTTGCCTTCAGCTCAGGGCGTGATCCTGGGTATGGGATCGAGTCCCACGTTGGGCTTCTTGTGAGGAGCCTGCTTCTCTCTCTGTCTGTGCCTCTGCCTTTCTCTCTGTGTCTCTCATGAATAAATAAATAAAATTTATTTTTTTATTATTTTTTAAAGACTTTTTTAGATTTTATTTATTTATTCATAGAGATACAGCTAGAGAGAGAAGCAGAGACACAGGCAGAGGGAGAAGCAGGCACCATGCAGGGAGCCCGATGTGGGACTCGATCCCGGGTCTCCAGGATCACGCCCTGGGCTGCAGGCAGCGCTAAACCGCTGCGCCACCAGGGCTGCCCAATAAATAAAATTTAAAAAATAGTTTATTAAAAAAAAATAAAATAAAAAAATAAAAAATAGTTTATTCAGCTTCAATAATTATCAATTAAATCCTGTTTAATTTTTATACCCTCCTACTCTACCTGAAGCATAACCATACATGGTATTCATCTCTAAATATAGTAGAATGTATTGTTGGAAGATAAGGATTCTTTTAAAACACATTACCACATTACCATTAACAATAACTTAAAAATTAACAGTATTCCCTTAATATCATCAAATGTCTTGTTAGTGTTCAGAGTTCCACATTTGGCTAATTGTTTTTTAAAATGTCTTGTTCAGGGCACGTGGTGGCTCAGTCAGTTAAGCATCTGACTATTAATTTTGGTTTGGCTCGTGATCTCTGGGTCATGAGATCAAGCCCCACATTGGGCTCTGTGCTCACTGGGGAGTCTGCTTGAGATTCTCTCTTCTCTCCTTCTGCCCCTCCCTCTCTAAAATAAATAAATCTTAAAAAAAAAAACCACAATAAAAATAAAATGTCTGTTTGTTCAAATCAGGATCCAGATCAGTTTTATAAGCTTGTAATTTGTTGATTAGATCTCAAGTTCTTAAAAAAAAAAAGAAAGAAAGAAAAAGATCTCGAGTTCTTTTAAATCTGTAGTTTTCACACTCTGTTTTTCCCCATGCTGTTTATTTGTTTTTCCCCATTCTGTATAACTATGTTATAGTTCCTGGAAACAGTTTCCCACAATCTGAATTTTAATTTTTTAAAAAAGTTGAGGTATGATTTATATACAATAAAATGTTTACCTATTTTAGTGTACAGTTTTATGAATTTTGACAAATGCATATAGTTGCTTAACCACCACAACAATCATAATATAGAACAGTTCCATCCCTCTCCACAATTCCCTTCTGTCCCCACTGACCACCAATTTTTTCCCACAATCTGAATTTTGCTGACTCTGTCCTCATGGAATCATTTAGCATGTTTCTCTGTTCCCTGTGTATCTTATAAATTGGTAGTTACAGCTAGTTCTAGACATTTGATGAGATTCAGATTTATTTTATTTTTTATTTTTTTGGAGAGACTACTTCTTAGGAATGATGAGTATTTCCATCATGGCTTCTCATGTTTTGATGTTAGGAACTCAAAGTAATCAGTGTCTATATTTTTCATTTCATTTAGGGTTGCAGATGGTGACATTCTGATTCTCTCATTTCTTCATTATTAGCTAGAATACTTCTATAAAGAGGTTTCCCTTTTGACTTAAACATTTTTAATTTTATTTTTGCAGTTAACATACTGTGAAATTGTTTACGTGTGCAGTTCCATGAAATTTGAAAATGTGTAGATTCATATAACTACCACTGCAAAGTACAGAACATTTCCTTTCCCTCAAAAAACTCTTGTGCAGTACCGTTGCAGTCACCTCCTCCTTGCGCTTCTGCTCTCTGGCAACTGATCTGTTCTTTCGTTCATTGACTGTACGATTTTCCTTAGGTACAATGTGTAAAGGGAGAAGCTTGATAAGCGCCTCTTTGTCCTCCACTTTTTTTTTTCCATACCATATTTCAGTGTGAGTTGGTTTTCTAGCATACTCCAAAGGCAACTGGCTTTCTTTCTTTCTTTTTTGTTTTATAAAAAATATTATCATCAACTCATGGATTTAAACATATTTGATGAATTTCAATCCATTATGATTATTTTTCTTATTGATGTTCATACTAACTTAGCCCAGTGGAAGCCTCTTTAAATTGGCTCCTCGGTCCATTTGGCACCAGTAAACTTTGATAGCCTCCTTGCTTCCTGCTTGGACAAGGTATTCCAGGCCCATCTTGTATGTTTCCTGCTCATACCTAAAATTGGCCATTCTCCAAAGAGACCTGTTTCTTCTGGCATCACTCTGCTTCTAACTATGTTTATATCCTGAGACAATTTGAAAGAAAGGATTATACAACCTAAAATAATTTGAAAGCAACAAATCTAGAAGAATGGATTATACATTATACTTTTCAATAATCCTCCATAAATGTAATTTTTAATTAGGTTTGTGTTAAAAGTTGAGTAGCACATGGTTGGGAGTTATATTTTAGGTTAAGATCCTGAAATAGAGGTAATCTGTAATGTTGAGTATGGTTGGATCTATTGAGAGATCAAGTAACCAGGTGGTGGAATTGATTTTTTTCTTTTCTAATGGGACTTGTGGGTCCCTAACCTAAATGAATGGTTTTCCCACAAGTCCAGGACTTTCCTGGGTTGGGAGGAAGAACCCCAGGCAGAAACACATGGATGTATAACTAATTGCTTAATGTTCTGTATATTCTCTAGGAGAATATAGACTGGAAGAAATTGTGGGTAATATGTTACTAATGGAAAAAATCTTAATGTTTTGATGGAGCAATCTGTTTAGAACTTTCTTTGAAACTATCAAGATTAATGAGTTGTAAAAGATATCCATGTTAGTAAATTAATTGACCATATAGCAGGGGTATGAATTTTTTTTTAAAGATTTTATTTATTTGGGGCACCTAGGTGGCTCAGTGGTTGAGCATCTGGCTTTGGCTCAAGTCATGATCCCGGAGTCCTGGGATCAAGTCCCACATCAGGCACCCTGTGTGGAGCCTGCTTCTCCTTCTGCCTATGTCTCTGTTTCTCTCTGTGTGTGTCTCTCATGAGTGATTTTTTTTTTTTTTTTTTTTAAATTTTTATTTATTTATGATAGTCACACACAGAGAGAGAGAGAGGCAGAGACACAGGCAGAGGGAGAAGCAGGCTCCATGCACCGGGAGCCCGACGTGGGATTCGATCCCGGGTCCCCAGGACCGCGCCCTGGGCCAAAGGCAGGCGCCAAACCGCTGCGCCACCCAGGGTTCCCTCTCATGAGTGATTAAATAAAATGTGGGGGAAAAAGGATTTTATTTATGTATTTAAGGGGATAGCACACAAGTAGGGGGAGAAGCAGAGAGGGAGGAATAGGGACAAGCAGACTGCACACTGAGTGCAGAGCCTGATGTGGGGCTCAGTCCCACAATCCCAAGATTCATGACCTGAGCTGAAACCAAGAGTCAGACGTTTAACTGACTAAGGTGCTGCAGTAAGTAGGAATTTTATTTCACAAAACCAGGTAACCAATATTTTAATTTCTTTACATGAAATTAAATCCAACTTTGAGACACATGCACCCTCTCCAGCCTGCCAAAATGATGAAAAATTCAGTCTCAGTGATTAATAATGGAATGGGTATCCACCCCTTCTTAGGGTTGTATCAGAATTCAAGGCTTGGGGGTAGCCCCGGTGGCCCAGCGGTTTGGCACCACCTTCGGCCTGGGGTGTGATCCTGGAGACCTGGGATTGAGTCCCACGTCAGGCTCCCTGCATGGAGCCTGCTTCTCTCCCTCTGCCTCTGCCTGTGTCTTTGCCTCTCTCTCTCTCTCTGTTATGAATAAATAAATAAAATCCTAAAAAAAAAAAAAGAAACTAAGGCTTGGGGCACCTGGATGGCTCAGTCAATTAAGCATTTGCCTTCAGCTTCAGGATAGAGCGTGGCATTGGGCTCCCTGCTCGGTCCTGCTCCCTCTGCCTGCTGCTCCCCCTGCTTGTGCGCTCTCACTTCTTGTCAAATTAATAAATAAAACCTAAAAAAAAAAAAAAAAAGAGGGCAACTCAGGTGGCTCAGCGGTTTAGTGCCTAGGGTATGGTCGGCCCAGGGTATGGTCCTGCAGACCTAGGATCGAGTCCCATGTCAGGCTCCCTGCATGGAGCCTGCTTCTCCCTCTGCCTGTGTCTCTGCCTCTCTCTCTGTGTGTCTCTCATGAATAAATAAATAAAACCTTAAAAAAAAAAAAAAGAATCTGAGAGCCTTATGAGGAGCCAGGCAAAGGGTAGAAGGTTAGTTTTCAATCTATTATGGCTGTGACTGGTAAGAATATTGCCTAAGAGTGTATGGTTCCTTGATATTTGGTGGCTATAACAGTTATGGCCAACTTCAGACACATGAATTTTTTCTAGGTGTGGGGATTCCAGTGTAGAAGTTTTAGCTTTCCTTGGTACAGCACATACCCATTTCCCTCTGAGGACCTGTCATTTATCTAGAGCACTGCTAGGAAGTGGGGTTGCAGGCTTCCTCTTTTTGTGAGTCCCAAAGAATTTCTTCCCCTTATTGGATAACTCACTCCTTTCTTCTTCTTGTTTCTACTTGTCTGCCCTCAAAGATACTGTTCTTCTACCCTTCCCCCAGTGTCCTCTCCTCAAGGAGCTCACGTTTTCAGAAAACAGACACCAACCTCCCTTGAGGCAACGGCTGTCTTCTTAGAGACTGGGGAATAATACAGTGAGAATAAAATATCCATTGATGTTTTAATAACTATCCAGCTGCTTTTTTTTTTTCCTTCAGTAATTCTTTTAGTCTTTTTTTTTTTTAAAAGATATTATTTATTTATTTATGAGAGACACACAGAGAGAGAGAGGGAGGCAGAGACACAGGCAGAGGGAGAAGCAGGCTCCATGCAGGGAGCCCGATGTGGGACCCGATCCCGGGACTCCAGGATCGTGCCCTGGGCCAAAGGCAGGCACTAAACCGTTGAGCCACCCAGGAATCCCCGGTTCTCCTTTCTTTAAAAGATCTTAATTCTCCTCCCCTTCAATGTGGGCAGGACTTCACTCCCTTCCAGTGAATAGGAAACAGTGGAAGTAATGAGACCTCACATCCCAGATCAGATTATCAGAAGACTTCAACTTGTCTTGGGCATACTCTTTCCTCTCTACCTCCCTCAAATTATTTATTCTAAGGGAGACTAGATGTCATGAGGTAAGGCAGCCCTGGACAGATGAGAACCACTTGCCATGTTGTGAAGACAGGGAGCCAGTGGTAAGAGCCACATGGTAAGGAAGAAAACCTGCCAGCAACCACATGATGAGCTTGGAAGAGGATCCTGCATTAATTGAGCCTTGAGATGACTACAACCCTGGCCAAAAACTTGCCTTATTATCCTGGCTTCACAAGGGCTGAGTTATATGAGCCTTGATTTTTTTTGTAGGAGAAGTCTCCTTTCTTTCCACACTGGCTGTATAGTACCTAAGGGATCAGTCTCTGACTAAGCTTTCTCTCCTTCTGGATAGGTCTCTGATGGGCACTGTGTGTGTGGTGTGTATTTTGGAAGCAATTGTCTTTCAATTAAAGGCATTGAGGGTCACTTGACTTTAAGGCAGTGATGTGTGAGTTATAATAGCCAGATCTCTAACCATATGCTTTTCTCTTCAGAGTTATTGTTCTGTCTCTGGTCTTTTGTCCCACAGATTGGAAGGTAGTCCATGCTCATTAAGGCATGTTGCCCAGTAAAATTCAGTTTTCCTTTGCCTGATATCTGTCAATAGGTTTTGAACTTTTTTCCAGATCCTTTTTGGCTGTCTGGGAAGAGTGGGCAAATCTCAGTCAGGTAAGCTAGTGATGGTTAGTTTTGTGCATCAATTTGACTGGGCCATGGGGTGCTTAGACATTTGGTCAAACATTATTCTGGGTGTGTGTCAAGATGTTTCTGGATGAGAGTAACATTTGAATTGGCAGATGGAGTAAAGTAGATTGACCTTTCCAATGTGGGTCGGCCTTATCCAATCAGTTGAAGACCTGAGAAGAGCGAAAGTCTGATTAAAAGGGAACTCCCCCTGCTAGACTGCTTGAGTTGGGCGTCAGTCTTTTCTTGCTTTTGGACTCACGCTGAAACCTTTGTCTTCTTGGGTCTCCATCCTGCTGGTTCTCAGCCTGGAACTTAAACTTAAACTCCTGGTTCTCAGGCTTTCAGACTCTGACTAGAACTATACCATTGGTTCTGCTGGGTCTCCAGCTTGTTGACTACAGATCTTGGGACTTTTTGGCCTTCTTTATTGTGTAATCTAATTCTTTATTATCTGTCTATCCATCTAGACACACACACTCATCTTGTTGGTTCTGTTTCTCAGGAGAACTCTAATATATAAGCCTACTTTTCTTTGTGGCCGTACTTTGTTTCATCCCTCGTTTGCCAAGTGCTCCTAAACTTGTCCTAGCTTCTGCATAATAGCCTGGGTTCTCTTCATGGATGTAGATGTAGTCTGCCATGAAATGGCCATCTTCACCACAAGCTAAACAAAAGAAGTGCTTATGTTTTCATAAACTGTTGGCAGCTGTTTTGGAAACATTTCACACCAAAGCTAGGCATCATTCTTTATATTCTTGTTTTGCAGTTGGGTTTCTTTCTCCCAAGCTCTCTCCATATACTTCCATGGGCCTCAGAAGCTTATATGCCTGCTTGGCAGTATCCTCGGAGCTCTTCCTGGATAGGGGAGCCCATGAAGAAGGTACCTACGCATGGTTTTCCAAAAGCCTGCAAAGTGTCAGTCAGAACTTTTAAAGTGTTATTTTTTATTTTATTTTATTTTATTTTATTTTATTTTATTTTATTTTATTTTTTTAAATTTTTATTTATTTATGATAGTCACAGAGAGAGAGAGAGAGGCAGAGACACAGGCAGAGGGAGAAGCAGGCTCCATGCACCGGGAGCCCGACGTGGGATTCGATCCCAGGTCTCCAGGATCGCGCCCCGGGCCAAAGGCAGGCGCCAAACCGCTGCGCCACCCAGGGATCCCTATTTTTTTATTTTAAAGAAATCTCTACAAACCAATATGGGGCTTGAACTCATGACTCCGAGATGAAGAGTCATGTGCTCTGCTTACTGAGCTAGCCAGATGCCCTAGAACTTTTAAATTATTGTGATAATTCCAAACTATAGCATTATCTATATATTTTTAGAGAACAACTGCCCAAAATAAAGACTTTAGATTTAGAACAGTTGCCATGAGACTGTCTTTCTGACAATAGGTAAGTCATGGGCAGCCCTGGTGGCTCAGCGGTTTGGTGCCGCCTTTGGCCCCCGGTGTGATCCTGGGTCTCTAGGATCCTGCATTGGGCTGCCTGCATGGAACCTGCTTCTCCCTCTGCCTGTGTCTGTCTCTCTCATGAATAGATAAATTAAAAAAAATCTAAAAAAAAAAAAATAGCTAAGTCATTTATCTATTGTGGTGACTCCTAGCTGGTGATAATTGTCTGTCATCAAGGAGTATGAGATTTCTTTTTTAAAAAATAAGAACATGCGTGTATATTGTCTCAAATGAGTTTTAAGTTATTAAGATACAAGTTTAAAAGATGGGGAATCTTTTTTTTTTTTTAAAGATTTTATTTATTTATTCATGAGAGACACACAGAGAGAGAGGCAGAGACACAGACAGAGGGAGAAGCAGGCTCCATGCAGGGAGCCCGACGTTGGACTCGATCCTGAGACTCCAGGATCACATCCTAGGCCAAAGGTGGCGCTAAACTGCCAAGACACCCAGGCTGCCCGACGGGGAATCTTTTAATAATTTATAAAAGAATTATAGAATCTGTATCGGGAAATATTTGTTATTGAATTCAGTAGTAAGCACAGTAGGAGAAATCTTAACTTTCACATACCAGAAAAGGAGGTCCTTTAAAATTCCTCAGTCTTAGGGTTCCTGGGTGGCTCAGTGGTTGTCTGCCTTCGGCTCAGGTCATGATCCCAGGGTCCTGGGATTGAGCCCTGCATCAGGTTCCCCACAGGGAGCCTGCTTCTCCCTCTGCCTATATCTCTGCCTCTCTGTGTCTCTCATGAATAAATAAAATCTTAAAAAAAATTCCTCAGTCTCAGTCTTTTCAAATATGATTTACTTACATGTTCATTAATAGCTGACACATATTTCAGTGTTTCCTAAGAATTTTATCCAAATCAAATGTCTCATGTACATATTACATATTTTATACGCCCTTATGACAAAATATCCATAGTATTTAGTAGAGGTGTTACAGAGTTCAAGGTACTTCTCTCATTACTGATTTTTCTTTTTTAGATTTAAAAAGAGGCTCTTATACCTGAAAATGTTGAAAACCACTGGATTAGATATCTTTGGTGCTATTTCTAGGTCCATTTTGTGGGAAAGAAATTGTGCCTCAGGGATGGAGCCTATGTAAGGATGTGTGTGAAGACCATTGCGGAACATGCTGGTGAAATCCCCAGGGCTTTGGCTGGTTTCTAGTCACCCCCTTTCTTTTTTTTCCCTCCTACATGCCCTAGGGTTTTGATTCATCTTTTTTCCAACATTTCATTTGGTAATCTGTTGTTCTCTCTGCCCATAAACCCTTCTTTGAAAGAGAATGAAGGTGTCTCAGCTTTTCCCTTTCTTTGTTAACTCCAAAAGTATTTGATGCTTTTTCATTTTCAAGGGTTTTTACTGCCAGTAACAATAGAGAATGAAATGAATGAATAAAAATCTGTGCATTTTAGAATTTAGAATTTTATTAAAAATAAGAGGTTTCCCTAACCTTTATTGAAGGGTGAGTAGAGCTCAGTTTTCTAGTAGTTGCTGGAATAAAGGCAATAAACTAAGTGATGTCAAAAGTTTCTTCCAACTCATATATTTTTAATTTTTAGGGAGAGGTTACTCATTTTCCTTCATTTGTTGCTCTCTTATTCTGGGAAGTACCTGACTATTTTTTCTTCTCTTTTTCTCTATTGTTTGGCCCTGAAGATAATTACTTGCAGGCCATTGAATTTATTTCGTCACAGGAGGAGAAGCTCCAGGTTGTTGTTTTCAGTGCCTTTGTCTGTTACTTTTTATAGGAAAAGTCTATTTAATAAAAACCAATAAACACTATTAACAAAAAATCAACTTTAGTATATAAACTGACACATAACCTCCATTGATGTGATGGATTGTGTTTCCCAAAGATAACCCCCAATAGGCACATTCATTCTACATATTCTCACATTGTGAGCTTAACACTCCTCCCATCTACTGTTCAGGTTTGTGTCTCTGTCTCTTAACCAGAGCGAGCCTTTGTAACCGTGTCCACCAACAGAGCATGGCTGAGGCAAAACTGTGACTCATGGGGCTGGGTCATAAAAATGCCATGTGCTTCCACCTTCCTCTCTTGGGATACTCACTTTGGGAACCAAGTTCCCAGGCTGTGCTGTGAGGGCTCAAGTGAGAGGTCTGTGTGAGAGAAACTGAAGCTCCTGGCCCTCAGCCCTAGCTATGCTCCCAGCTGACATATAGCCTCAGCTTGCCAGCCCGGTGAGTGAACTGTCCTAAAAGCAGATCTTAATCCTCCACATCCCCATTGTACTGCCCCAGTGGGTGCCTGTGTAGAGCAGAGAGGAGCTGTCCCTGCCAAGCCCTACCCAGTTGCAGATGCAAGCACAATTAAAAACAATTGTTTTAAGCCACTAAGTTATACAACAGAAGATGACTGAATTGGTATTCCATTTTGCCAGAGTTCAGAGAAGAGACCCTACTATATATTAAAGTGCTTCAACTTAAAAACAAGATGTATTTCCACCTTTGGGACTGCTGTTAGTATCATAAAAGAAGAAAAACAGATTCTCTGTCCTCTTCCCTTAGAGATTTTTATCTCCTAGGCTTTCACTTTATGTATTTATTAAATTATGGGTCTTTTAAGTTAAGGACTAGTACAAAACAGCAAAAATGGGACAGTAATAACCCTGTCCAGATAACTCCATTCTTATATCCTTCTAATATAGAAGGTTGTATGCATGTTAATAATGAGCAGTGACTTTGGAATGCTTCAGGTGAGGTATGTGACCTTGGAAAGTAACATCATCTTTGTAATGCAGTTTCTTATATAAAAAGGTATATACTTCATAGGGTTTTTGTGAGTCCTCAGTGCTATACACGTACAAAGTGTTTAGATAGTGCCTGTCACCAAATGTTGGCTCTCCATTTCTACTGCTAATCACTATAATTACTATTATAATAATTACTATTATTGGCATTAATATTTTTAGACAAGGGAGAGGAAGAATAACCAGTAGAAAGGTTGCAATCTGAAATGATGGAGTAAATATTCCTAAGAAGTTAGGGACAGAGGGATGTTGGGAAGTCTAAAGGAACCAAAGAATTAATAAGTATGTTTTAGATTTTATTTATTTATTTATTTATTTTTAAGCATTTTTAAAGATTTTATTTGTTTATTCATGAGAGACAAACAGAGAGAGAGGCAGAGACCTAGGCAGAGGGGGGAGAAGCAGGCTCCATGCAGGGAGCCTGATGTGGGACTCGATCCCGGATCTGGGGATCATGCCCTGAGCCGAAGGCAAAAGCTCAACCACTGAGCCACCCAGGTGCCCCAGATTTTTTTTTTTTTTTTTAAGGCTTAAAGTTGCACTTTTAAGAGGTGAAGACCAGAGGGACTCCTTTGGGAAAAAAGATTAGGAAGAAGATGATAAAGAAATTTCAAAATCAGGATGGGGATGGGCTGGTGCTGGTTTTTGGACTTCTTGATAATGATTGGCATTTGCTGATATATTAGCCAGTGATTTCTCAAATATATTACTTGTTGTCACTAGTTCATTTTTAAACAAGCCCTTTATATTTATTAATGAATACTTTACATGCAGTAAAATACATAGATTTTAAGTATTCTCTTCAACTGTTTGTTTTTATCAGTTCTTAATTGTTTAGTGTTCAGGTTGATTACAGAGTAGAGTCAGTGAACTAACTGGGAGGAGGGCACTGAGGGAGGGTGACTTAATTCCCAGGGTGATCGCTGGTGCTCATTAGCAGGTCAGGTTTATATTTGTTACTTCATTAAAAGACAGATGGTATTGTTCCCATTTACAAATAGAAAGGCTAGGGCTCAGGATAGTCAAGTGATTTACTTAGAGTAACACAGCTAGGAAGTGGCTCAGGTGAGACAAAACAGTTTTTGTCTGTCTATAATATTTTTGCAGTTATAATGTGACATTAGCATTTTTTTTAAACCTTAGTGAAAATAATTTCTTTTTTTAAAAAATAAAAAGAGGCAGAGACATAGGCAGAGGGAGAAGCAGGCTTCTCGCAGGGAGCCCAATGTGGGACTCAATCTCCAGACTGGGAACATGCTCTGAGCCGGAGGCAGAAGCTCAACTACTGAGCTACCCAGGTGTCACGGAAATAGTTTCCTATGAGGGTTTATTAAAGTCCCATAAGTAAAATGAAAACAGTTCTTGATGTGCTTGTCTTCTGATTTTGAATGCTTCAAATTTCCTCAAGCTTTTAAAATCATTATTTTTAATTTTACTATTTTCTATAATTGACATAGTATAATTTATCAGATATTCCTTTCCAATGGCTTTACTAATTAGGTAAAATTAGTTGTTTGGGATAACCTAGTGCAATTTTACTTTTAAATATCCAAGAAAATAAAGACCATAAAGAATCAATTCTATTTCCAGATAGATCATGCTATTATAGGTCTCTTAGATATAAGATTTAAAGATAGAGGGATCCCTGGGTGGCTCTGCAGTTTGGCGCCTGCCTTTGGCCCAGGGCGCGATCCTGGAGTCCTAGGATCGAGTCCCACATCAGGTTCCCAGCATGGAGCCTGCTTCTCCCTCCTCCTGTGTCTCTGCCTCTCTCTCTCTCTCTCTCTCTCTCTCTCTCTCTCTCTCTCTCTCATAAATAAATAAATAAATAAATAAATAAATAAATAAATAAATCTTTAAAAAAAAGATTTAAAGATAGAAATGTAAGTGATGTCACTTAATTTTCCTAGATAACAAACGACCTCGTTCTCAAAACTAGATGATGAACAAGTTATTGGAAATGTTACTGAATGGAAACATCTTCAGGTGCAGAAATGTAGTCTTTGATTCAATCAGCATGGTATTCCTGAAGCTCTTAGATTTTTCTTTCTTCTCTCATATTTTAGATTGTTTTATCCTTTGCAGCATGTTCTATTTTTTGTATGTTCTATTTAAAAATTGACACTCATAAAGAAATAAAGGTGATAGATACTACTATGTGTCCTTTTCTTTTTTAAGAAAACATTTAAAATTTCATTTTTAAATAATCATTATTATTTGGGCCACTACTCAAACCATGGAATCATATATGATGCCTCATTTTGCCTCCTATACCAAATGATTTACACAGATATTTGCTTTTTATGACAAGCAACAACTGAAAAACCAACCTCACAAAAATACGATATTATTGAAAGGAATATAAAGTAATCTAATGTTAAAACTCAATTATCTAGAACTTTTAGGTTGTATGGTATCTGACAGATGTCACTGTGTTTCCCTTGAAAGTTTAAAATATCTGGCAGCGTGCTTGTAAATTTGCTGTGGGGCCCTGAGGTGTCTGAACACACAGTTAGGAAACCACAGCCTTGGAATATTAATCATGATTACCTTCAGAGAGTAGATTTTTTTTTAAGATTTTATTTTTAGGTAACCCAGCATGAAGTTCAAACTCACAACCCCAAGATCAAGCAAGAGTCACATGCTCTACCAACTGAGCCAGCCAGGCACCCCAGTGAGGCAGGTTTTTATTTATTTGTATATTTTCTGGATTTTGCACATTTCCTTTTTTTAAAAAAATTATTATTATTTGTAAAGATTTTATTTATTTATTTGAAGAGAGAGAAAACAAACAGGGGGGAGGGGCAGAGGAAGAGGGAGAAGCAGACTCCCCTCTGAGCAGGGAGCCCAACTTGGTACTTGATCCCAGAACCCTGAGATCATGACCTGATCCAAAGGCAGATGCTTAACTGACTGAGCCACCCAGGTGCTCCTATTATTGTTTTTTTTTTTTAGGTAAACTCTACCCTCAACATGGGACTCCAACTCATGACCCAGATCAATAGTCACATGTACTGAGCCACATTCCTTTTATAATGATAATAACACTTAAGAGAGATCAGAGAAAAAGGTATATAGATGTATTATTTTTAGAAGAAATTAGTAACTGAAGTCCATATTTTATTCGGCTTTTAAAGTTTTTACCTAGTATCCTTTTTCTGCTCTACACAGGGATATTTATATTACTTTATGTTTAGTTATCATTATTTCCTCAGAGGCCTCTTGACAGTGACAGTTTCTTAGGCTCTGCTATTTCTGAAGATTTTAGCAGTTTTAAGGCATATTGGTTAAGTAGTTTTTGGAATATCTTTCAGTTGGGGAAAATCATGGAGGTAAAATGCCATTCTCATCCTGTCAGGGGTACATGCTACCTACATGATTTATGACTCTTAATGTTACCCTTGATCACCTACCTGAAGTAGTATTTGTCAGCTATCTTTACTGTAAAGTTGTCCCTTTATTCTCCCTTTTCATACTATACTCTTTGATAGGAAATCATCATGTGCAGTCCATACTTAAAAGAATGGGTGTTGGGCAGCCCGGGTGGCGCAGCGGTTTAGCGCCGCCTGCAGCCCAGGGCGTGATCCTGGATATCCGGGATCGAGTCCTACATCGGGCTCCCTGCATGGAGCCTGCTTCTCCCTCTGCCTGTGTCTCTGCCTCTCTCTCTCCTGCTCTGTATCTCTCATGATTAAATAAAATAAAATCTTAAAAAAAATAATGGGTTTATTTGTCATTTCTTTGGAGGCGAAGTACAGAAATTATTATTATTATTATTTTTAAAATATTTATTTATTCATTCAGAGAGAGACACAGGCAGAGGGAGAAGCAGGCTCTATGCAGGGAGCCCGACGTGGGACTCGATTCCTGGTCTTCGGGATCACACCCTGGGCTGCAGGCGGCGCCAAACCGCTGTGCCACACCGGGGCTGCCCCAGAAATTATTTTAAATGCTTTTTAGGAGACTTGTTTGTACACCTCCATTTATTTATTTGTGTATTTCTTTATATTCAGGCATTTATTTATATAAATGGATTCATGGATTTTTTTAAAGATTTTATTTGAGAGAGAGCGCGAGCGAGCATGAGCATAGGGGAGGGTCATAGGTAGAGGGAGAGGCTGACTCTCTACTGAGCAAGGAGCCTAATGTGAGGCTTGATACCAGGACCCCGAGATTATAAACCCCTGCCAAAGGCAGATGCTCAACCAACTGAGCCACTCAGTGCCCTGGATTTTTTCTTTTTCTTTTTCCTGTATTTGTTCCAGTTTGGCCATTGGGTGCTCTTTAGTTTGTTGCTCTGCTATATCCCTATGACATACTCCTATTATTGTGGGTTAAAAAAATTTTTTTTTTTGAATGCTTCTTTACTTTTTGGCACTACAGGATGCTCCAGGCTCATCTTGTATAATTCTTGCCTCAGTCATAGAGTCAGACATTTCTCCAGGAAACCCTGTCTCCTTTTATTGGAGAATGGTATTAAAAATCAAGATCTGGGGGCACTTGGGTGGCTCAGTTGGTAGAACATTTGACTTGTGATTTCAGGGTCATGAGGTCAAGTCCCATGTTGGGCATGAACCTACTCAAAAGAAAAATCAAATTCTAGGTGCCAAGTGTGCTTGTTGCTATTGGGGTACATTGGTATTATTATTATTTTTTTAAAGATTTTATTATTTATTCATGAGAGACACAGAGAGAGAGAGAGAGAGAGACAGAGACACAGGCAGAGGGAGAAGCAAGTTCCATGCAAGGAGCCCGACGTAGGACTCAATCCCGGTCCCGCAGATCACGCCCTGAGCCGAAGGCAGGTGCTGAACCGCTGAGCCACCCAGGTGTCCTTACATTGGTATTAATTAGTATTCCTCTAATGATTAATGAAGTCAAATACCTTTATATATGTTTATTGGTTTTTTTGTATGTCCTGTTTTTCATGTGACGGGGCTATTCAAGAATTTTGTCCAACGACAGAGCTGAATAGTTGTAACAGAAACTGTATGGCTTACAAAGCCTAAAATATTTACTATCTGGCCCTTTATGAAAAAAGTTGCTTACACTTATAGCAATAACTATTTTAATGTCAGTTCTGGGTTGGTTTTGATTGGTTGATTTTTCTCATCGCTGGTCAAATTTTCCTATTTCTTTGGATACCTAGTAATCTTTGTTTGGATGCCAGACACTGTGGGGGCACTGGAGTTTTTTGGTTTTGTTATTTCTGGAGATTTTTCCCAGGATGCAGTTAAATCATTTAGAAATATTTTGATCCTCTTGCATATTTGTTTTAAGCTTTCTTGGGTGGGACCAAATCAACATTTAGGGCTTACAGCAGTAGGGCTTATCATTCTTAACTGCTGTGGCAAGACCCTGTGGAATACTCTATCAGGAAATTAAAGGTAAAGTTTTACTTAGAAAAAGTCTGGCTAATGGGAATAGCACTATTGTAAACCCTAGGTCTGTTCCCTCTATTCCTCTTGGATGATTTTTTTCCCCCTCTGTCTTTGATAGTTCTCTTGGATGCATGGGTGGGTGCATATCTGGTGCAATACTTTAGAGGAACTCCCCACAGATCTCTAGTATTTTCTCTCTGTTTAGCTTTTTCCTCTGCAATAATCTACCCTGTGAACTCTAGCTGTCTTGGTCTCCCTGGACTCTCAGTTCTATCTTTTCAACGTAGGATATTCCTTGGGCTCTGCCTGAGCTCCCCTTCTCTGGGCCACACCCTGGAAATACTCTCAAGGCAGTTAGCTGGGGCAGTTGTAGGATTCACTTTTTGTCCTCAGAGATCACTGGATTTTGTTGCCTGATGTACAGTGTCTTGAAAACCAGTCTGTTGTCTGAACTATTTTGTCTGCTTTCTTTTTGTTATTTAATGTAAGGGGGTAAATCTGGTTCTTATTACTGTATCTTGGCCAGAAGTGGAAGTCTTTGAGATTTTTTTTAAGTTCCTGAATGGGTACTTAATTTTATCAAAATTTTTTTCTGTGTCTATGGAGATGATCATATGATTTTTTTTCCTCTCATTTTTCTATTACTGTGTATTGAATTACATGAATTGATTTTTTCTAATGTTAAATCAGCCTTCCATTTCTAGAATAAACCATACTTAATCATGATGTATTATCTATTTTTTTATATATCGCTGTATATACAATATATACGGCATATGTATATAGGAACTCGTATATTTTTTAGAGTTTTTGCATCATATACTGCCCTTTGGGTTTTGACATCAAGGCTATCCTGGTTCATAAAATGGGTTGGGAAACATTTCTTCTTTTTCTGTAGAAAAGTTTTGTTAGTATTGGTGCGTTTTCTTCCGTAAATGGTTAGAAAAATCCTCTGATGAAGCCATGTGGTGATTTCATTAGGGAAATGGCTTAATTACAGATTATTTCTTTAATAGACGTAGGACCATTCAGATTTTTCATTTGTTTACATTTGAGTTTTAGTCAGCTGATTTTTTTTTTTTTTTTACTTATGATAGTCACAGAGAGAGAGAGAGAGGCAGAGACACAGGCAGAGGGAGAAGCAGGCTCCATGCACCGGGAGCCCGATGTGGGATTCGATCCCGGGTCTCCAGGATCGCGCCCCGGGCCAAAGACAGGCGCCAAACCACTGCGCCACCCAGGGATCCCTAGTCAGCTGATTTTCTAAGAAGACAAATGATCTCTTCAAGGTCTTATATCTAATAATGAATAAATCTTCCAGTCCTGTGCTTTTTGACTTTGTGAGACTAGCATAATGCATACTTTTGAATTTGAATACTCTTAAAAAAATTTTTTTTATTTAAAGATTTTATTTATTTATTCATGACAGAGAGAGAGAGAGAGAGAGAGAGAGGCAAAAGCAGGCTCCGTGCAGGGAGCCCGACGCGGGACTCGATCCTGGGTCTCCAGGATTATACACCGGGCCAAAGGCGGCGCCAAACTGCTGGGCTACCAGGGCTGCCCTGAATTTCTATACTCTTTTATCCTCTACAGTAGATTATATTCTAGCAGGCAGGTTCGGTCTCTGATAAAATTTAGTATAACTGGAGGATTAGGGCCAAATAGATATATTTAAATTAAATTAAAGCATAATTGAGGTTTGTATTGAGATTTTACTTTATTTTTTAAAAGATTTTATTTGAGAGAGACAGAGCACATGAGAGGGAGGGAGAGGCAGAGAGAGAAGCAGACTCCCTGCTGAACAGAGCCCAAAGTGGGGCTCAGTCTCAGGACCCTGAGAGCATGACCTGAGCTGAAGGCAGATGCTTACCTGACTGAGCCACCTACGCCTATGAGATTTTAAAAGGAGAGAGCTTGTTGTTTCAGTACTTCATTTTGGCTCTTTCAGTCTCTAAAAGGTACATTTTACCTTTGGCAGTGGATTGCTTTTGGTTAGAATATGTATGGAAGAAACAGGTGGGGGTAGTATAGTTCTTAAATTTTAGAAGTAATATTTATATCGTATTTGTTGTTCCAGATTTCAATTTTATTTCTTTTTTTTTTCAAAGATTTTACTTATTTATGCATGAGAGACATATATAGAGAGAGGCAGAGACACAGGCAGAGGGAGAAACAGGCTCCACGCAGGGAGCCCGACATGGGACTCGATCCTAGGTCCCCAGGATCACGCCCTGGGCTGCAGGCGGCACTAAACCGCTGTGCCACCGGGGCTCCCCTTATTTTTATTTCTTAAAACCTAGTAGATGAATGATCTGTCTGTAATTCTAGGGCAATTGAAAGAAAGAAAAATAACTCTAGTTCGGGATATGACTTACCAAACTGATTTTTATATCTATTCGAGAGAGATTGTAATTAAGATTCTATTATCAGGGAAAATTTAGTGAATATGTAACATTTGAATACCATAAAATGTGTCCATCTTGTTATAGTAGACTTAGTTTAAGATTCACAAGTTGGGAAAGAATGTGAGTTTGAGTGGAGAGGGTTCAATTGAAGGTCTGTTTCTATAAAGTATGTAGTCTATTGCCAAAAGAAATATTACCTAGCAGCAGTTTACAAGTGCCAAGAGAGGCCAGGAAAGTCTTGTAGTAGAAATTGTACAAGGGAGCTGTACAAGCGAGATGTCAGGCAGGAAATAAAGCCTACAATGCTAAAAAATTTTTACTGGATGACTAGGTCATTGGAAAGAAATCTTCCAATGCTTGTGTTTTTTATCACGCTTTTATGTTGAATAGCCAGTTGAGAATTGCAGTCAGGTAATTTAAACTGTTGAAAAATGTAAACCAAAACTTAAGAATTTTTCTGAGATTATATTGAATGAGTATTATTTCTGTCTTTTTTCTGCATAGTGTTTATTCTCTGAGATTAGGTTTGGAAATGTACTGGAAGAGGGGCTTTAAGTTCTTAGGAATAAAATACAGTAGGTAAACAATTTACTTTTCTGTGCCCAAAATGGGAATAGAGAAAATATAAATAAGTAATTGTACCAAAGTATTTATCTGTGGTTCTTTTTCTTTATTTCTTTTCTTTTCTTTTTTTTTAAGATTTTACTTATTTACTCATGAGAGACACGCAGAAAGAGACAGGCAGAGACACAGACAGAGGGAGAAGCAGGCTCAATGAAGGGAGTCCGACGTAGGACTCGATCCCGGGTCTCCAGGATCACGCCCTGGACTGAAGGTGGCACTAAACCACTGAGCCACCCGGGCTGCCTGGTTCTTTTTATTTCTAAAACACATTTCCCATTTTTACTGTACACATTCAGATGTATACTGTACAGAAATTTTGAGCCTAAGGGACTTTTAAGGAACATCTAATTCGGATTCCTTTATTGTGTGGGGAGAAGAAACAAGGCAGGGACCAATGAGGTATGAGTAACTTGCCCAGTATCATGAAGGGGAGATAGAACTTTTCCTTAATGACCGTTGGCTTAGTGAGTTACTTGAAATTTCAAATGTACGGCGATGGCCTTGCTTGTCTCGCTACCTTATGGTGATGTATCATCTTTTAGTTCACTACCAGCAAAAGTAAAAACTATCAAGACCCTTTGAAAACCATTATAATTCAGGAAACAAAAATAGTATTGACATTTTAAATAAAGTAAGAGTAGTTTTAGGTTCTTCAAATTGAGAGTAGTTTATTAAGAAATTATTTATAAGCTTTGTAGGCTGCTTCTACATTGGTGACATACTCTCTCCCATTATGAGTGCCCCTTAATATTCAGATAGGTTTTAAACATTAGTTTAAACTAATGTTTAAAACACTAAAAGGAATAGAGATTGTCCTGTAATTTCAGGTCTAAGCCATCTTTGTAACTAATCTATGTTAAAATCTTTTCTAGGGCAAGACTTAAAATCAGTCTGGTCTACTTCTGAGCCATATAATGTTGGTGTTAATTATTTTAAAAATGCACACAGTTCATAACAACATTAAAGAACTTTTTGAAGAAGCCTCCCCCCAAATTTGCCACTTAATATGAGAAAAATTTATTTTTCCAGAGAAGTTTATTTTTAAATTTTTTAAAAAAGATTTTATTTTTATTTATTTATTTGAGAGGGAGAGAAAGAGCAAGCGCATGGGCAGTGGGAAAAGGGAGGAGCAGGTTCCTCGCTGAGCAGGGAGCCCGATGTGGGGCTCGATCTCAGGACCCCGGGATCACAACCTGAGCCAAAGGCAGACACCTAACTGACTGAGTCATCCAGGTGCCCCTTTAAAATTTTAATTAAGAGATCAAAACATTATCTGAAATCAAGAGTTAGATGTTTAACCAACTAAGTCCCCCAGGCACCCCTAGAAAAGTTTTTTGAGCTCAAGCTGCAGCTGCATTATAGTCAGTCCAGCAAAGGCAGTGTTGAATTATGGTTAAGAGCTAGGGCTTTGCCCCTTACTAGCTCTGGACTATTGAGCAAGTTACTTCCCTTGCATTGTCTCAATTTCTTCAGCTGTAAAATGGAAATGATAATACTATGTACCTCGTGTACAGTGTTTTGAGGATTCCATGAATACTTGTGAATTGCTTAGAAAAGTTCTTGAAGTAAATTCGATGATTTAAACTAGCATTTTCCTGTGTAAAGCAGTAATTCAATATTCTGCAACTCAGTCTCTTAGTCATAAATATTTCCTGCCTTTTTTTAGTCTTATAAAATCCTTCACTCATCCCTGCTCCCCAGAGACAACCCAAAAGTCCCACCTAATCAGTACCAGGCTGTAGGTCTTGGCTCTTGTGATAGTCTCTACATCAGACTTGATGTAGTAGTCTCCACGTCGCTTTCTCATGTGTCTCTCTGAGCCCATATTCCACTCCTAGCATTCAGGGTTGGAGAGCTGCAGGAGATACTCCCATTCTCCTCTTACCCCTTTTCTTTCCCTCACCTTTTCAGCCCTTGGTCTTCTTGTGCTCTCCTTCCCTTTTGCTTCTGCACTGGATCTTTTGGCACTATTTTAAGTTCTGATAGGAAATATATTTTTTCTACTCATTTTCTTTTCTTGGATCAATCATTTTCCTTTTAGGCTTATCCTTTTGTCTTATATCTTTCAGTTCTTGGTTTGTGGAGTTCATTTTTTTCTTAATTTTCTTGATTTATTTCAAGAATGAGAAGAAATGTACATGGAATATGTGCTTTTCTTCATCTTGCTTTTCTTCATCTTTATGTTGAATATTATATTTCTATGCTTATTTTTATATTTTACGTAATTTTGTATTGGTCTGAAATCTAATGCTCTAGTCTTTTAAAAGGCATAGATTAAAATTCTGTTTCTGTCACTTGCTACTTTTTTGACTTTCAGCATTTTACTTCATCATTTGAGACTTAATTTTCTTATTTTAAAAAGTTGCTTCATAAGATCATCCAATGTTATTATAAATTTAGATTAACTTCTGCTTAAAAATGATGCACTTCCTTATGCATCTACATTTCTCCCTTGATACAAAAAAGTAGAAAAGGTTATAACTAAAAATAAGGAAAATGATTGAGAACAGAGTAGCTGATGAGAGATTTAGTAAGAATTTTGATAGAAACTTGATAGAGGAAAAAGTAACTGACATAGGAGGACAGAGATACTATTACCCTTTAGATCTTATCTTTAGGACCTGAAGACACAGTGCCTTGAAGAAGCACACTGTTTCACTCCACAAATTTCATAAGAGGCTCCAGTTACTTCAGAGATGGGAATGAGACATTGAACGAGAAAAGGGGCATTGGCTCAAAGTCTGTTCACTGAAGTGTTGGATCTCTAGGTCCTCTGTCTTACACTGTGCAGCCAGAAAACTACTTGCCCTCCACCTCTCAATTATTCAGAAATCAAATGTGACCAGGGGCAGGGCTCTTTAAATTGGAGACATTTCAGGATGGAGTGACTCATGGGAGAGAAAATGGGGAATATCTGTGTGCTGAACAGTGGACCTACAACCTCTCACCTCATCTCCCAAATAAGCTATGACTCTTGATTACTTGCCACCAGACTTTGGTGGCTAATTCAGGAAATTGAAGGGATATTTTTTAGATAAACTGAAGAAGATTCAAAGAAAATACTTTCTCATACTGACATTAAGGGTCTCTAATGAAAGAGCTATTTCCTATAGGGAAGTTCCCCGATTGAAAACCCTGTCCAGGGGATCCCTGGGTGGCGCAGCGGTTTGGCGCCTGCCTTTGGCCCAGGGCGCGATCCTGGAGACCCGGGATCGAATCCCACGCCGGGCTCCCGGTGCATGGAGCCTGCTTCTCCCTCTGCCTGTGTCTCTGCCTCTCTCTCTCTCTCTCTCTCTGTGTGTGACTATCATAGATAGATAGATAGATAGATAGATAGATAGATAGATAGATAGAAAGAAAGAAAGAAAGAAAGAAAGAAAGAAAGAAAGAAAGAAAACCCTGTCCATGCACCAGGGCTGCCAATCCCATCTTTCAGGGCCTTATTCTTCTTTTTTTTTTTTTATAATTTAATTTTTATTGGTGTTCAATTTACCAACATACAGAATAACACCCAGTGCTCATCCCATCAAGTGTCAGGGCCTTATTCTTAAATAGAAACAGGCAATTACTAAGGATCATAAGACGTCAGAAAAAGCCTTCAATATGAACAGCAGAGACCAAAATGAAAACATTGCATAAAGGAATCTGGTGAATATAGAGGTAGGTCAGGACTCTGAGTAAAAATGTAAAATGAAAAAAAAATGGAGGTGTCTAGGTGGTGCAGTCAGTTAAGTATCCAGCTCTTAGTTTAGGCTCTGGTTGTGGTCTTGGGGTCGTGGGATCGATCCTGTGTCAGGCACCATGCTTGGGGAGGAGTCTGCTTAATATTCCCCCCCCCCCGCCCTGACTCACATTCGCTCCCCCTGTCTCTCAAAAAAACAAACAAACAAACAAACAAACAAACCCACCAAACCAAACAAAAACTTCTCTAACTAATAATATCATAGAAATATGGATTTATAGGGCAGCCTGGCTCAGCGGTTTAGCGCCACCTTCGGTCCAGGGCCTGATCCTGGAGACCCGGGATCAAGTCCCACGTTGGGCTCCCTGCATGGAGCCTGCTTCTCCCTCTGCCTGTGTCTCTGCCCCTCTCTCTCTCTCTCTCTCTCTCTCTCTCTCTCTGTCTCTCATGAATAAATAAAAATCTTTAAAAAAAAGAAATATGGATTTATAAAATGAGAATTGGATTCTTTGAAGAAAGAATAATTCAGTAATAAAAAAGAACTTCTGGATTTGTATAACTATGGCAGCTCAAATGAAAAAACAAAACTTTTTTTTTTTTTGTATATTGGAGTTCAATTTGCCAACATATAGCATAATACCCAGTGCTCATCCCGTCAAGTGCCCCCCTCAGTGCTCATCACCCAGTCACCCCAAACCCCTGCCCACCTCCCTTTCCACCACCCCTTGTTTGTTTCCCAGAGTTAGGTGTCTAAGTTCTGTCTCCCTCACTGATATTTCCCACTCATTTTCTCTCCTTTCCCCTTTATTCCCTTTCACTATTTTTTATATTCCCCAAATGAATGAGACAAACTATATAATGTTTGTCCTTCTCCAATTGACTTACTTGCCTCAGCATAATACCCTCCAGTTCCATCCACGGCGAAGCAAATGTTGGGTATTTGTCGTTTCTAATGGCTGAGTAATATTCCATTGTATACATAAACCACATCTTCTTTATCCATTCATCTTTCAATGGACACCGAGGCTCCTTCCACAATTTAGCTATTGTGGACATTGCTGCTATAAACATTGGGGTGCAGGTGTCTTGGCTTGTCACTGCATCTGTATCTTTGAGGTAAATCCTCAGTAGTGCAACTGCTGGTCTGTAGGGCAGTTCTATTTTTAACTCTTTGAGGAACCTCCACACAGTTTTCCAGAGTGGCTGCACCAGTTCATATTCCACCAACAGTGCAAGAGGATTCCCCTTTCTCCACATCCTCTCCAACATTTGTGGTTTCCTGTCTTGTTAATTTTCCCCATTCATACTGGTGTGAGGTGGTATCTCATTGTGGTTTTGATATGTATTTCCCTGATGGCAAGTGATGCAGAGCATTTTCTCATGTGCTTGTTGGCCATGTCTATGTCTCTCTGAAATTTCTGTTCATGTCTTTTGCCCATTTCAGGATTGGATTGTTTGTTTCTTGGGTGTTGAGTGTAATAAGTTCTTTATAGATCTTGGAAACTAGCCCTTTATCTGATAGGTCATTTGTAAATATCTTCTCCCATTCTGTAGGTTGTCTTTTAGTTTTGTTGACTGTTTCTTTTGCTATACAGAAGCTTTTTATCTTGATTAAGTCCCAATACTTCATTTTTGCTTTTGTTTCCCTTGCCTTCATAGATGTATCTTGCAAGAAGTTGCTGTGGCCAAGTTCTAAAAGGGTATTGCCTGTGTTCTCCTCTAGGATTTTGATTTATTCTTGTCTCACATTTAGATCTTTCATCCATTTTGAGTTTATCTTTGTGTATGCTGTAAGAGAATGGTCTAGTTTCATTCTTCTGCATGTGGCTGTCCAATTTTCCCAGCACCATTTATTGAAGAGACTGTCCTTTTTCCAGTGGTCTTTCCTGCTTTGTCGAATAATAGTTGACCATAGAGTTGAGGGCACATTTCTGGATTCTCTATTCTGTTCCATTGATCTATGTGTCTGTTTTTGTGCCAGTACCACACTGTCTTGATGATCACAGCTTTGTAGTACAACCTGAAATCTGGCATTGTGATGCCCCTGGCTCTGGTTTTCTTTTTTAATATTCCCCTGGCTGTTCAGGGTCTTTTCTGATTCCACATAAATTTAAGATTATTTTTTCCAACTCTCTGAAGAAAGTCCATGGTATTTTGATAGGGATTGCATTAAATGTGTAAGTTGCCTTGGGTAGCATAGACATTTTCACAATATTAATTCTTCCAATCCATGAGCATGGAATATTTTTCATACATCTCTTTGTGTCTTCCTCAATTTCTTTCAGAAGTGTTCTATAGTTTGTAGGGTATAGATCCTTTAGATCCTTTACCTCTTTGGTTAGGTTTATTCCTAGGTCTCTTATGCTTTTGGGTGCCATTGTAAATGGGATTGACTCCTTAATTTCTCTTTCTTCAGTCTCATTGTTAGTGTATAGAAATGCCACTGATTTCTGGGCATTGATTTTGTATCCTGCCACACTGCTGAATTGCTGTATGAGTTCTAGCAATCTTGGGGTGGAGTCTTTTGGGTTTTCTATGTACAGTATCATGTCATCTGCAAAGAGGGAGAGTTTGACTTCTTGCCAATTTGAATGCCTTTTATTTCTTTTTGTTGCCTGATTGCTGAGGCTAGGACTTCTAGTACTGTGTTGAAGAGCAGTGGAGAGAGTGGACATCCCTGTCATGTTCCTCATCTTAGGGGAAAGGCTCCCTGTGTTTCCCCATTGAGAATGATATTTGCTGTGGTCTTTTCATAGATGGCTTTTAAGATGCTGAGGAATGTTCCCTCTATCCCTACACTTGAAGAGTTTTGATCAGGAATGGATGCTATATTTTGTCAAATGCTTTCTCTGCATCTATTGAGAGGATCATATGGTTCTTGTTTTTTCTCTTGTTGATATGATCTATCACATTGATTGCTTTACGAATGTTGAGGGAGCCTTGCATCCTGAGGATAAATCCCACTTGGTCATGGTGAGTAATCTTCTTAATGTACTTTGGATCCTATTGGCTAGTATCTTGTTGAGAATTTTTGCATCTTTGTTCATCAGGGATATTTTCCTATACTTCTCCTTTTTGGTGGGGTCTTCTCTGGTTTTGGAATTAAGGTGATGCTGGCCCCATAGATAGAAGTATTCCATCCCTTTCTATCTTTCAGAACAGTTTTAATAGAATAGGTATTGTTTCTTCTTTAAACGTTTGATAGAATTCCTCTGGGAAGCCATCTGGCCCTGGACTTTGTGTCTTGGGAGGTTTTTGATGACTGCTTCAGTTTCCTCCCTGGTTATTGCCCTGTTCAGGTTTTCTGTTTCTTCCTGTTCCAGTTTTGGTAGTTTGTGGTTTTCCAGAAATGCGTCCATTTCTTCCAGATTGCCTAATTCATTGGTGTATAGCTGCTCATAATATGTTTTTAAAATTGTTTGTATTACCTTGTGATCTCTCCTTTTTACTTCATGATTTTATTAATTAGAGTCTTTTCTCTTTTGTTTTTAATAAGGCTGGCTAATGGTTTATCTATCTTATTAATTCTTTTTTTTTTTTTTTAATTTTTATTTATTTATTTATGATAGGCACACAGTGAGGGGGGGGGGCAGAGACACAGGCAGAGGGAGAAGCAGGCTCCATGCACCGGGAGCCTGATGTGGGATTCGATCCCGGGTCTCCAGGATCGCACCCTGGGCCAAAGGCAGGCGCCAAACCGCTGCGCCACCCAGGGATCCCTATCTTATTAATTCTTTCAAAGAACCAACTCCTGGTTTTGTTGATCTGTTCTACAGTTCTTCTGGTCTCTACTTCATTGAGTTCTGCTCGGATCTTTATTAACTCTCTTCTTCTGCTGGGTGTAGATTTATTTTCTGTTCTTTCTCCAGTTCCTTTAGGTGCAAGGTTAACTTGTGTATTTGAGTTTTTTCCAATTTTTTGAGGGATGCTTGTATTGCGATGTATTTCCCTCTCAGGACTGCTTTTGCTGTATCTCAAAGATTTTGAACGGTTGTATCTTCATTCTCATTAGTTTCCATGAATCTTTTTAATTCTTCTCTAATTTCCTGGTTGACCCTTTCATCTTTTTAGCAGGATGGTCTTTAACCTCCATGAAAACATTTTTTTTAAGTGGTTGAAACCAAGTGAAATTGAAGAAATCTCCGAGAAACTAAAAGAAGAACACAATGATAGAAAATAAGAGAAAAAGGTACTCTTTGAGGAAGACACAGTTGTAGCTATAGTAGAGCTTCATTGGCCTGCTTCTGCTCCCAACTCACTGCTATTCACTTTCCTCAAGGAACAAGTTGGTCAGGAAGCCATGCTGTGGCCATGGATTTTATTTAATTAATTAATTTTTTTAAAAAAGATTTATTTATTTATTTATTATTTATTTTATTATTATTTTTTAAATTTATTTATTCATGAGAGACAGACACACAGAGAGAGAGAGGCAGAGACACAGGCAGAGGGAGAAGCAGGCCCCATGCAGGGAGCCCAATGTGGGACTCAATCCCGGGTCTCCAGGATCATGCCCTGGGGTGAAGGCGGTGCTAAACTGCTGAGCCACCCAGGCTGCCCCTATTTATTTATTTTAGAGAGAAAGTGTGTGAACAGGAGGAGGGGCAGAGGGAGAGGGAGAGAGAATCCCAAGTAGACTCCCTGCTGTGCATGGAGCCAGACATGGGGCTCAACTCCACAACCTCAAGATCATGACCCCAGCCAAAATTGAGAGTTGGGCACCCAAATGACTGAGCCACCCAGGTGCTCCATGGCCATGGCTTTTAAAAGCACCTGAAAGACCCCTGTGGAACCACAGGTGGTAATTAACTGAATTAGAATGACTAACCAGCCACAGTGTAAAACCTCTGAGGAAGGTATAGGCTGACTTGATCGGCGGTGCAAAAGAAAAGAATCTTAAATTTTTTTTTTTTTTTTTTAATTTTTATTTTTATGATAGTCACAGAGAGAGAGAGAGAGGCAGAGACACAGGCAGAGGGAGAAGCAGGCTCCATGCACCGGGAGCCCGATGTGGGATTCGATCCCGGGTCTCCATGATCGCGCCCTGGGCCAAAGGCAGGCGCCAAACCGCTGCGCCACCCAGGGATCCCAGAAAAGAATCTTAAATTGAAAGGACCAGTTCAGATGCCTACCATGACTCTGAAAATCACTACAAGAAAAACTCTTTATGGTGAATATTCTAAGACTTGGGATTGTTTTCAGTTGAGGATCCAGAAGCAAGACACTGATTGGCTCCATCCTTCTGAAATTGTTAAACAGATTACTTCCATCAGTATTGAGCCAGGAGTTGAAGTTAAAGTCACCATTGCACATGCTTAAATCAACCTTTTTAATAAATTATCAATTGTTAAGAAAAAAAAGAGAGCAAAGATGAGAGGCTTACAAAATTAATTGAGGAGGTTCAATGACAGACTAATAGAAGCTGCATAAGGAAAGAAGAGAGAAAAATAATACAAAACAAAAAGAAAATAAGAAAGTTGTCCAGAACTGATGTTTCAGAGTGAAAAGCCTCTGATTGGGTAGCACAGTGAATGAAAAAAGAACCATAGTAAGGCCCAGCATGTTGAAATTGCAGAAAATCCTTTACAAAAGATAAAATAAGGGTCTTGAAAGCTTTCAGATGGACAGACAGGCACACACACACACCCTTTACATCACTTTTATGGAATAGAGAATAAGAACAAGTCAGACTTCACAATTGCAACTCTAAGAGGCTAAAAGACAATGGAGTAGTGCTTGAAAAATTCTGATAAAACATTACTTTCAACCTGAATTTGATACCTGGCCATATTACCAATTGTTAGTGGCATAATACCATACCGTGTTTTGATCAGCAGAGATTTGGAAATTTTATCTTTCATGTGCCCTTTCTTAAGACTACTTGAAGGTGGACCACCTGGATGGCTCTGTCAGTTAAGCATCTGACTTTAGCTCAGGTCCTGATCTCAGGGACTTGGGATAGAGAGTTTGCTTGTCCCTCTCCCTCTGCCCCTACCCCTGCTCATGCTCTGTCTCCCTCCCAGATAAATAAATAAAAATATTAAAAAAAAAACAAACAAAAAACATGACTACATGAAGGGTGCTCTGTGGCAAAGTAAGGAATTATTCCATGAAAGATGATGATAACAGACTTCAAGAAGTGGTAACTCCAACCACTTTTATTGTTGGAGAACAATAAAAGTAAAGTTTCAAGATGACACAGTATATAACAGATCTGAGAACAATCAGTCCACTGTGTTGAGAAATGGAGTGCTATGGCAAAGAAGTGCCCAGGGGAAAATAACAGACTTTACTTGGGGACAAATAGTAGATTATTTTATATGATAGAACATTAAGAATAAAATTGATACACCTATGATGGAATATTTTGGAAAATTTAAAGTTAGATATAAGAATCTGAGGCATGTGTAAATTCTAGGGGGAGGAGGGCTCTAGGTTTTTGACCAGTTGACTGGAGTATGAAGTTTAGAATGACAATCCTTTATTTTTTTTATTTTTATTTTTTTAAATATTTTATTTATTTATTAATGACAGAGAGTGAGAGGCAGAAACACAGGCAGAGGGAGAACCAGGCTCCATGCAGGGAGCCCGATGTGGGACTCGATCCCGATCTCCAGGATCACACCCTGGGCTGCAGGCTGTGCTAAACCACTAGGCCACCGGGGCTGCCCGACA
The DNA here is from genome assembly GCF_905146905.1 of Nyctereutes procyonoides. Lineage (NCBI taxonomy): Eukaryota > Metazoa > Chordata > Mammalia > Carnivora > Canidae > Nyctereutes > Nyctereutes procyonoides. The sequence continues at coordinate 40,046,185 of NW_026575020.1, forward strand.
ATCCTTTATTTTTAAAGATTTTATTTATTTATTTATTGAGAGAGGGAGAAAGAACATGAGTTGGGGGCACGCAGAAGGAGAGGAAGAGGGAGAGAATCTCAAACAGACTCCCCTCTGAGCACAGGGCTCTGTCTTATCACCCTGAGATCATGACCTGAGCCAAAATCAAGAGTTGGATGCTTAACCAAGAGAGCCACCCTGGTGCCCCTGGAATGATAATCTTTTAAATGATGGAGTCTTCCTGTAATTGGAGTTTCTAAATCTAAAAATATTCTTGACTTCCTCTTTAAAAATCTAAATGTTCATATCTTATTACAAAGCTACAGTAATTGAGGCAGTGTGGTCCTGACATAATGATAGACCTTTAGATCAATGGAATTGAATTGAAAGTCCAGAAATAAAATCCATACATAGTGGTTAATTAATTTTCAATAGGGGTACTGAGAGAATCAGTGGTGAAATGATAGTCTTTTCTATAAATGGTGCTGGGATAATAGTATATCTACATGCGAAAGAATGAAGTTGGACCCCTAGCCTCACATTATATATGAAAATTAACTAAAGTGGGTCACAGACCTAAATGTAAGAGCTAAAACTCCTAGAAGAAAACAGAAGTAAATCTTTGTGACCTTGGATTAGACAATGATTTCTTAGATATGACACCGAAAACAAGTGACAAAAGAAAAAAATAGATAAATTGGATTATATCAAAAATGAAAAAGTTTTTGTTTCAAACACCTTCAAGAAACTGAAAAGAACCCACAGAATGGGAAAATTGATTTGCAGATCATATATCTGATAAGGGACTTCAACTCAGAATGTAAAAAAAAAAAAAAAAAACCTCTTTCAAGTATAAAAAAACAAAATATATATGTCCAGAGGATTTGGAAAAGCAATATATAACCAGAGGCTTTGAATAGACATTTCTCTAAGGAAGATACATAAACAGCCAATAAATAAGTTTATGAAAAGATGCTCAACATCATTTGTTACTAAGGAAATGCAGATCAAAACAATGAGATACTGCATCATACTAGCATGGCTATAATAAAAGAGAAAGACAGAAGTGGTGATGAGGATGTGAAGAAATTGGAACCCTCATTACATTGCAGGTGGGACTGTAAAATGATGCAGTCTCTTTGGCAAATAGTTTGGCGATTCTGTAAAAAGTTAAGAGCAAGGAGTTACCACATGGCCCAATAATTCCACTTCTAGATATACACTCAAAAAAGTGAAAACATATCTTCATGCAAAAACTTGTACACAGATTTTCAAGGCAGTATTATTCATAATAGCCCAAAAGTGGAAACAACTCAATTGTTTATCCACTGATGCTTGGGCAAATATGATGTGGTATATCCATAAAATGAACTATTATGCAGTCATTAAAAAAAATTTGAAGTACATGCTACATCATTGGTGAATCTTTTTTTTTTTTTTTTTTTAAAGATTTATTTATTCATTCAGAGAGAGCGAGAGAGAGGCAGAGACACAGGCAGAGGGAGAAGCAGGCTCCATGCAGGAAGCCCGATGTGGGACTCCATCCCGGGTCTCCAGGATCACACCCCGGGCTGCAGGCGGCGCTAAACCGCTGCGCTACCAGGGCTACCCTCATTGGTGAATCTTTAAAACATGATGTTAAGTGAAGGAAGCCAGTCACAAAAGTCCACGTATTGTGTGATCCCATTTATATGAAATACCCTGTAGGCAAATTCATGGAGACAAAACAGATTAATGGTTGCCAGAGTAGGGGAAAATGGGGAGTGACTACTGATGGATATTAGATTTCTTTTAGGGTGATGAAAATGTTCTGGATAGTGGTGATTGATGTGGAATTTTGTGAATATGCTAAAAATCCCTGAGTTACACAATTTTTAAAAAAGATTTCATTTATTTCAGACAGAGAGAAAGAGCATGTGTACACACAAGTGGGTGGGGGGAGAGGTAGGAGCAGAATTCCTGCTGAACAGGGATCCCAATGTGAGGCTGGATCCCAGGACCTCAGGATGACTTGAGCTAAATGCAGATGGTTAACCCAGGTGCCCCACGCTTTTTTTTTTTTCTTTTAAAGATTTTTAAATTTATTTACTGGAGAGAGAGCAAGTAAGAGAGAGAACATGAGCTGGTAGGGGGAGTGACCTGAGAGTGAAGGAGAAGCAGGCTACCCACTGAGCAGGGAGCCCAGTGCAGGGCTCAATCCCAATCCCAGGACTCCGGGATCATGACCTGAGCTGAAGCCAGACCCGTTACTGACTGAGCCACCCAGACGCCTCTGAGTTACACACTTTGAAGAGATTGTAGGGCAGCCCTGGTGGCTTAGCAATTTGGCGCCGTCTTTAGCCCAGGGCGTGATCCTGGAGACCTGGGATGGAGTCCCACGTTGGGCTCCCCGCAGGAAGCCTCCTCCCTCTGCCTGTGTCTCTGGCGCACCGCCCCCCCCCCCCCCGCCGTGTGTCTCAAATAAATAAATAAATGAAGTCTTTAAAAATAGATTGTACACCTTAAGGCATGTATCTCAATTAAGCTGTTATTAAAAAAAAGCAATGTGTTATGAATGGTTTACTCTAATGACTAATAAGAGATTGTTTTGTGATAAAATATTAATTGGAATCATAAAGCAATTAACCACCTCCAGATTGATGACTGAGAAGCAGTTAGAAAAAATTGCATGAGCCTGCCGCAGACAACAAATAAAACTTGGCATTTCTACGGTAGCTGCTGTATAGCCAAACATAAGGTAACATTTTTGTTGTTTAGGCTAGATTTGGGAAGATAAGACATTTTGATATAAATTTGAAGTTGATTCTTAGCTTGAAATGTATTCTTGTAACAGGTTTATACTTAGGTGGGATAAAACCATGATTGTAAAACTAGAATGTGACAAAATAAAAATTGTGCCTTTAATTCCAGTTCATTGTCAAATCATTCACCAAACAGAAGAAAGAACTATTTTGGCCATAAATATCTTCCATCATTGCTTAGATAGAACTGAATGCTCTCTTTTGAAAAACAACCTGAATTACTTTCAAAAAGATATTTTTTGGTAGTTTTGCCTGATTGGTTTAGGTCAGTATTTTCATCTTATACTTATTACTTGCCATTTTTGATGAATATTTGTTTTAAAAAATAATTGAACCATGACCTGGGTTTTTGGAAGTGTACCAACACTACTATGGTAATTTTATATGAAAATTTTCCCTAGCTTTATCAAACTTTCATTTATTACTAGTCTGTTCTGGATTTTAATGTGATATTAGAGGTCACAAGTTATACTCATATGATTATCCACTCTGCAATTTCCTTTAATCATTATAAAAAAGATGTAATTTTTACAGCATGATTTGACCCAGGAGGTTATGTTATTTAAAATAATGCTAAAGAACTTTGTGAAGATGCATGCTCCACTGGTTCATTTGGGAAAATATTTGACTGAGGGCCAATTAAACATTTGTGTCAGCTCTAGTCGGTAGCTTCTTCGAGATAATTATCTTAAAGCAATTTTAGCTTTGTGTTGTAGCAAATAGTGTAAAGAATTTCTGTAAAATATACTGCTAGAAACTTCATTTTGCAGCATTTGTGATTTTTTTGTTTGTTTTTCGTTTAATGTGTTGAGAGCTGGCAAAAATGATCTGACAGGCGGAATTAAACAGAAATCTTTTGGGGATGGTAGTGACTGATGTGTTTGGATTCTAAAGCCTAGAGTCTAAAGGAAGTGATGGCAAGAGTAGAACTGTAAACCTCAAAATGCCAGCAACTTCGGATGCATTCAAGACTTTTTTCCATTAAGATTTGGAGTTAATTTTTTGAAAGTAGTTACAGCCGTGTGATATATGTACCTCATACTAGAAACTCCTTTATCTTTTTTCCAGTTACTTCTGCCAGGTGGATTTTAATATGCTAGGAAGAAGATGATGTCAGCTCTTTTGTACTTTAGACTAGAATGAAGATCCTCTTGTCTACTTGAAGAGTCTATTTGAATCCCTCTTGAGTGACTGGCTTTATTTTTTTATTTTCTAATTGTCCATTTCTACTTGTGGTAATAATCCTAGTAGGATGCATATTACCAGTTGTATGTGAAGGTGTAGCTATATGGAGCATAAAATTAGATACGCTTCCTGCCTTTGGCTCACAATCTAAATTTAGTAGACGAGAATCTCCTTTCCTAGATGTCATTAAAAATAGAAGATACCCATCTGTTTAGAATGGTTTAGATACAATTCTGCCTACAGGCTTGGAGGTGAACTATATAATGTTGACTCTCTTTTAGCTCTAGAATTCTTAGGAAAATATCTTCTTTAAGTTAGAGGCCAAGACTGTTGATAGCTTACAGTGTTGACCTTAAATGATCCTCTAAGTTTGTGAAAATCAGGAAGATCTAAGAGAACTGAATTTTGAGGAGAAATGTAAAAGGTAATATTACTTGGTTAAGAAAATTGACTTTGACGTAAAAGCACTTGTATTCTAATCTAATACTTAAAATTTACTAGGTATATAAGAGAATTACTGAACTCCATAGAGATTGTAACCTCATTTATAATGTTGGAATAGTAAGTCCTATTTCATAGAGTTGTTGAGGAGTAAGTTAAATTAACTAATGTTTGTAATGTGCTTTCTTCAGTGCCTAGCATGTAGAAGGCATTTATTGGTGGTAGTTATTATTGTTTCTTGTAATAAACAGAAATTCTGGTTCTGTTTTTTTTCCCCCTTCAGATTCTGCCATCTTACTATTAACAGATCTGACTTGAGAGACCAGGATAGAATGGGGTCAGAGATAAACAGAATTCCTAGAGGTATTTGGAGTGATGGAAATCATTTAGAAGAGTACTGAAAGTGACCCCCACAGGACTGCCTACATTTTGGGGTGACAGAAGACACAGGGAAATACAGAACACTATCAATGAGATGAGAAGACAGCTAGGAGAGTGATGTCACGGAATTCAAGACTTAGGCAGTTCCTCAGGTCACATATTTTCTTCAGAAGTTTATTAAAAAAAAAAGTTTATTCAAGATATTTTCACCACGAGGTGATGTTAGGTAATGGCAAGACCCTGAGGAAACCATTGAACTGGGCAAATAGGAGGTCTTTGAGAGAATAGAGAAATGACTGTAGACCCAGATTTTATTGGGCAGAGAAGTAAAAGTGAGGTGAGGAGAAGTGGAGGTCATAATTAAGAAAATTTAGTTGTATGGGGGAGAGAGAAAAACTTAAGGGGGTGGAGAAGGGGTTTGTTTGGGTTTGTTTGTTTTGTTTAGGAAAGAAAAAAACATGAGCATGTTTGGAGCCTGAGGGAGAAATTAAATGTGCTAAGCAGCAGATAATTGATGGACAGGTTATGGTATAGGGTGAATGGGAATGGAATCCAGTGTGTAGGTAGAGGCTGAGAGGAGCAGCTATTGTTTTGTAGAAGAGGAGGAGGAAAGGAGGAAGACAAGTTTAAGGTGGGGGTGGGGAACAACAAGGGAATCTATATTTAATGGCTTCTATTTAAGTGGGGAAGTGGATAGTGAACTTAGTGAGATAGTAACAGACCAGTAGTCCTCAGCTGAGGATGATTTTTGCCTCCCAGGATACCTTTGGCAATTTCTGGGGACATTTTTGATTGTCATTAAGTGCTACCAGCATCTAGTGTGTAGAGGATACTACTGAGATGCTGCTGAGCAATCAATGATGCACTGAGCAGCTTCCCCACTACTGGTCCCAGATGCCAGTAGTGCTGCAGTTGAGAACCCTGTCCTAGATCAGAACATTCCTGCAACATGGTCTTCAACAAAAGCCAAGCAATTTGAATAATAGGTTCATATATCACCTCTTAGAAAGTCACAGTGCATATTTTTGAAGTCTGAAAAAATCCTCACGAGAAAATCTAAATTGTTTAACCAACTGATTTGTTTCTCTCTCTTTCATAACAACTGTTAACACTCAAAAATACATGTAGGGAAATATTGTATTTCTGATTTCTTGGCTGGCTGGTATTGTATTTTCATTTTTGTATGTAAAACTTAGCTCAACATCTGGCATTTAGTAAACCACCAATAAATGATAGCTGCTATTATTAAAGTTTTCTCCCTTCCAGCTGTGAAATCCTGGGACATTCTGACATGTGTTACAAGTTGCAATTTTAAGATTCATGTAATCAGTGTGCACCATCAACGTAAGAGATAAGAGATACCTCTCATAGATCTGTAGAATACCACTTATATTTGTGCTTTAAAATCTTACATTAGAGTATGGTGAGTTTCCAAAGACTTAAAAATGACTGTGTGATCCAACAGACAATTCTGCTGCTGGGTATATACCCAAAGGCATTGAGAGCAGAGACTTGAGCACATATGCATAGGTACACTAGTGTTCAGAGCAGCATTACTTACAGTAGCCAAAAGGTGGAAACAATCCAAATGTCCATCCATGGATGAATGGATAAACTATATATATATATATATATTACATAATATTATTCAATCATAAAAGAAATGAAATTCTGGTGCATGCTACAGGATGAACTTTGAAGACATTATGCTAAGTGAAATAAGCCAGACGTAAAAGGACACATATGTATGCTTCCACTTATATGAGGTACCTAAAGTAGCCAAATTCACAGAGACAGCAAGTAGAATTTCCAGGGTCTCAAGGAGGGGGAATAGAGAGTTGTTCAATTCCCCTCCCTCAAGGAGGGGGAATAGAGGGTACAGAGAGTTACAGTTTGGAAAGATGAAAAATCCTGGACAATGGGTGGTGGTGATGATTGTACAACAGTGTGAATGTACTTAATGCCACTGAACTGTATACTTAAAAATGGTTAGGTTACAAATATTTTAACCCTACTCCCCCAACATATCTCACATTAGAATACTTAGCAATCAGGACAAAGCAGTCAGGATGCCCCCTGGTGATCTAGTGGTTAGGATTTAGCCTTTCACAAAGCAGTCAAGAGCTTTACTGATGGTTTTAATAGAGCTTCACAAGGGTTAGCAGAGACCAGTTTTAAAACATTGATACTGTTCTTTTCTTTTTTTTTTTTTTTTTTGAGATTTTATTCATGAGAAACAGAGAGAGAGGCGGGCAGAGACCTAGGCAGAGAGAAGGGAAAAAGCAGGCTCTCTGGGAGGAGCCGGATGTGGGACTTGATCCCTGGACACCAAGATCACACCTTGAGCTAAAGACAGACACTCAACTGCTGAGCCACCCAGGCGTCCCCATTGATACTGCTCCATGAGACAGAACAGACATAAACAGGAAATACATTCATTATATAAGAGATTAATACAAATATATAAATATAAAGTTAACAACCCTACTGACATGCATAATTTTCTTATGTGCATTACTACTCCAAAACTTTTGAATGTTCAGGTCCAGGTAACAGTGATAATTCTTGTGTTTTATTCAAATAAAAGATGTGTATTTGTTCAGAGAAAAAAAGTGGTTCTTTTTATAATGCTGTGGGAATTACATCATGGTTAGCTTAATTTGGGGAGTATCTACATATATATTTTTCCCACATTTATATATATATATCTGTATATTCTTAAAGGATGTTAAAAATGTAGCTAGCAGTATCAGAAAGAACCTTTATGGAACTGCAGTCACTTCTCTACATCTCGAGAAAATCCCCTACAAGTAAATCTGTTTCCAAAAATTGTCTAAAAATGATTGTATCAAAGGTAACATGGGGCACACTTTCCTACAGTGATTTTTTTTTTTAATCTGTGATTTTGCCAGTCGAGTAGAAATGAAAAAAGGAGTGAGAGTTTTGATACTGTGGATGTTCTTGCTGATTAAGGGATAAGAGCACACACACACAAACCCAGGAATTATCTTACTTCTCCTAAAACAACAACAAAACACTCAGATCTCCAGTACTAGCCTGTGTAATTGCTTTCGGCATAATAGCTATTACCTCTGACAGGCTGAAAGTTTAATAACTAGATTGGAGATTTCCCTTTGCAGTGCACAAATAGGAAAAACACCACCATGGAAGTTCTCTCTCACATCTGACCCTCCTCTGTTTCTTAATTTATCAGCAGTGCGACTGCTTCTCTCTGCCATGCCTCATTTTAACATCCTTAAATTACAGTGTTACAGATTATTGGCCCAACAAAGTTTTTGATATGTTAACACTGAACAGTTGCAAATGAGTAAAAAACAAATCGTGTCATTCATAAGAGTTGTCTTTTAAAGGCTTATGTTTGATTTTATGCACCAGTATAGTCATTTTGTGGAAAATAAATGTTACAATGCTTTATTAAATCCCTTTTATACTTGTAATCCAGATTTAGTATCCAATAGGATCATTTTTACTGTTATATTTTCTTTTTTTAAAGATTTATTTATTTATTTTAGAGACAGTACATGCATGTAAGGGAAGGCAGAGGGAGAGGATCTCAAGCAGAATGTGTGCTGAGTTCAGAACCCCATGCAGGCTTGGTCCCAGACCCTGAGATCATGATCTGAGCTGAAACTAAGAGTCAGAGGCTTAACTGACTGAGCTACCCAGACACCCCTGTTATATTTTCAGTTATGTTCTTTTTTTTTTTTTAAGATTTATTCATTTATTTATTCATGATAGACATAGAGAGAGAGAGAGGCAGAGACACGGGCAGAGGGAGAAGCAGGCTCCATGCTGGGAGCCCAACACGGGACTCGATTCCAGGACCCCAGGATCGCGCCCCGGGCCAAAGGCAGGCGCCAAACCGCTGAGCCACCACCCAGGGATCCCCTCAGTTATGTTCTAAATATGTTATAATCTTAAATAATGTTGGGGGATCCTGGGGTGGCTCAGCGGTTTAGTGCCTGCCTTTGGCCCAGGGCATGATCCTGGGGACCCGAGATCGAGTTCCGTGTCAGGCTCCTAACATGGAACCTGCTTCTCCCTCTGTCTGTCCCTCTACCTGCCTTTCTCTCTCTGTGTCTTTCATGAATGAATAAATAAATAAAATTAAAAAAAATTTTAATGTTGTTATTGAAATTTTCTGTTGTTGACTGTTATTTTAATTCTTGGACGTTCATGAAACATCTGTAAACTCTTCTTCCTTAAAATGTAGGTGTAATTTAGGCAACATACGCCTTTGAAATAGCCAGAATATATTTTGCCAATAACAAAAGAATATTCCTTGAAAACACCAAACTTCAAATAGTGTTAGACTAACAGTACACCAAATGCATCATATGATTCTTTATCCTCTGCCTGCTTCCTTAAATGACCAGATTCTAAAGAACATCATCCCGACTTTTTAAAAAGAGTTTATTTATTTATTCATGATAGACATAGAGAGAGAGAGAGAGAGAGAGGCAGAGACACAGAGGGAGAAGCAGGCTCCATGCTGGGAGCCCAATGTGGGACTCGATCCTGGAACTCCAGGATTACACCCTGGGTCAAAGGCAGGCGCCAAACCGCTGAGCCACCCAGGGATCCCCTCATCCTGATTTTTTACATGAATTTTATGTATATCTTAAAATATAGTTTTATGTTTTAGAGTTAATGTATTGATGGTTATATGTACATATAAAATATATTAATCTTTTTCAGTCCTTTAGCCCCTTTCAGGAATTTCAGGATATAGGATATAGAAGATAAAATTTATCCATTTTTGAAGTCTTTTTTTTTTTTTAAGATTTTATTTACTTATTCATGAGCGACACACAGAGAGAGGCAGAGAGAGGCAGAGGGAGAAGTAGGCTCCCTGCAAGGAGCCCGATGTGGAACTCCATCCTGGATCCCGGGTCACGTCCTAAGCTGAAGGCAGACACTCAATCACTGAGCCACGTCAGCATCCCAAAATTTGTCCATTTAAAAAAAGTGTTTATTTATTTGAGACAGAGAATGAGCATGAGTAGGAGGAGGGGCAGAGGGAGAGGGAAAGAAACCCAATCAGACTCTGCTGAGCTCAAAGTCTGACTGAGGGCTCAATCTCACAACCCAAGCCAAAACCAAGAGTCAGATGCTCAACTAACTGAGCCACCCAGGCATCCCTAATTTATCTCATTTTAGTAAATTCTGCCTTGCTTCTTTTTGGTGTTCCTAGAAGTCAGTGTATATGTAATCTTTTTTTCTCATTAATGAGCAGAACTACAGGTATGAACCAAAGAAGTTTCTCCTCTTTCTAAATTCCTTCTCCACTTCTATCCTCCAAAAAAATTTTTTAGGTTTATTTATGTATTTATTTAATCTCTACACCCAAAATGGGGCTCAAACTCAGTGACCCCAAGATCACCAGTCATATGCTCCTCTAACTGAGCCAGCCAAGTGCACCAAAACATTTTTGATTTTTATTTAGACTTTAAATTATAGGCAGCTATATATCCTGAAAAATAATGAAGTGTATATTCTACAGTCATGGAATATGGTCCATAAATCATTTTATTATTTATTTTTATTTAAAATCAATTAACACACAGTGTATTATTAGTTTCAGAGGTAGAATTCAGTGATTCACCAGTGCTCATTACCTCACATGCCCTCCTTAATGCCCATAATCCAGTTATCCCATCTCCACCCCCCCTCCTGCAACCCGTTTGTTTCTTTTCATTTTTTAAAAAAAAGATTTTATTTTTTCATGAGAGAGAGAGAGAGAGAGAGAGGCAGACACAGGCAGAGGGAGAAGCAGGCTCCATGCAGGGAGCCTGACATGGAACTTGATCTCAGTTCTCCAGGACCAGGCCCTGGGTTGAAGGTGGCGTTAAACCGCTGAGCCACCCGGGCTGCCCTCAGTTTGTTTCCCATAGGTAAGAGTCTCTTAGGGTTTGTCTCCCTCTTTGATTTCATCTTATTTTCTTTTTCTTGCCCTTCCGCTATGTTCATCTTCCTTAAATTCCACAGGTCCTTGTGCCATTTTAAGTGAAAAAGGTGAGGTGCATGGTTTAAACTATAATTCCATTTTTATTTAAAAGAGTCACCATATATGTGATTTTGCAGGGGAAAAGGTTTGTCAAGGTGTACAAGTATTAACTGTGATGAACTCTGGAGAATAGGATGATATTCAAATGAATACTGTCTCAGGTTTGGATCCCTGGAAACAGAACGTGGGATGAGATTTCATGGGAAAGTGACTTACTAGGAAGAGTTTCAGGGAGACTTGGTAGGGAGTGAGGAAGGGAGACTGCGAAGAGAGAAGGGGACTAGAGGCCAAGCGAGGATGGAGCAAGGATCAAGCAAAGCCTCAGGGAGGACACCTGTGCCTCAGTCCTGAAGCGTTCTGGAGCTTATTCCTAACAGGTGTCCTAATCAAGAACAAAATACAAAGGTAGAGCCTTTCTATCGCATTCCCATCAGTCATTGCTTAGGGACTGCCCCTCATGAGGAGGGGTGCATAAATGACCAGAAATGCTGGCAGCCAGGGGGGGGTAGCCTTCCTACAAAGATCTGTGGGTGCTGACCATGGCAAGTGAGAACATAGGGCTGGGGAAAGATGCAGACATAGCACAGACAACAATGGTGTCACCCAGGTTAGAGAGGTTTAACAAGATATAGCTTTCTTTCTCATGTAATAATATAGTTTGAGCAGCCCAGGCTGCTATGGTGGCTCCACAGGGTTCCAGGCTCCTTTTGTGTGGTTGCTCTGTCATTACTAGGTTATTGTCCACATCTGCATGATATGCGATACCCAATATTATGACCATATTCCCTTTCAAAGAAAGGGGAAAGGGTCAGAGGGGAAGAGGGTACCTCAGTTCCTCTAAGGAAGTCTGGAAGTTATACACATCACTTCAGCTTGTAACTTAGCTACATGGCCACACCTGGATGCACCAAAGAATAGTTTTTCCTGGTTAGCCTTATGCCTAGATAAAATAGGGGACTCTTTTATTATGTGACCATTTCTGTAGAAGGAGAGAATGCATATTATAGGACTATTATAGGGATGTTAGTATTCTACTTTATAGGGATGAAGTTTGTTGGTTTGTTTGGTTTTTAGTTTTTAAAAAGATTTTATTTATTTATTTGAAAGAAAGCACAAGCTCTCTTGTGGAGGGGGAGAGGGAGTGGGAGAAGCAGACTCCCCACAGAGCAGAGAGCCCGAATCAGGGCTTGATCCCAGGACCCTGAGATCATCACCTGGGCTGAAGGCAGCCGCTTAACCAACTAAGCCACCCAGGTGCCCCTGTTTTTTAGTTTTAACAACAAGCATGCCACAGGTTGGGGTCTTCTAGAAGCAGAATTTGAGATAGAGTTTAATGTACAAGATGTTAAGAAGTGCCCTTATGTTCAATACCTGTGGGAGGGATGGGAAAGAGGCAGGATTTGGCAGGAGGAGAAGCTGAGCTATGATGCTGTCCTAAACAATGGTCTTACCTAAATCTATAGAAACCCTACAGCTAAAGTGGTGTTTTAGAGTTGTCCTGCCCTGGACTGAAATGGCTGCACATTATACCTTTCTCTCCATCAGTCACTGGATATGGGCTGCCTTGGGAGGAACATGACCTTGGACAAGGCAGCCCTTCAGAGATGATCCCTGAAGGAGTGACAGCACTCCTAGCAAATGGGACAAGTCCTTCCTTGCAGGGAGATCTAGGAGGCACATATCTTTATCTATCACAACTTGTGTGTGTGAAAATAATTAATACATGTTAATATATCCATTTATTTTTTAAAGATTTTATTTATTTATTTTGAGAGACAGTGTGTGTGCATGCTCAGGTGGGGAGAGGGGCAGAGGGAGAGAGAGAGAGAAACTTAAGCAGACTCCATGCTGAGTGCTGAGCATTGAGCCCACCTTGGAACTTGATCTCACAACCCGTGAGATCATGACCTCTGACAAAACCTAGAGTTGGACACTTAACTGAGCTATTTAGGCATCCTAATAAATATCTATTTTTTATTTTTTAAGTTTTTATCATTGAAGTATAGTTGACATGCAATGTTTTCTTCGTTTCAAGTGTACAACATGGTGATTTGACAGTTCTGTACATTGCTTGGTGCTTACCACAAAAAGTGTAGTTTTTAAAATAAATTTTTATAATAAAAAAAGCTAGGGTTGCCTGGATGTCACAATTGGCTAAGTGTATGACTCTTGGTTTCAGCTCAGTTAGTAATCTCAGAGTTGCGAGATGGAGCCCCACATCTGGCTCTGTGTTCAGTATAGAATGGCTTGAGATTGTCTCTCCTGCCCCTTCCGCTCATGTTCTCTCTCTCTCTCTTTCTCTAAAATATATGAATAAGTCTTAAAAAAAAAAAAAACCACCTAAAGTGTACTTAATTTCTTTCACAAAAGTTTGCCTGAGCAGCTACTATGTGCTAGTCTCTGTCATAAGCACCAGAGATAGGGAAATGACAAAACAGAGTCCCTCCCCTTGTGGAGTTTATATTGTATCTGAAGATAGACAATAAATAAATAAATAAGTAAATTTATGATATATCAGATGGTGATAATTTTGAAGAAAAATTATGTAACATAAGGAAGGGTCTTTCTGTTTTATACAGAGTGGTCTGGGAAGGTTTCTCTGATAAGGTGATTTGACCAGAGACAAGGATATGGTGGTAGAACTAGCTATCCCAGTATTTTGGGGATGAGCATTACAAGCTGAGATGATAGCACATGCCAAGACAACCCTGTGCAGGAGTGTGTAGTGTGTTAGCATGTTTGGAAATGTAAATTGTATTTGGAATTTTTGCTTTTTAATATCCATTTTTGGAAGGCAAACCTCAGTGAGTGACAGATCATTAAAAGAGGATGGGGGCGGGGGGTGGCACAGCATTGTTCCAGGGAAGGTTCTTGGTTGAGAATTACAGGCCCTAATTCCAGCCAAGTTAAGCAGAAAAGGAATTTATTGGAAGGTTTTCAAGTACCTCACAGCACTGATGGAAAGTCTGGTTTAATGGTTTAGAAAGCAGGCAGGGACCAAGGGAATCAAAAGATCTAGATTTTTTAAAGATTTTATTTGACACGGAGAGCACAAGCAGGGAGAGGGACAGAGGGAGAGGAAAGTACGCTCCCTGATGAACAGGAAGCCCTGTTGTGGGGCTCTATCCCAGGATCTTGGGATCATGACCTGAGCCAAAGGAAGACACAAATGACTGAGCCACCCCCTCCACCCCCTGCCCTGCCAGTGTCCCTCAAGAGATCTAGGATTACTGCTAAGGTCATACTACTGGAAGACCTTGGTTAAGGATGTCTGGTTAAGGTTGCTGCTGTAGTCTGAATGTTTGTGTTTCCCCCAGATTCATATGTTGAAGCCCTAACTTCCACAGGTCTTAGTAGATGGGGCCTTTGGGGTGTGTTTAAGTCATGAGGGTGGAACCTATTGGGATTAATGTCTTATAAAAGAAGCTCCAGACAGACCCTTTAAACCTTGTCCACTGTGTGAGGAGACAAATGTGTGACCCAGAAGAGAAATCTTGCCTGAACATGCTGACACTCTGATCTCAGACTTCTAGCCCCCAGAGTGGTGAGAAATAAATGTCTGTTTATAAGCCAGCCAGTCTGTGGCATTTTGTTAAAGCAACCCAAACAGACTAAGATGCTGTTGCTTCTGTTTTGGAATCCTGGTATTGCATCTAATGGAGGACTGACTTCTGAACTTATCATTTCTTATTTGAGTCACTGACTGTATCTCAAAAATTACTCTGGCTGCTATGTTTAGAATGAAGTGAGGGGTTCAGGAGTAGAAGTAGGGAGAACCAGTCATGAGGCTCCAATATAAATGTTGTTGACTTAGGGAGATGATATTAACAGGGAGACAAAAAGAATGGATGGATTCATGAAATAGCATATGAGGTTGCTATTAAAATTCTTAGAAAAATTCTTCCTTTTCTTCTTCCTCCTCCTCTTCTTTCTCTTCCTCTCCCTCCTCTTCTCCCATTTCTTTCCTCATTTTTAAATCTTTCTTGAAATCCAAACCTTTCTAGAGGCCTTGATGCAGTCCTGTCTTGCACAGGGCAATGTAACTTACCTGGCTTATATTTCATAAAATCTTGCAGTGTTCATCATTTGTCCAATGAAAAAATATTTCTAAACTCCTACTGTTTACACTATGGTGCTGAAGGAGGTCACAAGTTGTGGTCATTGTAAATTGAATTCAAGTCTAGGGGATGCCTGGGTGGCTCAATGGTTGTGCGTCTGCTTTTGGCTCAAGTAGTGATCCTGGGGTCCTGGGATTGAGTCCCCACATCAGGCTCCCCACCAGGAGCCTGCTTCTCCCTTTGCCTGTGTCTCTGCCTCTCTCTCTCTCTCTCTCTCTCTCATGAATAAATAAATAAATTCTTTAAAAAAAAAAGAATTTAAGTTTAGGCTCTTAGAAATGGTTCCTTTCTTCAGGGCACTCTGTGATTGCTGACTAGGACCACCCTTTTATAGGTGTGGATAACTTGAAACCATGTGATCTCCCTTTACCTAAAGTTATTTCCCCACGACTGATTAGTCTATTATTTTAGTCTTTTACATATCAGTTATTTGAAATAATCCAAATGCATGTCCATTAGTTTAAAAAGTAATGAGAAAGAAAATGGCATCTTTTAAGACAGTGATTTTCAAATAGAACCAATCATTAGAAATGGCTAAAATAGTTTTAATAAAAGAGAATCCCAGCCCTCCTGAATCATATCTAGATGTAGATCTCAGAAATCTTTATTTTAAAAATGAACATTGCAGGATAATCAACCAGGCTTGAACTGTAGCTTTATGCTCTTGAGACTAGCTTTGCTCTTTACCAGGAGAATTAATTAGATTCTTTTTACTTAATGGGAGGATCCATTATAAATAACTGGTTTTCTCAGCTTGATTTTAAAGTAATTCATTTGTCTCATCTTTGAGATTGGTTTCCTAAGATTATAGATTGTTTTCTTGGGCAGTGGTAGAGGTGGATTCCATTAATATTTTTTTACCCTTTGGCTCTTTTGTAACTGTGCATTATTTATTTCATCTTCAAATATATAAGAAACTTTATCTCTCTATTACAAGAATATAGCCCTCTAAACTTCAGCTTCAAACCAGTTTGTATAAAAAACACTAGATCACTGCTTCTTAAGCTTATTGTGCATACAAATCACCTGGAGAGCTAGTTAAAATGCAGATTCTGATTTAGTAGGTCTGGGCTGGTGCCTCAGATTCTGCATTTCTAATAAGCTGGGGTAATGCTCATCCTGCAGATCTCATTTTGAGTAGTAAGAGGCTGGATGACAATTGTATTATCCTTTGAGCTTTCATTTTTGTATGGGTTACTCTGCTTTGGGGCATGCTTTGGGACTGTTCAGTTTGACCAAAGGTTGAGTAGTATATTTTAAGAAGATTGGATTATATAACCTTTATTGCTTTTTCCCGTAATCTTGAAGGTTATAGCACTATATATAGCCTAAGATTTCAGTTTCAGGCTTTGGAACTGAATAAAGGAAGTGTCAGAAGCAGTATATTTTTTATTGAATGATTAAATCTGTAGCAACAAAATTGGTTTATATACCTGAGATAGTCTGAACTACAAGTTGAGTATTATTAACTGAATTAGGAATAAGAAAGGAAATGATAAAATGTTGAAAGTCAGGGCACCTGGCCGGCTTAGTTAAGTGCCTTCAGCTTAGGTCATGATCCCAGAGTCCTGGATTCGAGTTTGACTCCCTGCTCGGCAGGGAGTCTGATTCTCTCTCTTCCTCTGCTCCTTTCCCCTGCTCATGCTTTCTCTCTCAAATAAATAAAATCTTTTTTAAAAAGTTGAAAATAATGAGTAGATATGAACAATATACCTAAGGATTTGGGAATTTGTGTTTTGCAGAATTGGGACTGCTTTGGATAAGATCTTTGTTAGGTCACTGGGTTCGTAGCTGGCGGGGAGGGGTGAATTTTTACCTCCCTCAGACACATTTGATAATATCTGGAGACATTTTTAGTTGTCATGATAGTAGGATGGTGGTATTCCTATTGGTATCAGTAGGTAGAGGCCAGGGATGCTGCTAAATACTCAGTAGTACACAGGACAGCCACCTCACAGGAAATTATTTGACCTAAAATGTCGATAGCTTGTTCCAAGCTTGAGAAACCTTATGTTAGAAAATTTTCACAAGTACTTATTAATTTTTTAATTAAAAATTATACAGAAAAGAATCATTTGTATTCCCACCAAATTCAACTGTTGCTAACATTTTGTCATATTTGATTTGAGCCTTTTTGTTTAAGAACTATCACTCTAGGGACGCCTAGGTGGCTCAGCGGTTTGGCACCTGCCTTCGGCCCAGGGCGTGATCCTGGAGACGGGGGATCAAGTCCCAGGTCGGGCTCCCTGCATGGAGCCTGCTTCTCTCTCTCTGCCTGTGTCTCTGCCTCTCTCTCTGTGTCTCTCATGAATAAATAAATAAAATCTTAAAAAAAAAAAAAGAAATATCACTCTAGGGGCGCCTAAGTGGCACATTCGTTAAGCGTCTGGCTCTTGGTTTCAGCTCAGGTCATGATATTGAGCCCCATGTCAGGCTCTGTACTCAGCACAGAATCTACTTAAGATTCTCTCTCCCTCTGCCCCTCCCGCTTGTGCTCTCTCTCTCTCTAAAATAAATAAATAAATCTTTAAAACAATATACCACTTCACTATGTTTTTGGAAAATAACATGATTATTATTTTGAATTCAAGTACTGTAGAAAGTTCAAAGATGAAAGTAATGAAGCTGGGGTGCCTGGGTGGCTCAGTTGGTTAAGCATCTGCCTTTGGCTCAGGTCATGATCCCAGAGTCCTGGCATTAAGCCTTGCATCAGGCTTCCTGCTCAGCAGGCAGTCTACTTCTCCCTCTGCTCCTCACCTTGCTTGTGCTCTTACTCATTCTCTCTTCAGTAAATAAATAAAATCTTAAAAAGGAAAAAAAAGAAGTAATGAAGCTATCCCAAATCTCACCACCCAGATGTAAGCATCATAAACAATTAGCTGAACATTATCTCAGATATCTTTCCATGCATTTGTATAGCTAGAAGAATAGAGAGAAGTGCTTTCATAAAATTGGGACCATACTGTAGATGAACCAAAAATAACCTTTTTCTTAAGAAAAGTTTCAAACCCAAAGAAAATTAATTTTTAACTCCTATCTACTCATCACTGAACTTCAACAATCATGAATACAGAGCCAGTCTAATTCCATCTATATCCATACCTACTCTCCTGACACTGAGTATTTTGAAGCAAATCTCAGACATCACATCACTTCATCTGTAAGCATTTCAGTGCCTATCTGTAAAGCTTGAGTTTCTTTCTTGGCACTATCAATCACATAAGTTTCTCTGATTGTTTCATTCTCTCCCTCCTTCTCCTCTCTTTTTCGCCCTTATTTTTTCTTCCAAATGGAGGGTTTTTTTTCTACTGAGGTTATACAAAATGCAAAGGCAAGAGCAGTAATTGCACAAAGCAAGGGAAATGGGTACTGCAGAGCAAACAAAAGCTGTCTGCCACAAATACTTCCTGCAAATTTCATGTTTTCTTTTAAAATGTCTTTTAAAAATGTCTTAATCTATTTTGCAGTGCCATGTAAAATAGTGTATTTCTCTTCTTTATTATGTTCATTTTTCAAGCTGCCCATCTTATCTTTTCCAGTAGTTCTTTGAGATATCTTCCTGCTTTGGTGTTTTGCTTATAGCAGTGGCCTCTGGCAATATTAACAGAAAAGTACCTGCAGGAATCATTTAACTGGTGGTTAGTTTCTTGAGGGTAGGAAGCGAGTCTTAACCATCTTTCTACCTGATATGATAGCATTACTATGTCCTCAGTATTTGTTGAATGGTTGTTTTTAATCTTGAGAGAATTGTGCCAATATTGACTGGTATATTAATTAAAACTATTTAGTTACAACAATAACATAGTCTAATATAGGTGCATGCAGGAGAATATAATTCAGATGCTAATATTTGGTACCTGTATCTATAGGTAATCTCCCTATAAAGAGATGAAGCAGAGAATTCTGCTGTCTGATCACATCCTCTTGTTTCTTCTGACACTTACAGGGTGACCATATATCCTGATTTGCCTGATATAGTCTTAGTTTCTGTATGGTCTTAATATAATTATTAATATTATCCCTTTTCTGAATTATCCCAGTTTAAATGGTAAATTAATGGTAATCCTACTTATATGATACTTAATGTGTGCCAGGCTTTTTCCCCAAACCCCTTACATACATTCTTATTTAATCTTCATGACAGTTCTACCTAAGAAGAGGGTCCTATTATTATCCCCATTTACAAATGGGTAAATTGGGGCACAAAGAAGTCAAATAGTTTGGCTAAGATACAAGGCCATGTTTGAATAGTAAGTGGCAAAGCCAGGATTTGAGTCCACGCAGTTTTGTATCAGTGCTCTCTACCACTCTGCCATGTTGTACTTATTCTGGCCCTTAATATATCTTTGTAGAATACCTGCTGACCTGCCAGGAGTCTCCTGATAATTAATCTCTATATTTGTAGATCAGAAGACTGGTGAAGGCCTTGGGAATTTGAGTGGTTTCCATATCTTCACAAAATATTTGTAGGTTCCTTATGTACCATCATGCCAATCTGATTACAGACTTTTTTCTCTGAAGATTGAGTATGTACCTTTTTTCGTTCTCTTAGTGGCAGCTATTTGGCATTCCTTTCTAGATGCTCAGGGAGATGCATATTCTCAGCTTCTGCAGATCATCTAGTCCCTGCCACAGTCACTTTTCCTTACTTTTGGCCATCTTTGGTATTTTAAACTCACACACACACACACACAGAGTATCTCCAGCACCTATAACAGTGCCTGCCATTTACTACCTTTGATGATCAATTCATATTTTGGAGTTGTCTGGGAACAGTCTTCACAGCATAAGGTGCTTTGAGGAAAGATACTTGAGACAGCAACTGCTTTCAAGGAGTTTACAATCTGTAAGGGAATGGTAAGGGAATGATGGCTGCACATGAATAACTATGACACAAGGCAACTGAGCTGTATGGGTAAAGTAATTCAGAGTTCAGAGAAGAACAAGTCATTTCTGACAGGGTTGATCCAGGAAAGTTTTGTAAGGGTAGGTACACTTATGACTTCTAAATAGTCCACAAAAGAACCACTTCCCTGTGCTGAGGACAGGGCTTAAGTGTGCCAAGAGTAGAGGCCTGATAGAGGAGTAAGATGTGATGAACTCAGATGAAAGGAGGACTCCCATCAGTTTGACACTTGGTGCCCTTTTGAGAAATCCTCAGTCGGCAGGATTGCTCTATTCTTACGTCATTGTCATCATTGTGGCACATTTTGACCCTGTAGGTGGGTTATAAGCAGCAGGAACAGATGTAACTCCTCAGCAGCAAAGAATTTTATTTTATTTTTTATGTGGGCTATTTATTTATTTGAAATTTTTTAACTTTTTGGTTTAAAGTCATTTGATATACACAGTCTTTTTCCCTAATAAAAACACTGTCTTCTTCTCTTATACAGTTAACTGTTGAAAAATGTGGGGGTCAGGGCATCAACTCCCTGCATAGTTGAAAATCTGCATGTAACTTTTGACTCCTCCAAAACTTAACTACTAATAACCTACTGTTGACAGGAAGCCTTACCAATAACATAAACAATTGATTAATGTGTATTTCATATGTTATATGTCTTATATACAGTATTCTTACAATATAGGAAGCTAGAGAAAAGAAAATGTTATTAAGAAAAGCATAAGGAAAATACATTTAGAGTTCAGTGCGGTACTTATCCGAAAAAATCTGTATATAAGTGGACCCACACAGTTCAAACCCATGTTGTTCAAGGGTCAGGTGTAATTGCATTTGTATTTACTTTTGTTTTTTTTTTATATTTCATTTATTTATTCATGAGAGACAGAGAGAGAGAGCGAGAGAGAGAGAGGCAGAGACATAGGCAGAGGGAGAAGCAGACTCCATGCAGGAAGCCTGATGTGAGACTCGATCTCAGGACTCCAGGGTCACATCCTAAACCAAAGGCAGATGCCCAACCGCTGAGCCACCCAGGCATCCCTCTTTTTACTTTTTTTTTTTTTTTAAGATTTTATTTTTAACTAATCTCTACATCCAGCATGGGGCTGGAGCTCACAACCCATAAGATCAGGAATCACATGCTCTACCAATTGAGCCAACTAGGCACCCCCTTATTTTTTTTACCTGATTGTCTTAATAAGAAAAAAATGAATACACTTAGAACTTATCTCAGAGCAGTATTCATTATCCTCACTTTACAAATGAGGAAATTGAAGTTAGGTTACATGGTAAGCTATGCGACTTGGGTAAAAATGGCATAATTGGGACTTGCACTTGGGATGAAGCTTCAGGATACAGATCCACTGTGTGTCATGTGGTCTTATGTAACTTACTAGATTAAATTTTTTTTATCGATATCTAGATAAACAGGAACAATGAAAGTTGTGATTATCTTACATCTTCACTTTTTTTAAAATTTATTTTTATTTTTATTTTTTTTTATTTATGATAGTCACACACACAGAGAGAGAGAGAGGCAGAGACACAGGCAGAGGGAGAAGCAGGCTCCATGCACCGGGAGCCCGACGTGGGATTAGATCCCGGGTCTCCAGGATTGCGCCCTGGGCCAAAGGCAGGCGCCAAACCGCTGCGCCACCCAGGGATCCCCTCTTCACTTTTTTTTTAAATGATTTTTTATTTATTTAATAGAGACACAGAGAGAGAGATAGAGAAACAGGCAGAGGGAGAAGCAAGCTCCATGCAGGGAGCCCGACGTGGGACTCGATCCAGGGTCTCCAGGGTCACACCCTGGGAAGGCGGCGCCGCTAAGCCACCTGGGCTGCCCACATCTTCACTCCTTTTTTTTTTTTTTTTTAATTTTTATTTAGCCATGATAGTCACACACACAGAGAGAGAGAGAGAGGCAGAGACACAGGCAGAGGGAGAAGCAGGCTTCATGCACCGGGAGCCCGACGCGGGACTCGATCCCGAGTCCCCAGGATCGCGCCCCGGGCCAAAGGCAGGCACCAAACCGCTGTGCCACCCAGGGATCCCTCTTCACTCCTTTTTTAATGAATGTCACTATATACTCTAGTTCAAAATTAGTTTATTTCCATTTCTGAGTCAACAGGCTAGTAACATTGCTTTGATGATTGTAGATACCATAAATTCTACTGGAAGGGAAGTCTTGTAGAGGCTGCAGGTGGCGTCCATAGTACCTCTTGCAAATTAGCAAAAAGCAGAGACGCCTCAGTGGCTCAGTGGTTGAGCATCTGCCTTTGGCCCAGGGCATGATCCTAGAGTCCTAGGGTTCGAGTCCCACATCCGGCTCCCTGTATGGAGCCTGCTTCTTTGCTTGTGTCTCTGCGTCGTCTCATGAATAAATGAATAAAATCTTAAAAAAAAAAATCTCTCTAGATGGTTAGGTCAGTCAGAAGAAGGCATCCGTCCTTGAGACACATTCAGCCCACACCAGGGTGCTGGCCTTGGGAAAATAAGTGTCTGGATTTTCATCTCTTCTGTAGCACACAAAAAACGGCATCCTGTTTATATAAATTTATTTATAAGGCACTGAGGTTTCTTTAGTCTTGTGTTTACAGACAGCATCTCCTGTTGTTATTGCATATACTGTGTGTATGCCTCCCTCAGTACCTGTACTGGTTTGCTTTGCCTGGAGCCCAAACTTCCCTGCTCCTGTGCTGTTCACTACTTCTCTTAATCCAGGTCTGTGCTTAAATCTTCCCTTTTCAAATGTCCCCTCGCCTACTCAAACTAAAACCCCCATCACACTGTCCTTCCTACTATATTTTGTTCATAGTACTTCTTCCTACTTGGAATATTAAAGTCATGTGTATTTTAGTTTGCTTTTATCTCTCCACTATAAAGTACATTTTGTGAAAGTAGAGGTTTTACCTGTTTTGTCTATTGCTATATTCCAGCACCTAGAAAAATGCCTGGCATATAGGGGGCTCTCAGTAGATACTTGTTGAACAGCAAACATTGGACTGTTTATATTGTAACTGTTGGTATAAATGACCAATTTTAATATTTGCTACCTTCTACTGACTATATTTGTGTACTTTCTGGACTAGAATGTTATGAATATTGTCTAACTGTTATAATAGCTATCTGAGGAATAAATAGTGTAATCCTCATTTTAGAGTTGAATAAATCCCAAAGCTTAGAAAAATTAAATAACATGTCCAAAGTCAAAAAGCTAACAATTAGAATTATCTCTTGTCAGGTAGATTTGGTAGTCAAAGTTCATCTAAAAACATTGTTTTAGTGATTCTTTGGGTCTTGTAGCTTTTTTCAAAAAGGGATTTCCAATTGCTGGCGGAGGGAAAAAAAACCAAACCCTTAAAAATAGGGTCAGCTATGTTTTAAGGGAAAGGAGAGATAAGGCCTATTAGGATTTGAAGATTGGGATGTTGGAGATCAGATAACTCTCCTGTGTAATCTTTGTGTTCATATCTAAGGGTGGTGACCTTGGGGATTCTTTGGGAGGAAGAGCATGACTTTGGAGTCCTTTTCCAATGTGTAAGTCTGGCTAAGTAGCTTACCTAAGACTTTTTTTCATCTCTAAATTCTAGTAACAGTGTCTACCTTATCAGGGTATGAAGATGAAATATGTATATAAAATGCCCGGCAGAGTTTCTGGCACTTGGAAGCTTGATTTCTCCTGTCCCCTGCTCTTGTCTTCCTTTCTTCAAGCAAGGGACCAGAAATCCAAGGTGTTTCAATGCCCTTCAGGGTGATTTTTTTTTTCTTAATAATTTCTCTCCAGATAAGTAATCCCATGTATTAAGCTGTTTTCTGGTAGTATGTAGGCAATCAAGGCACCTTTTATAATTTGTAAGTCATTTAGTTTATCACTGCAATTCAAGGAAAAAATTCATAGGCCTTGTTTGTAAGTGTTAATGCACATATAGCTTTCACAAACCTTTGGGTCTGATTCCTGCCTTTTTTTTTTTATTTAAGATTTTATATACTTATTCATAGAGAGAGAGAGAGAGAGAGAGAGAGAGGCAGAGACACAGGCTCCATGCAGGGAGTCCGACACGTGGGACTCTATCCTCAGTCTTCAGGATCACACCCATGCCTGAAGGCGGCGCTAAACCGCTGAGCCACCAGGGCTGCCCCATGATTCCTGCTTTTGTAATTGAATGTTCATGAAAACTGAATAGTAGTAACTGGGAAGCCCTCTATATTTTGTTTCTCACACCTTCTCCCCATATTCCATGAAATACCAGATTTTTTAAAAGCCAGTGACATGTTTGCTAATGCATGTAGGTTTAGATGCTTACTAGAATTTCTTAAGTACCATTTTACAATTTCTGTAATTGTCACTGTGTCCACAGAATAGTAGGGCCATGCACAGATTCAGGGAGTAGGGTTTCCTGAATCAAGGAGTAACTGAAGTAGGTAAAAAAACAACAGGAATTTTTTCAGTTCTTTCTCTGAAATTAAACAATATAGCATTTAATTTCTTTTTTTAGGGACGCCTGGGTGGCGTGGTTGAGCAACTGCCTTTGGCTCTGGGAGTGATCCTGGGATTCGGGATCAAGTCCCACGTTGGGCTCTGTGCATGGAGCCTGCTTCTCTCTCTGCGTCTCTCATGAATAAATAGATAAAATCTTTTTAAAAAATAATAATAATTTCTTTTTTTGAAAAAAGATTTTATTTATTTGAGAGAGAGATAGTGACCGAGAGTATGAGCAGGGGGAGCAGCAGGCAAAGGGAGAGGGAGAAGCAGGCTCTCCACTGAGCAGGGAGCCCAATATGGGACTTGATTCCAGGACCTGAGCCAAAGGCAGACACTTAGCCAACTGAGCCACCCAGGTGCCCCAGTATTTAATTTCTAACTGAAAAATTACTTACTACAAAATGGGGAACAGATTAAAATAAGTATAACCAACTTCTAGTGAAAGATCTATGAACATCCTTCTCAATTATATGCTGATCCTGTCTTTCTCTTAATACCGTATTATATGCCATATAATGAAGCAGTAAAAATGTTTATTATTTAAATAATAATTTTGGATTTAACTGGAAGATGTATAATTTAAAGATAAGTTGATTTAACCCCAAATAATGATATAACTAAATTGGAAGGGGCAGTGGGAGTATAAGAGAACTAATTCCTTATTTGTCATCATGGAAAATCTGTAATGCCAAAAATGGATGAATCAAGCAATTGCAAGGAAATCTTTTTATGTAGGACTGTAGGAAACACTATTGGATGAAGTAGCCCAAGAGTTGAAAGTTAATGCTGGTGGAGGAAAGATGAGTTAGTGAACTACTGCTTTTCATTTAAGTCTTATTGGGTATTACTGAATTCTTAATTATATATATATTATTTTGATTAAAAAAAATAAGATTGAAAATTGCAAGAGAAAAAGTAGAAACATAACCAATCTAACAAAGTGAAAAAGACAACCCAAGAAAGGGAGAAAATATTTGCAAATCATCTCTCTGGTAAAGTACCTGTATCTAGAATTATACAATGAACTCTTACAACCCAATAATAAAACACCAAATAAAAAAAAATAAAAATAAAACACCAAATAACTTATTTAATAGGCAAATGATCTGAAGAACCATTTCTTCAAAGATGATATGTTAAAGGGCTAAGACGCATATGAAATGATGCTCAATGTCATTAGCCATCAGAAATATAAATCTAAACCACAAGATAGTGCTTTACATACACTAAGATGCCTAGAATAAAAAAGGCAGATAGTAAGTGTTGGTGAGGATATAGAGAAATAAGATCTCTCCTACATTGCTGCAATTGTAAACTGGTACAGTCATTTTGAAAAACAGTTGGGTAGTTCCTGAAAAGGTTAAACCTATTGTTACCATATGACCCAGCAACTCTCCTCCTAGGTATATACCCAAGAAAAGTGAAAACAGATTTCCACACAAAAAATTGGATGCAAATGTTCATAGCAGCATTATTCATAATAGCTGCAAAGTAAAAATCTAAATATCCATCAACTGAAGAATGAATAAACAAACTGTGGTATATACCTACACAATGGAATATTATTTAGTCATTAAAAAGAATGAAGTACTGATACTTGCTACAACATAAATGACCTTTGGAAACATTCTTTGAAATGAAGGAAAACCAATGACAAAATCCACATAGCACATGATTCCATTTATGTGAATATCCAGATGTTAAGTTCATAGAAACAGAAAGTAGAATAGTAGTTGCTTAAGGCTGGGGAGAGGTGTTTTAGGGGAAATGAGGCATGACTACTAATGAATATAAGGTTTCTTTTTTGCGTGATAAAATATTCTAAAGTTGAATGTGGTGATGATTGTATACCTATGAGTACATTGAAAACCAATGATGTGTGTACCTAAATGGATGAATTGTATGAAATATGAATCATATTTCAATAAATAAATATCACTAGATAGATAGATACAGATAAATGGACATATCCCCAGTTACTGCTAAAAGAAACAGTAACTTTTATTTCTCTTTTAGTGAAAAATTTATCATTTTCTTCTTTCTGCTTCCAACTTGTTACAGACAAAATCTGTAACTTAGGAAAACAAAATTGACATGGTACAGATCCTAAGCATCTTTTAATGGACTATAGGTTTTTTTTGTTGTTGTTGTTATTAATTCTGCTTAACACAGATCAAGTGTGACCTAACATTTGCATGACTAAACAGCTTTCTCTCAGAGTGTGCTGAGATGGTGGTTTTGGGTGGTCCCAGATGATTTTCATGTTGTTTTTAGTGTCCCATATACACAGACTTTTGGCGGCCGCCACTGTCATTTTTGTTTGTGAATAAGAAGAAAAAGTGTGTGTGGTCTGCACTTCTTCATATACCAAATAGGAGTAATATCTTGTTGGTGGATGATTGAGATTCTTCCCTGAACTTCTTGTTCCCTCTTGAGTTTTTATGTTATGAATAAATGGCTATTTAAATTGAACTAGATTGTATTTGACTGCTGCCTCTGTGGGTTCCCTACTGGAGACCGTTTTTATGAATTGCTGGCCTTAGGCTTCTTCAGATGATGTTTCTCACATTATTCTCAAGGGTACATATTTTTGATGCTTTCTTTCTTTTTGTGTATTTTGGTGTCTCCTGCCCCATTAGCTTCATAAGTAGTCCTTACATGTATCTTGTTGATAGTCATTGTTTTCAGATGACTAACTGCCTGCCTGCCTTTCCTTTCTTTCACTGCACTGCTTTCTGTTAGGCTGTACTGGGATTCAGTTGAATATGTACTTGATTTGCATATTTGTGTGTGTTAGATAAACAGTTCTCCTTTTCTACATTTGGTAGGCAAAATATCTGCATAGTCTCGTGCACAGTTTCTCACAAATGGTATTCTGGCTCTGTGTACATCGCTGCCGCTCCATGCCCTAGCTCCTTTGGCTTCCTTTTCTTAAACTCTCTTTGCCTTCATTTCACTGGGTTGCTCTCTCCATGGGGCAACAAGTTTGGTACCTACTCATTTCTCTTATAGTTGTTCTTATAGCATGTAACTTAACTCAGGATTAAGTCTGAAAAATTGTTTTCAGAAAACAATTTGTTTATCATTCATGATAGTTTTATGCTATTTCGGTACATGAAAATGCTTTCCACTGTGTTAAGGACCAGCTTTTGAGCACTGCCATTTGTTCATATTATAGGAATACCATCTGTACCAAGCAGTAGCTTCTTGTTCCTTTTACAACGAATATGTTAAAACCATCATCATCACCCCCTACATACGCACACACATTCAAATTTTTTTCATACTTTTTTTTTTTAAGATTTTATTTATTTGCTTATTCATGAGAGACACACACAGAGAGGCAGAGAGATAGACAGAGGGAGAAGCAGGTTCCTCTTGGGGAGCCTGATGTGGGACTCGATCCTTGGATCCTGGGATCACGTTCTGAGCTGAGGACAGATGCTTAATTGCTGAGCCACCCAGGCATCCCCGTACTTGGCTATTTTTCAATTTATGCTTTGTTTTGAATGCATTTATGACAATTTTACAACTAATAATTTTTGAATACATTATGATTTACAGGGCAATTATGTATTTATTTTATTTTTTAAAGATTTTATTTATTAGGGACAGCTTGGTGGCTCAGCAGTTGAGCATCTGCCTTCGGCTCAGGGATCAAGTCCCTCATCAGGCTCCTCCCAGGGAGCCTGCTTCTCCTTCTGCCTATGTCTGTGCCTCTCTCTTCATCTCTCATGAATAAATCTTTAAAAAAAAAAATATTTTATTTATTTATTTATTTATTTGAGAGTGAGCACAAGTCGGGGAGGGGCAGAGAGAGAAGCAGGCTGCCTGCTGAGCAGGGAGCTGGCTGTGAGGCTCATCCCAGGATCCCAGGATAATGACCCTAGCCAAAGGCAGATGCTTAACCAACTGAGCCACCCAGGTGCTCCCAGGGCAATTTTATACCTATTAGTGTTGGACCCTGGCTCACGGGTGCCAACGTGTCCCGGTGGACGCCCCAGAGACTCAGACCCCAGACAGGCAGATGCAATTAGCAAGAGGGTTCATTGAACGTTTGCGCAAACGGGCTCTCCGCCTCCGAGGAGGAAAAGAGCCCCGATTAGCAGTTACAGGTATCTTTTAAAAGGCAAAAGGAAAGAAACTGCCTAAAGACAAAAGAACCGCGGGAGTCTCGTAGCATCCAGGTTGATTTTGGGGAGGGTCAACATGAACCTATTCAGGGACATTCCAGTCAGGGTGTGGGGGGGGGGAACGGTTTTCTTATTGTAAACAGAATGCTTTTAGTTGCTAAAATTTCAGGAAGAAGACTGGATGGGCTGCCTCTGGATTAGGGCTGGCCCTACTTACAAGGGGGGAGGTTTCTTCATTAGTTCATCTTATTGTCCCAATAGCCTTATGAGGTAGCTATTAATATCCCATGTTTGTAGCTGAGAAAACGTGTAATACAATCTTTTTTTTAAAAAAAGATTATTTATTTGAAAGAGAGTGTGCAGGGGTGGGCAGGGTGGGGAAGAGCAGAGGGGAAGGGACAAGCAGACTCCACACTGAGCTCAGGACCCTAAGATTATGACCTGAGCTGAAATCAAGAGCCAGACGTAACCCACTGAGCCACCCAGTTGCCCCTGTGTGATACACTCTTATGTTGATGCTTAATTAGACAGCCATTCCATCTCTTTATATGTCTTTTTAAAAATCTGAGTACATAAGAAAATGATCTCTTTCCTAGCATGTGGTTTCTATAAATATATTCACTGTTTAGTCAGAATAATTTTTTTACTATATTTTGGTTTCACTTCCAAAGTATTTCCATTCTTTTTTCCACCTGGTTCCCTTTTAGGTCTTTCTCTCTTTAAAAAAAAAAAAAAAAAAAAATTTATTTGAAGGAGAGAGAGCAGGTGAGAGAGTGAGAGAGCAGGTGGGGTGTGGGTTGGGAGGGAGGGTGGAGTAGAAGCAGTCTCCCGGCTGAGCAGAGAGCCTAGTCCCAGGACCCTGAGATCATGACCTGAGTAGAAGGCAGACACTTAACCAACTGAGCCACCCAGGTGTTCCCCTTTTAGGTCTTATTACAGAGTAATTCTCTATTTTTTTTTTTTTTGAAGCATCACTAAACTGCAGAGTAATAATCATGGTGATATTACACATTATATAGTGTTTTCAGACTTCTTTCACACCTAAATAACCCTGCTCTATCTTTACAATGGTTATTTAAGATAGAACAAGTGCAAATTGCTTGTTCTTGTGAATTAAAAACTTGCAACTCAAAATGTTAGCTAAAGTTTTTGTTTGTTTACAATCACATAACTAAGAAGTATTAGGAACAGGAATACTCAGGCTTCTGGCCTAGTGTAGGGCTCTTCCCACTGCTGTTAAAATCCTGCATTGTGCCCCCGGTATCATGTAATGCATGCTTTAATGAGGTGTCCTTTCGTACTTTCATATTGCCAGCCACTTAGAATTCAACCCTGAGTAGCAGTTTCTTATGTTGCTTTGTTGAAAGACTTCCTATAAAAAGAAATTGTCATCAAGTCAGGTCAGTAATTTGCCAGATACTCTGTATTTAGCAGAACAAGTCTTTGAGCAGTTGTCCCTACTTGTTGCTCTTTTTCTGTGTGTCTATTTTGTAATCTGTGTCAGGACTCTGTCATATATGGATTGGTTTCCAAGGTCTGCTGTAACAAATTACTACTAAGTAGGTGGCTTCAAACAACAGAAATTTATGCTCTCACACTTCAGGAGGGCAGAAGTACAAAATTAAGGTGTCGGCAGAATTGGTCCTTTTTAGAAACTCAGAGGGAGAATCTGATGTCTCTTCCCTAGCTTCTGGTGGTCCCCAGCAGTCCTCCATGTTCCTTGGCTTGCGGCTGCATAATTTCAGTCTCTGTCTCCTTCTTCCTACTGCTGTCTTCCCTCTGTGTCTGTGTCTGCACATGGCATTCCCTTCACTGTGTCTCCTCAGCTTCTAAGGACACCAGTCTAATTGGATCAGTAATCTATTCCAGTATGATTGCATGTTAATTTACATCTTAATTACATCTGCAAACACATTACAGTTGACCCTTGAACAATACAGGTTTGAACTGTGCTGGTCCACTTAAATGGGGATTTTTTTCAGTACATATATAAACTGACAGTATCAATGAGTACAGTACTGTAAATGTGTTTTCTTTTCCTTATGATTTTCTTAATAACATTTTCTTTTCTCCAGCTTACTTTATTGTAAAAATACAGTATATGATATGTATACCAAATATATGTTAATCTACTGTTGATGTTATTGGTAAGGCTTCTGGTCAACAGTATACTTTTAGTTAAGGTTGGGGAGGTGTCAAAAATTACACGTGGAGGGGAACCTGGGTGGCTCAGTGGTTGAGCATATGCCTTCGGCTCAGGTCATGATTCCGGGGTTCTGGGATCGAGTTCCGCATCAGGATCACCACAGGGCGCCTGCTTTTTCCTCTACTATGTCTCTGCCTCTGTCTCTCATGAATAAATAAATAAAATCTTTAAAAAATTATATGTGGATTTTCAGCTACACAGGGGGTTGACTTGTCTTTTCACTTTTATAACAGTGTCTTTTTAATGACTACAATTCTTGGTTTTCAGAATGATCTAATTTT
This sequence comes from Nyctereutes procyonoides, assembly GCF_905146905.1. Lineage (NCBI taxonomy): Eukaryota > Metazoa > Chordata > Mammalia > Carnivora > Canidae > Nyctereutes > Nyctereutes procyonoides. Next base: position 40,077,145 of record NW_026575020.1, read on the forward strand.
TGCTTAGTGAACAATCCTTTTGGTCAGCTATTTAGTTTTTTTTTTTTTTTTAACTCCAGGGTCATGAAGATAACCTTCCATATTATTATTTAAGAACTGTTTGAATTTACCTTTTACATTTAGATCTATAATCTACTTAAAATTGAATTTTGTGTAATGTAGATTGGAATCAAGATTCATATTTTTGAGATGCCTGGGTGGCTTAGCAGTTTGGCATCTGCCTTTGGCTCAGGGCAGGATCCCAGGGTCCTAGGATCAAATCTCACATCAGGCTTCCTGCATGGAGCCTGCTTCTCCCTCTACCTATGTCTCTGCCTTTCTGTCTCTATGCCCCTCATGAATGAATACATAAAACCTTTTTTAAAAAATCATATATATATTTTTTTAATTTAGATATGTAGTTGATCCAGTGCTGGTTCTTTTTCTTTACTTTTTGACAAAACTTTTTTCTCATTGTTTTACAAAATGCCACCTTTTTGTGTCATAAATCAAGTGCCAATGAACATTGCAGGTTATCTCTCAGTTCTGTTCCTATTGTATTCTGTTTTTCTCTCCTTTTGCCAATACCATACCAGTCCTGGAGCTTTTCCAGAGTCTTGACATCTAGTGGAATAATTTCTTCCATTTTCTTCTTCAATATTATTTTAGCTGCTGTTGGGTCTTTGTATTTTCATATAGATTATAGAATCAATTTTTCCATTTCCATTAAAAAAATCTATTTTTTAAAAGATTTTTATTTATTCACAAGAGACCCACAGAGAGAGGCAGAGACATAGGCAAAGGGAGAACAGGCTCCCTACGAGGAAGCCAATGGGGAACTTGATCCGAGACGCGGGAATCACGCCCTGAGCCAAAGGCAGACACTTGACTGCTGAGCCACCCAGGTGTCCTGACAAACTTTTTTTTAAACAAATAATTGTTATATGTCTGATTTCTAATAGAGTCACTGAAGAAGCTTCTACTGTCATGATCCTATATAAGTGCCAGGGAGAGATTAGATTTTCAAAGAAGGTTTTACTGGAAAAGGTGTCATTTGAATGTCTATGAATATAAATTTGCGAGGTGAGCAAAATAGGCAAAGAGAAGAACATGTAAGTTTGTGATGTTATGTAAGTGTTGTGCCCAAGATTGCGAATCCGAGAAACCACCAAGGACCCAACACCGATGCAAACACACGAGGGTTTATTTACAAGCTCAAGCTTGGGTCCAAGTATACCCGACACAGCGGAGCAGGGACTTGGACCCCGAGGTGGGTTTCAGCTTAGTTTTAGGGGATCTTCAGAAGAGGTGGAGGAATTTCTCAAGTTCTGTTTACATTTTGATATGGGGCTTTCAAGGGCATAGAGCTCTGTTCTTATTCTAATAGGGGCTTCCTGCCCTTGGCTTGGGCTCTGTTCTCATTCTAATAGGGGCTTCCTGCCCTTGGCTTGGGCTCTGTTCTCATTCTAATAGGGGCTTTCTAGGACGTTAAGCTGTAAGCTATTTTCTTCCTGTAACTGAAGTAAGGTAAAGTTCAGCTCTTATTCTCTGGGCCCTGGGATGGCTGTACTTGTGCTAAGGCTGAACTTAAAGTGGAATGGCCTTTATTTTCTCGGCCTCCACATTTCCCCCTCTCAGAGGAACCTAAGGAAGGACCCAATAATGGGTCCAGGTTGCTCTCAGAGTGAGCCAGGGGGAATGATTAAATCAGGATTCTAACCAACCTTGTTGCTATTCTCACTCCCATTTACATTCCAGGGAAGAAGCGACATCTTTACGTTTAAGGCAGCACATAACCATCCCCACCCCACCCTTTGTTGTAAGAAGACTAAATCTAATCCCCTTCTATTTTGAAAGATAACCTCAGACTAGGGAGTCTTGGAGGTGGGAAATAAGTGAGAACAGCACAGTCTTAGCTTTAGGGGATTGTCCTTGTCTGGTTGGCTTTTCCATTCTGGAACAAAGTCCTTGAGAACAGCGTGTGGGTGTGGGTCAGCTGGCCGGATGTGGGTGTAGTGAACCCAGGGAGTAATCCCGTCGACCTTGAGAGTGGTGGGAGTGGTCAGGATCACAATGTAAGGTCCCTTCCAGCGAGGTTGAAGTGTCTGGTGTTGGCATCTCCGCACGTACACTGTCACCTGGCCGATATCGATGAGGGTCCGGGGGTGGCCCAGTCTCAGAGAGGGCCCTCAGTTTAGGCCACACCTGCTCATGGGTTCGTTGTAACATTTGGAGGGAGAAAAGAAGTTGGTGATCATCAAATTCAGCAAGCACCTCAGGTTTTAAATTGGGGATAACAGGTGGAGGAAGACCGAACATGATCTCGTAGGGAGTCAGTCCCATCTTATATGGGGAGTTCCTCACCCTATATAGGGCGAAGGGGAGGAGAGTCACCCAGTCCCCGCCAGTCTCCAGGGCTAATTTAGTTAAGGTCTCCTTTAATGTTCTGTTCATCTCTACCTGTCCTGAGCTCTGGGGCCTATATGCACAATGTAATTTCCAATCTGCCCCAAGTACTAGTGCCACTCCCTGTGTTACCTTAGAGACGAATCCTGGGCCGTTGTCTGATCCAATCCTAACAGGAAAACCATACCTCGGTAAGATGTCTTCCAGCAGTTTCTTGGTCACGGTCTGTGTCATTTCATGTTTGATGGGAAATGCTTCTGTCCATCCTGAAAAAGTATCTACAAACACTAATAAATACCTGTATCCGTATTTTCCAGGTTTTACCTCAGTGAAGTCCACTTCCCAGTAGGCTGGGCGGTTCCCTCGGAGCCGGGTGCCTGGGTTAGATCCATGGGCGGTGGCATTAGTTAACTGGCATGTGTGGCAGCTTGCCACAATCTGCTCCATCTTTGCTCGAGAGTCTTTAATAGTGATCTTTGCTCGAGAGTCTTTAGTAGTGACCTTTGCATGTCGTATGAGGTCTTCCATCTTCCTTATCCCCATGTGAGTACTCCGATGTATTTTGGATAGGACTCGCCGTCCTAGTTCCTCTGGCAAGATGATGCTGGAGTCTGCGGCCCTCCACCAGCCACACAAACACTGGGTCATAGGCAAGCATTTGATCCAGTGTAAATCAGCATCAGTATAACTGGGGGTGTCAGGCAGGGTCGGTGCCCCCGGATCAGGTCCCGTGGTTGCTAAGACCTGGGTCACCAGAAGGGCCGCCTCCTTTGCTTTTAAATCGGCTAGCCGGTTTCCCCTGGCTACTGGTGTGTCTGCCTTTTGGTGCCCCAGACAGTGGATGATGGCTAGGGCCTTGGGCAGCCAGAGGGCCCTCAGGAGTTCAAGAATCTCCGTTTTGTTTTTAACAGTCTTTCCCTCTGCTGTCAGGAGCCCTCTCTCTCTGTAAAGGGCTCCGTGGATGTGAGCGGTGGCGGAGCCGTACCTGCTGTCGGTGTAGATGTTTATTCGTTTACCTTCCCCCATCGTCAGCGCCTTGGCCAGTGCGATCAGCTCTGCCCGTTGAGCAGATGTTCCGGCTGTCAGTGGTTCCGCCCAGACGGTCTCCGTTTCTGTGGTTACGGCTGCCCCCACATATCTGACTCCTTCTCGGACAAAACTGCTGCCGTCCGTGTACCAGGTGACGTCCACATTCGGCAGTGGCTGGTCCTGGAGATCAGCTCTGATTCCGTGCACCTGTGCCAAAATTTCTTGACAGTCATGCAGAGGGGGGTCCCAGTCTGGGTTAGGGAGTAGTGTTGCCGGATTCAGGGTTGTCGGTGGCTTAAATAAAATTCTGGTGCGGTTTAGCAGTAGGCTCTGACAATGGGTCAGACGGGCATTGCTGATCCAGCGGTCTGGGGGCTGTTTGAGTACCCCTTCAATAGCATATGGGGTGGTAACATGCAGTTCTTGCCCCAGGGCCAGTTTGTCTGCATCCTTGACCATAGTGGCCACCGCAGCAATAATTTTTAAGCATGGGGGCCATCCAGCAGCCACCGTGTCCAGCTTTTTGGAGAGATAGGCTATGGGTCTCTTCCAGGGACCTAAGTACTGGACAAGGAACCCTTTTGCCACCCGGTCTTTCTCGTCCACATACAGGTAGAAGGGCTTGGCTAGATCGGGCAACCCAAGAGCCAGGGTAGACAGTAAGGCCTGTTTAAGGTCATTAAAGGCTCTGTTCATGGCCTCTGTCCATTCAAAATTTTCCTGGTGGCCTCATAGAAGGGTCTGGCCATCTCAGCAAAACCCGGAATCCATGAGCGACAGAACCCTGCTGACCCCAGGAATTCACGTACCTGGCGGACGGTGTGTGGCTGTGGGATTCTTTTCTTTTTTTTTTTTTAATTTTTATTTATTTATGATAGTCACAGAGAGAGAGAGAGAGGCAGAGACATAGGCAGAGGGAGAAGCAGGCTCCATGCACCGGGAGCCCGACGTGGGATTCGATCCCAGGTCTCCAGGATCACGCCCTGGGCCAAAGGCAGGCACCAAACAGCTGCGCCACCCAGGGATCCCGGCTGTGGGATTCTTAAGACAGTTTCCTTCCGTGCACCTGTCAACCATCTTTGTCCATTCTTTAATTTGTACCCAAGGTAGCTCACCTCTGCTCTGCAGATCTGGGCTTTTTTAGCTGAGGCCCGGTATCCTAGGGCCGCTATGGTCTGGAGAAAGTCCCTGGTGCCTCGCAGGCATGTGGTCTGGTCCTCCTCCACCAACAGGATATCATCTACATATTGTAATAAAGTCAAATGAGGGTGCTCGGAACGGAACTCACCCAAGTCTTCGTGTAAGGCCTCTTCGAAGATGGTCGGTGAATTTTTGAATCCTTGTGGTAGCCGAGTCCAGGTGAGCTGGCCATTGATGCCTTTATCAGGGTCCATCCATTCAAAGGTGAAGAGGTCTTGGCTCTTGGATGCTAAAGGCAGGCTGAAAAAGGCATCTTTTAAATCTAATACCGTATACCAAGTTTTGTCTGGAGGCAGGGTGGAGAGAAGGGTGTATGGGTTTGGGACCGTAGGGTGCATATCCTCTACTCGCCGGTTGACTTCCCTCAAGTCCTGGACTGGCCTGTAATCGTTAGAGTGCAGTTTCTGAAACGGCAGCAAGGGAGTGTTCCATGCCGATTGGCAGGGCCTTAATATGCCCGAGTCCAGTAGTCGCCGTATGTGGGGTGTGATTCCCGTTCGTGCTACTAGAGGCATGGGGTATTGGCGGACCCTGACAGGGTCTGCCCCCGGCTTTAGTTCTATGTATATGGCTGGTCGATGCTGGGCCAGCCCGATTCCCCCAGTTTCTGCCCACGCTTGGGGAAATTCCCGCAGCCAACGGTCAATGTCAGTCATTGGGGCTGAGGGCATTTGGTGGAGACGATATTCGTCTTCTAAACTCAGGACAAGTACCTGAATTGGGTGCCCCTTCTTGTTTAGGACTTTTGCCCCTTCGGGGTGGAAGCAAATTTGTGCCCCTATCTTGGTGAGCAAATCCCGACCTAACAACGGGTAGGGACACTCAGGGATGACCATGAAGGAGTGGGATACCCGGCCCGTGCCGAGATCCACAGTTCTTCGGGTAGTTCATGAGTATTGTTTGGTGCCCATGGCCCCTTGCACCCATGAAGTTTTGTTTGCCAGTTTCCCTTGGGGTTATAATAAAACCGAATGTTGTGCCCCAGTGTCCACTAGGAATTCAACAGGTTGCCCCTCCACTTTAAGAGTTACCCTGGGCTCGGGGAGGGGTGCCGAACCCTGACTCCCCTAATCGTCCAGGTTCTCCATTTCTAAGATCTTGGCAGGGGCCTTAGATCTTTTGTTAGGGCAGCTTTTTACCCAATGGCCCTCCTCTTTGCAATAGGCGCATTGGTTTTTGTTCATCTTAGGGCACTCCCAAGGGGGACCAGGGCCAGCCTCCTTACCTGTCCCTTAAGCCAGCTTCTTGAGGTGCCTCCGTCTTTCCTGTGGGTCATCCATGGTTTGTGGCCAGCAGGATCTTGGCCAGGTTTCGGGTCTGCCGGTCACTTAGTTTGGTTTGTTGTTCTTCCAGACTTTATTATTATAGACTCGTTCTGCTACTGTCACTAAGTCCTGCAAGCTCTTCTCTCCCAGTCTCTCTACTCTTTGTAATTTCTTTTTAATGTCCGGAGCGGCCTGGTTAACAAAAGCCATGATAATTGCGGCCTTTGTTTCCGGGACTTCTGGGTTCATAGGGGTGTACTGCCTAAAAGCCTCTATGACTATCTCTAAGAAGGCTGCTGGACTCTCATCCTTACCCTGTCTTACATCATAGACCTTGGCCAGATTGGTAGGCTTGCGCGCTGCAGCCTGGAGACCTGCCCCTAGAGTCTGGCAGTGGACCCGGAGTCTCTCCTTACCTTCAGCTGAGTTGTAGTCCCAGGTGGGGCGGGATAAAGGGAAGGCAGCATTTATGAGGTCTGGGTTTTGAGTCGGCTGTCTGTCCTCTCCCAGGACAGACTTCCGGGCTTCCACCTGAATTCGTTCTCTCTCCTCGGTGGTGAAGGGAACCTGCAAGAGCTGTTGGCAGTCATCCCAAGTGGGCTGGTGGGTAAAGAGAACAGTATCTAAAAGCCCGATTAAATGTCTCGGATTATGAGAGAACTTTGCATTTTGGGTTTTCCAATTATATAAATCACTGGTGGAGAACGGCCAGTATAACATTAGCTGTTCGTCAGTCTCATCGGGGGGCCCCATGGCACGGAGAGGAAGGGCGGTGGAGTCGGCTGGCCCCGCATTCAGAGGTGGGGCCGTCCGCTGGGTCCGACTGCGTGTCCCCGCTGCTGGCCCGTGCACAGGGACTCCCTCGTCAGGGAGGGGTGGCGCCCCTTCTGCAGCCCCCGGTGTCTCCAATGGAGGGGCAGAAGGGGGAGGGGGTGCCTGGTAGGGCAGCGGGAGAATCAGGTCCTCTGGGGACCTGAGGATAAAGGGGCGCTTGGGGCGTAGAGTTGGTCTCCTTCTCGGCTTTCCGCAGGGCTAGAATCTCAGTGGGTCCTGCTTTGGGGGGTAAAAATGGTTTTAGCCAAAGAGGGGGATTCTCGATCATGTCCTGCCAGATCAGGATGTAGGGCACCTGGTCAGAGTGGCCGTCCAGTTTGTCCCTGCAGATCACGGCCTTAACCTGTAAGATAATAGGTAGGTGAAAAGTTCCTTCTCAGGGCCATCCCACGTCAAAGGTTGGCCATTCTGATATGCAATAAATTCGGAATCTCTCTCTGTATGTCTATGCTCAGAATACGAGCTCTTTCCCTAGCATCTGAGAAGTGGGAGAGCATAAGAGACAGGGAAGTGGTTTCTGTCTCCCCCGTTATGTCCCCAATCCACACCAAGACACAGACAGTAAAGACAATTAACAAGGACACAATAACACAGACAAATGCGAAAAAAGTTAACAAGGACATAGTAACACAGACAAACGTTCCAGTGTGGCTGCAGAGACAAAACAGAAAGCAACCCGAAGGGCTGGCAGCCCGTCCTCCTTACAGGTGAGGACCCCGTCCTCCTGGTGGGGGCAAGGGACCTCTCCTCAAGACCCTCGCTTGACGGCCTGCCAGCGCGTCCGCTTAAGCCAATGCCGACCTAATACAGATTGGAATTCCTCCAGGTTAGAGCTCTCAGAAATATGCGCGCAAAAGGTAGAAAAAGTTGAGTGCACTCACCACGCATGAAACCCTCCAGATAGGGTCCTGGGAGTCTCTCGGATCCCAGATGAGCCCCCAGATGTTGTGCCCAAGATTGCGAATCCAAGAAACCACCAAGGAGCCGACACCGATGAAAACACATGAGGGTTTATTTACAAGCTCGAGCTTGGGTCCAAGTGCACCCGACACAGTGGAGCAGGGACTTGGACCCCGAGACTAAGAGGCAGTAGCAGCTTTATAGGGGCCAGTGGCCCATGGGATACACAGAAAGTTGCACAGTCATGTCGGTCCACACGCAGGTGGCCGATTGAATTACACCTTACCCTATAGTATCCATTTGAGCTGGCCTGTTACTTTGGTCAGAATTGGCGCACAGTTTTGGCGGGCACAAAGCAGGGTTACATTGTTATGAGCCGATTTCCAATTAGGGTGTGCCCAGCGGCTTGACTAGGGTGGGGCTGCGCCTTAAGCAATAAGCAGGTTATGTGGGGGTCACACAGGAGGTGGCAGGTGCAGCACAAAATGGAATCAGTCCTGCTCTGCTTGTCCAGGGGTAGGGGATTTTTGTTAAATTTCCTGGGTCCCACATATATTGTATTTTTGTAAATATACATAGGTTCTGTTAGACATATATATATATATGTATATATGTGTGTATATATATATATAATTCCCTTTATTTTTCTTAAAGATTTTATTTATTTATTCATAGAGACACACAGAGAGAGAGAGACAGAGAGGCAGAGACACAGGCAGAGGGAGAAGCAGGCTCCATGCAGGGAGCCCGACGTGGGACTCTCCCGGGCTATGATTCTCTTTATTAGAATGTGGTATTAAAAGCCAAGATTTAGGAACTGGTATGTTCATACCACTGGGAAGTAGAGGTAGTTACTGCTCTAAGGCCTTCTCAGTAGACAGATTTACTGAGCTAGGGTGTATGTATGTGTGTATGCTTATGTGTACACACACAGACACACATACTGCACATCCATTTATGTCTATATTCTTAAAAAAATCCATTAGTTCACGCATACCTTCCATAGGGCTTATTCTTTCTCTTTTCATATTTCTCGTCTATTATAGAGATAACTCTGGGTCCCATTGTCCTTAGTTGATTTTGTTATTTCTTCCTGTATAACCCTCCTCTATATGACAAATCTCCTGTTGTGGCCTCCAAACTGTTCCATGTGAAGATACTCTTCTCACCACACTCAGGTTCCAACATTGCAGGCAAACTGGCCCTTTGTGTGCATGTGGATGGTCTCCTCACAGTCTGTGCCCTCTGTGTGGACACCTACTGTGCTGTGTCCCACCAAGTGGTTGTGGGATTGTATTGTTCAGGAAGGGGCGAGGGCTCCTCTGGAATTCTTGCTTCATTTTAATGTTTCTAGCTGTGGGATTATTTATCTTTTCTTGTTGTTTTAACATTCTTTGAGCCCTTTTAGTTTGAGGCCTTATATTTTCTCTAAGTCTCAGAGGCTTATGGAAGTTTCTTTTTGAAAATATTTTTATCATCTCCAAGTATTTTTTCCCATCTATGTATACTATTATGTGGAAGTTGATTTCCTTCATTTCTCTATTCCGAATCTCTTGATTTTTATCTCTTCTTGATGTCTTGTGGCAAAGTACCTTAAGCCTGATATTTTAGCTTATTAATTCATTCAACTCTATCCTTTCTACTCTTCAATCCATTTACCCATTAAGTTTATTTCAGTCACTATACTTCTCATGCCCAGTATTTTTATTTGTTCATTATGATATTTTCTTCCTGCTTTATCTCTAATATCTTTCCTTAAGTTATTTTTTAGGATTTTATTTTTTAATTATCTCTACACCCAACGTGGGGCTCGAACATACAACCCTGAAATCAAGAGTCACCTGGTCTCCCGACTGAGCCAACTGGGCTCTCAAGTTTGTTTATTTTTAAGCTTTTATTTTCTATTTTTCTCCTGTGTCCTGAGGATATTAGTCACTCTGGCTCATGAGATATTTGAGGTGGGTAAAGAAAGCTACAGGCAGCTTTGTGCCTAGTTTGTGCCTCTCCTACTGGGTTTAGAGAATGAAGGTGAGCATTGGGTTGGAGTAGAGGACTTACCCGGGATCATTACAGTGTGTGAAACCCCTTCCAAGGCCCAGCATTTTTCAAGGTCTGTTTCCCTCTGTTAAAAACTCCTACCCCACCAAGCACAAAAAGTAGTGGTGAGAAGAGGGAGCATTTGAACATAGAAGGACCATCCAGTCCATCTGTGCAAGTCCCGACCAGCTGGCTCTATGGCACCCACTTGTTACTCTGCAGCCCATTGACATTTTTAGGGGCTGACAATCTTCCTGCCCTGTAACCACAATTGCCTGTTAAAGAAAATGTTGGAGAGAAAAATATTTACCAAAATAACTTGCACCACACCCTAACTGTCATCTCTGCTGTCTGGCTCTTGTCTGCTCTGCCTGTATTTTCATCCTATATTGGGACCAGACTTCTCTATGTTGTTCCAGGAATTTCTGTCCATATGGAAGCACAAATGAATTTTTTTTGTTTAGTATAGGTTCATACTATAAATACTGTCCAGCAACTTGCTGTTTTTAAAATGGCTGATTACCATGATTGATTGCATATGAAAATAGTTTGGACTTAATAAAATACAGCTTTAATATATATGTGTATTTGTGTATTTTTGTATTTTGGGTTTCTATATCCCTTTTACACTGAAGTGTCTGTATAGTATCACCTTATCTTAAATATAATTTTAAGTTAGTTAGAGTGCAATTGTTAGTGTTCTGTGAAGCACTTTTCAAAAAAAATATTTTATTTATTTATTTATTTATTTATTTATTTATTTATTTATTTATTTATTTATTTATTTATTTATGAGAGAGAGCTCTTAAGCAGGAGAGGTGGAAGGGGAGGGAGAGAATCTCAGGCTGACTGTGCTCTGAGCAAGGAGCCTGACATGGGGCTGCATCTCACGACCCTGAGACCATGACCTGAGCTGAAACCAAGAGTCAGATGCTTAACTGACTTGAGTCACCCAGGTGATCCTATAAGTACTTGGTAATTGCCCTTCTTGGTTCTTTTAGGTTGTTACAAATTTTTAAATATTATGATACTAAAATAAATCTTTGTAGATATAGTGTTTTACATTTATAGATCATTTTCTAGGATGGATTTACAGAATGGATCAAACAGGTCAAAAGGATCAGCATTTTTTATTCTTAACCATATAAAGGAGTACTTGGAACATAATAGGCATCCAAATAATGCTTACTGGATGAACAAATATTACAAAAATTACTTTACAATGGATGTACCAATTTTCATTCCCCCCTTTTTTTTTAATATTTTATTTATTTGACACAAAGAGAGAGAACGCATAAGTAGGCAGAGTGGCAGACAGAGACAGAGGGAGAAGCCGACTTCCTGCTGACAGGGAGCTCAGTGAGGAGCTCCATCCCAGGACCCCGGGATCATAACCTGTGCCGAAGGCAGATACTTAACCACTGACCCACTCAGGTGCCCCCCAATTTTCATTCTTAGTGAGTATGAGATTGTCTGTATTCCCACACCATCTTGTACTTACATTATTCTGATGATGTGACTGTGATCAGAAGAATTCTATATCTATCTTTAAAAAAAATACTATCAGATGATATAACTAAGGTTCTCTTTTTTATTTTCACCCACTAGATGATTGGACATATGTTTTCTTACAGGACTGAATTTGCGCTTAAAGAAATCATGTCCTCTGGAGGTGCTGAAGATGATATCCCACAAGGAGAGAGAAAAACAGTTACGGATTTTTGTTACCTTCTGGATAAGTCTAAGCAGCTGTTCAATGGATTAAGGTTAGTGGGCTCTTGATGCCTTAAACTTTTCTCATTCTGTATTTTTTCCATGACTTGTGTATAGTAAGTTTCTGAAAGTTATGGATAGACTATTTTATAAATACCTGTAGTAGAGATTATGCTTTATTCTTTGACACACTTCATTCTCAGATGAAAATGTTGTGCCCAAGATTGTGAATCCGAGAAACCACCAAGGAGCCGACACCGATGCAAACACACGAGGGTTTATTTACTAGCTCGAGCCTGGGTCCAGATATACCCGACGCAGCGCAGCAGGGACTTGGACCCAGAGACTAAGAGGTGTAGCAGCTTTATAGGGGCCAGTGGCCCATGGGATACGCAGATAGTTGCACAGTCATGCCTGTCCACACGCAGGTGGCTGATTAAATTACACCTTAGCCTCTAGTATCCACTTGAGCTGGCCTAGTACTGTGGTCAGAATCGGCGCGCAGTTTTGGCGGGCACAAGGCAGGGTTACATTGTTATGATTTCCGATTAGGGTGTGCCCAGCGGCTTGACTAGGGTGGGGCAGCGCCTTAAGCAATAAGCAGGTCATGTGAGGGTCATATAGGAGGTGGCGGGTGTAGCACAAAATGGAGTTAGTCCTGCTCTGCTTGTAGGGTAGGGGATTTTTGTTAAATTTCCTGGGTCCCACAGAAAAAACAGTAGGAGAGAGGATAATTTCTATTGTTCTTTTCAGGTTGAGAAGAACTATTTTGTTAGATGGTTTAGTTGTTTTGTTTTTTTTTTAAGATTTTATTTGTCTATTCATGAGAGACACAGAGAGAGAGAGGCAGAAACATAGGCAGAGGGAGAAGCAGGCTCCCTAGGAGGAGCACAATGTGGGACTTGATCCCAGGACCCCTGGATCATGCCCTAAGCCAAAGACAGATGCTCAACCACTGAACCACCCAGGCATCCCTTGTTAGATGGTTTTATATACATTGTTCCACATCGTACCTGGTTTACATCTGATTTTACACATTGGGGTATTGAAGTTAATGTGTCTTTTGAGAAGACATTTACAATTGTAAAGATAATTACAGTGTTGGACCCTGGCTCACGGGTGACTCAGACCCCAGACAGGCAGATGCAATCAGCAAGAGGGTTTATTGAACGTTTGCGCAAACGGGCTCTCCGCCTCCGAGGAGGAAAAGAGCCCCGATTAGCAGTTACAGGTATCTTTTAAAAGGAAAGAAACTGCCTAAAGACAAAAGAACCGCGGGAGTCGCGTAGCATCCAGGTTGATTTCGGGGAGGGTCAACATGAACCTATTCAGGGACATTCCAGTCAGGGTGTGTGGGGGGGGGAACGGTTTTCTTATTGTAAACGGAATGCTTTTAGTTGCTAAAATTTCAGGAAGAAGACTGGATGGGCTGCCTCTGGATTAGGGCTGGCCCTACTTACAAGGGGGGAGGTTTCTTCAACAGGATCATCAAATGAATCCTCCTTGACCACTGAATCTAAAGCTATGTTTTCAATCACTTTATTCTTATATTCATTTAATTTTTTTTAAATAAAACTTATCACTATCTTGAGCAACCTTACTGATTTGCTTATAATGTCTACCTACATAAAATTAAATGTTCCTACAAGCAGGATCCTGTTTGTTGTAGTTTTCCTAGTACATAAACCAGGGTCTGGCTCATTGCAGATACTTTGTAAACATTTGTTAAATGAAGGATTCCAAAGACAGTATTAACTCCTAAGCTCTGCTGCTTCCTATTTTGTGCTACAGAAGAATCTTTGAGATCAACTTTTGCTTTTGCTAATAAACAGAACAATTGTATCTTTTTAAAGAATTATTTTCATTATTATAATTCAAAAAATAAAATTTAAAGCATAGGTTTTATATCTTCTTTTTTCCCCCTGGAATGTCATAAATCTTTAAAATTTACATGCTTAGACCATTTTCTTGTTTGGTCTCCAGTATTACCGAGGTCTACCTTATTTATTCAGCATTTATTGAGCCCTAGTATGTACCACATTCTGTATTGGGTACAATGATTCAAAGATAAAACTACCAGTCTCTGCCATCAAATAATCTGTGACGAAATTACAAAAACACAAAACCCATGGCAATCTGAGGCTCACTGCTAGCCTCAGATTTTGCGTATCTGTTAAGCAAATTTCCTACATGCCTTTGTGTGCTTGTTGAAATTAAAGCAAATAAAGTTAAGTGAGTAGTAGATTTAAAGAATATGAAGGCATTTACAAGTTTGCATGAAAATCCTTTGTGACTCTGAAACTCTTATTCCCAACTCTTTTTTTTTTTTTTTAAATTTTTTTTAAAGGCTTTTTATTTATTTATTTACGATAGTCACAGAGAGAGAGAGAGAGAGAGGCAGAGACACAGGCAGAGGGAGAAGCAGGCTCCATGCACCGGGAGCCCGACGTGGGATTCGATCCCGGGTCTCCAGGATCGCGCCCTGGGCCAAAGGCAGGCGCCAAACCGCTGCGCCACCCAGGGATCCCTTATTCCCAACTCTTAAAACAGTAACAAAGTTATAGTAGCTCCGACCTCTTCCCTTCCCCCTCCTCCTCTCCCTTCTAATTTATAGAGCTGTATTTCAAAAAGTAAAATATACCTAAAGTTTATAATTTTTTTTAAAGATTTTATTTAGGGGATCCCTGGGTGGCTCAGTGGTTTAGAGCCTGCCTTCAGCCCAGGGCATGGTCCTGGAGTCCCGGGGTCGAGTCCCACATTGGGCTCCCTACATGGAGCCTGCTCCTCCCTCTGCCTGTGTCTCTGCCTCTCTCTCTCTGTGTGTGTCTCTTGTGAATAAATAAATAAAATCTTAAAAAAAAAAAAAAGAAGATTTTATTTAGGTTACATGAGAGACACAGAGACAAAGACATAGGCAGAGAGAGAAGTAGGTTCCTTGTGAGGAGCCTGCTATGGGACTTGATTCCAGGACCCTGGGATCATAACCTGAGTCAAAGGCAGACGCTCAACCACTGAGCCACTCAGGTGCCCCCGCAGTTTATAATTAAATGGTTTAGTATACTTACAGAGTTGTATACTAGCAACACAATTTAATTTTAGAATATTTAATCATCCCCAGGAGAAACCCCATACCCTTAGCTGTGATTCCCCCCTTCCCTAGTCCTCAGCCCTTGGAGACCACTAATCTACTTTCTATATCTATGGATTTACCTATTTAGGATTTTTCATATAAATAGAAGTATAAATAGAATAGAATAGTGTATGGTCTTTTGGACTGGCTTCCTTCACTTAACTTTTTTTTTTTTGAGGTTTATCTATGTAGTAACATGTATCAGCACTTTATTCCTTTTATTACAGATTAATAATCCATTGTACAAATTTACTATACCCTATCTAGTCATCAGTTGATCAACATTTGAGTTATTTTGCACTTTTTGCCTGTTATGTATTCATACTGCTAAGAACATTTTTGTATAAGGTTTTGTGTGGACATACTTCCAGTTCTTTTGAGTGCAAACCTTAGAGTGAAATTACTGGGTCATAGGATTCTCTGTGTTTAACCTTTTGAGGAACTTCCAGACTTTTTCAAAGAAGCTACACCAACAGCAATATATGACCGTTCCAGTGTCTCCACATCTCGCTAACGCGTGTTACTGTCTTTTTTTTTTTTTTTTAGGATTTTCCTAGTGGGTTTTTCTTAAAAAAAAATTTTTTTTTAATTTGAGAGAGAGAGAGAGAGAGAGAGAGAGAGAGAGAGAGAGAGAGAGAGCTGGAGTGGGGGAGGGGCAGAGGGAGAGGGAGAAGCAGACTCCCTGCTGAGAAGGGTGCCCGATGTGGGGCTCAAACCCAGGACCCTAAGATCATGACTTGAGCTGAAGGCAACGGATTAAGTGTCCCCTTTTAAAGTTTATTTAAAACTTACTTAAGGGCAGCCCTGGTAGCTCAGCGGTTTGGTGCTGCCTTCAGCCCAGGGCCTGATCCTGGAGACCTGGGATTGAGTCCCGCGTCGGGCTCCCTACAGGGAGCCTGCTTCTCCATCT